>NC_072391.2:45942045-46244772 GCF_028885625.2 Pongo pygmaeus
AGGTCACTGGGTATAGGGACGTGGGATTGCAGATTGGTGTGGGACTCTGGACCTCAGTTTCCCTATCTGTTGAATGGACCAGACTTCTCCTCCCAGGGTCATCTATGGATCTAAGACTCCTTGGACCTGTGAGAAGAACCCATCCAATAGGGCATGACCTTCAGGCTTGGTCCCTTTTCACCTTGTGGCCAGAGAGAAGGGCAGAGGCAGACGCCTAGAGAGCCAGGGAGGCGGCTGGTAAATGCTTCATCCAGGAATGAGGCCATGGGTTGTTGAAGTGTGTTTGTGAAAGAGAATCTCTATTGCTAGGGCCAGAACACAGTCTCTTGGGGACTGTGGGCACTTGCAAAGATTTGGGGGCTGGGGCACCTACTCTGTGCAGCCTGGGATGGATCCAACAGGTGGATGCTTCTTAAGGTGCTGAAATACCATCTACCAGTCCACCCCCATGCCTTCATGGAGGTGGAAGGACCCTGGGTGGCCTCAGAAGCCTGTCCAGAGGTGCCCTCTCCCTCTCTCTCTGCTCTGTTCCTGCAGTGAAGGGAAGACTCAGCACGCTTAGGCATCCACAGTTCCACTTTCACATCACTGCCTTGTTGCCTTCCCTCCACTGCCCCCGTGTCAGGCATACAATGGGTGCTTAATAAATATTGACTCAATGAATGAAGGAAGGCTCCCAATCTACCCCCATTCTCCCCTCCAGACCATCAGGACCAGCCAAAGGTGGCCAGATAGCATGGGAATTCTGCCAGAGGCTGTGGGAACTTGCCAATATTTCGGGATGGGGGATTAATTTCAGGTCTGATCTGGGAATCTCCCTATAGGTGGGTGCTTTTGAAAGTCTTGAGGTGCTCTCTGGGGCTCTGAGGCTGTGTCCCTAGTAAGGAGGTTGGGCGTAGGGGGATGAGAGCCATAAAAGGCTTCCAGAGATCGGCCCTGGGAGCCCTGTAGGGTGGTCTCTCTCTCTCTCTCTCTCTCTCTTTCTCCTCCCCCTCCCTCTCTCTCCTTTCATGTCCCTCCTGCAGTGAAGGGAAACTTTAGGCATCCTTGGGGCTCCCACAGCCACTTTTATGTCACTTCTCCACTACCACAGTGGCGCCCCATGCCTGGCACAAGGTAGATAAATATGTTTTGAATAGATTAATGAATGAATGAAGGCCGTCCACCAACTCCACTCCTACCCTATTAGTGCTATCTAAGGATGGCCAGCCAGCAGGTTGACCTTGCTGAGGAGTTGTAATTATGTCAGCCTGTGGCCAGCTCTGGAGCACCATGTGGCATTGCTGTATCTTCCTAGGTAAGCTCTGTCGTTTGTTAGAACTCACCATCAGCCTTCTGATACCTTGGGCTTCCAGTACCTTTTGGTTATCCTCCAGACAGCTTAGCAGCCTTCCCTGAACACTTCCCACATGCCAGGTGTAGCAGGACCTAGCAGGGGAGACACCAGGGAGAGCAGTAGTTAGGCAGTCAACCTAATCACCCATGGTTGATAACATGCCTACCCCAAGTTGTCTCTCCAAACAATGGAGAATGGACCAGGAGGAGGAGTGCCACCCTGTGTGTTGGGAGAGTACACTGGGTGGTGGACAACCATCCAGGTTGGTGGAGAATTGCCTGGATGAGTGCCTTGGATGGTAAAGGACTACCCATGAGGTGAAGGAGTGCTTAGGTGGTGAATGACTACCCCAGGGGGTGATGATTGCCCTGGAGGAGAGCCTCCAATGGTGGAGAACTGCTCTGGGCAGAGGAAGAGTACTCTGGGTGGTAGAGGACATCTCTAGGTGATGGGGCAAGGTGCAGCCTGCCCAGCTATCTGACTTCCAGGGTTGGAACCCAAGGCTTGGGCTTCCTCCCAGTATGACCCTATGGAATCCATTCCCAAGGTGCTCCACTTTTTCTTAGGATAGGGAACAGAGAGCATCTCCCTGAGAACAAAACCAGACCAAGACAAAACACATTGCATCTCAGCCTGGGCTGTGAGGAGACAGGGGCTAGGTGCAGGGTAAGAGGCCTGCATGCAACATGTGGGTTTTCAGGCATAGCTAGAAGTCTCAAGCTGGACAGCCCTTTGGGAGCAGGAGTGAGGGAAGGCCAATCTCTGGCTCTCCTCTCAGTATGCCTTCTCCACCTGTTCTGACAAAGAGGCAGTCATGTCAATCAGCAAATTCTGGTCTCCAGGACAGACAGGAGAGAGGGGCCTCCCTCCCCATCCTGCTGCAGTCGGGAGGCCTTTCAGAGAATCTCTCCTTCTTCTGCAGAGCCCCTCTGTTCCTAAAGCAGATGGCCCCAACACCTCCTCTAACTCACCCTTCTTCCCTGTACCCCTTCTTGTGCATGTTCATTTGTTTTGGGCTCCCTGGACTTCTTGATAATTCCCCTGCATGTTCAGGCTCACATGGTCTATTCCTGCACCAGCTGAGCCCTGGTGCCCCCACACATCTAGTGGGTGTGGTCTTGGTAAAGGTCACTGGCAATGGCATCACCTCTCAGCACCAGGTCCTTGCCAACCTTCACCTAGCTAGCATGATTACACATGAACTTGGGTCAGGCCCTAAGTTCCTTGTCCATCGCCTCCAGGCTTTTGGATCTTGTAATTCGCTAAACTCTCTATTCTTCCCTACCTGCTATTCCAGACTGACTCAGGCTTTTGCAGAGTTAAGTTCTCATGACTGAATTCATCAAACTGTGGGCTGCTTGGATGTTTGTCTTGGAGGCTGGCCTTCAAAAGTCAGTCACGCTTTGTACTTCCACCTGCATTTGAATAAACTTCAGCAGAAGTTTTCAGTGCTCCGGGGTTTTGGCCACAGAAGACACCAAGGATTGGGGGAAAGGGCAGGAACTTGAAAAGGATGGACAGGGAGACAGCAATCTGCAGTTGCCCCCAAACTGGCTGCAGATCCCAATTAACCTGGGCCTCCCTTGCCTTGGGTGAACTCAAGGCTGGGGTTAGGAAGAAGGTAAAAAATGTCTATACTCCACCACCAGGCCCTTTAGAGGCCAATCAGCTTGCTTCATGGAGGTTCCACTGCCCTGTTTGTCTTTCCTTTGGGATTTTCTAGGGCTCCATTAACTTACATGATAAACTAGCTTATGTTGCTAAGAGGTCTTCTTCTCCCAGGGAGTTGAGCTATTCTTGAATTGCAGTGGGGCATTCAGGATTCTTCTGAAGCAAATGATAGAAACTCAAACCAAATAAAAACCTGTTTGGTCCCTGCAACTGAGAAGTCCAATTGTAGATTAGACACAAGAGAATTTGGAGGTGCAAACATTGATTTTAGAACTTGGCCTCTCTCTACTTCTCAGCTTCCTTTCCTATAGGTTCACTCTTTTCAAGCAAGCTGACCCCAAATGGTGCCACCAGCAGCTCCTGATGTATACCTCTGTCTTGGTTGCTCTGGCAAAATTCTGGAGGCTGAGTCTCATTGGACTCACCTGGGTTATCTGCCCATCCCTGAATCAATCACTGGGGCTGGGAGGATATAGCATATTAATTGGCCCAAGCAAGGTCATGTGCCTAACCCTGGAGTTCGGTCAATGCCATATGAACACATGGATACAGCGTGGAGACCAGGCAGGGGAGCAAAACTAATGCCCATTAAAGGGGCCTTTGTCATCATTTGAACTTTCTAGCTCTCCCGCATTTGCTTCCATCACTGCTTTTACCTGGAGACGTCGTCCCTCTCTGCTTTGTTCCATGCCCTTCACTTCCTACCTTGGAAGAGATCCCTCCTTTCTATGCCTCAGTTGATACCCAAAGAGGGGGTTAGAGTAGGTAGGCTTGATGGGTCCTTGCAGATTCTGAATGCTACATCTAGTTTAATCCTTCAGGGTTCAACTGAAATGTCATCTCCTTCAGTGTCTCCCCAGTTTGTGTCTCCCCAATTTGCACAACTCTCATTTGCCTTGAGTCTTGGCTGTTTATGTCCACATTTTGCCTCCCTGTTACCCCATGAGCTCCTTGAGGCCAGGGATCATGCATGGTTCATCCCTGGTTTTCTTTTATTTTTTGAGACGGAATCTCTCTCTGTCGCCCAGGCTGGAGTGCAGTGGCGCGATCTTGGCTCACTGCAACCTCCGCCTCCCGGGTTCATGCCATTCTCCTGCCTCAGCCTCCCGAGTGGCTGGGTCTACAGGAACCCGCCACCACGCCCGGCTAATTTTTTATACTTTTAGTAAAGACAGGGTTTCACCGTGTTAGCCAGGAGGGTCTTGATCTCCTAACCTCGGGATCCGCCCACGTCAGCCTCCCAAAGTGCTGGGATTACAGGCGTGAACCACCGTGCTTGGTTGATTCATCCCTGGTTTTCTAAGAGCACCACACACACAGTAGAGGGCTCACAAGACTTCTAGGAGCTAAGAGAGACATGATTCATCTATATTCCTTGATTCATCCTGGATAGTAAAAAAATAAAGAGATGCCAAAACAGGGCAGCAAAATTATTGCATATTTTAATTTTTTCTTTGAACAATTAATACTTTTACACTAATGCCCATTCAACACAATAATTTACTAGTCTGTATCCATCAGTTACATGACTGAAGAATTTTGACTAATGCAAAATGTCAGAACATTTATGGCAAAATAATGACACTTCAGAACTTTTGATAAAACAGAGCGTATAGTAACAATTATGGTTTGAATGATAGCTACCCATAATCTCTTGACTTCATTTTGTTTTCAGTATTCTATTGCAGGTGGCAATGTCCTACGATATAAATTGCCATTCACAAAGTAATTACGGGATTTATTTTTTAAAAAATTCACCGCACACGCCAGGCAGTGGGTTCCAGCAAGGGGACTCACATTTAAAGCTGGAAGGCAGGATCTTCTTTTAGTCCTGTTGTGCATTGCTGTGGCTTTATGTATAAATATATTAGGTGACAATGTCAATTTTAAGTTTAAGAATCTCTGTGAATATGCAGGAGGCCAAGTAGTTACTCCACCTACCCCCTGGTCCCCCCACACCCACCATGATGTGTGCTCATGTGGCCTTGTGCAATTGCTTTGAGCGTCGCTAATTCAGAGGCCTGACAGTGCAGTGGAGATTTGGGGACAGACAGTGAGGGAGGGGGTGCTCGGGCTGGCTGACATGGGCACATTTGGCGACAGGCTGTGATCACACCGCGGGTGGCTGGACAGCCTTCTTGGCCCATGCATATGCATTGTGGCAGCCCTGGGGAGCTGGGGAGTTGGCTGGCCTCCAGGAAGGGCACCATATGGAAAGTGTGTGGGTTTTTTTTTCCTGAGGACTTTACCAAAACAAAAGAAGTAGAAAAGAAAAAGGAGAAAAGAGAAGAAAACTTTAGAGGGAGGCTCATACAAGGTTAATGATGAAAAACGTAAGGATCAGCGAACTGTCCCAGTCTCCCCATGGCCCAGATGGGGAACGGAGGCACAACGAGTCAAGGAGGCTCTTTGCCCAAGTTCAGATGGAAGGCGGTGCCAAGGGCCACCTTTAAGTTTATGTTGGAGAAACATAATGTTTGGTTCCTAAATTTCCTCCTGATCTCTCTTGGGAATCTCTGACCTGGAATGTGGCCATCTGTGGCCACATTAGATTAGATTTCTGGCCTCTTCTAACAATCAAATAATTTCTTGATAGTGTTTTATATGATCCTTTCTCCAAATCTATCACCCAAGGTAATTCTTTTTAACTATACCAGCCTTTAAATACCCCTTTTTCTTACACTGTTAAAAAATTTTAATAGTGTTAAAATACACATAACAGAAAATTTACTGTCTTAACCATTTTTAAATATTGCAATATTTATTGACACGGGAATATTTGCACAGTATATTCTTTTTGTATTGTGGCAAAGAATAACATAAAGTCCATCCTCCCAACAATTTCCAAATGTCCAGTATAATATTGCCAACGACATACGCATTGCTGTTCAACACATCCCCAGGAGCTCCCACCCTCTATACTGAAACTCTGTACCCACTGAACAACAGCTACCCACTCTTCCTCCCTGAGCCCCTGGCAATTACCATTTGAATTTCTGCTTCTTTGAGATTGGCTATTTTAGATAAATCATATGTATGGAATCATGCAGTATTTGTCTTTTTGTGACTGACTTATTTTGCTTAGTATAATGTTCTCGAGTTTCACCCATACTGTAGCATATAACAATATTTTCTTCTGTTCTAAAGGTCAATATTTCATTGTATGTTTATACCACATTTTCTTTATCCATTCTTCCATTGATGGACATTTAGGTTGCTTCCGTTTCTTGGCTACTGTGAATAATACTGCAATGAACA
Source organism: Pongo pygmaeus (assembly GCF_028885625.2). NCBI lineage: Eukaryota > Metazoa > Chordata > Mammalia > Primates > Hominidae > Pongo > Pongo pygmaeus. The sequence continues at coordinate 45,948,311 of NC_072391.2, forward strand.
TGGGTGTGCAAATATCTCTTTGATATCCTGTTTTCAATTATTTTTGGTCATATACCCAGAAGTAGGATTGCTGGATCATATGATAGTTCTATTTTTAATTTTTTGAGGGACCTCCATACTATTCTTCATAATGGCTGCATCATTTCACATTTCCACCAACGGTACAGGAGAGTTCCAGTTTCTCCACATTCTCACCCCTTCTTAACCATTTTAAAGTCAACCATTCAGTAGGGTTAAGTACATTCACATTGTTGTACAATCAGTCTTCAGAACTTTTTCCTTTTGGAAAAGGCTTAAACCACTTGGGTTAGGTAAACCGCTTGGATTGTCTTGCAAGAGCCCTAGTTTATGTGCGCCTCCCCCGTCCCTACCCCCATCCCCAACCCCCGAGTAAAGTGCTCCCGTATATTGGAGAGAGAAGAAGTGAGACAAGTTCCTTCTCCCTCTAAGGTGCATCAACACAGCAGAATATTCTTAGTTTGTAAACTGGGCAGATGTTGGTGTCCTAGGACTTGTGATAATGTTCCAGAGAGGTCAGAGGACACCCCAAGGTGCTCCGTAGGGGGAAGATAATAACCCAGAGTACTCAGAAGCATGGGATTACATATGTGGACCTTTGCTTCCTTACTGACATGGAGAACTGTCACTTTAGCCTAACAAAAATAGATGCTCTTTCCTTAGCCAAGTGGCTCCACACCTAGCATCTTCTGGGGGCACTTACTGAATATACAGATGCCCTGGCCTTGTTCTTTCTCTTCAGGATGGGGGATTCTTCAACAGGACATGCCTCAGGTCCAGATAAACCATTCCCAAATGCAAAGGTTGAAGCAACTGTTTGCCTTTTGGACAGGAATCTTGGCACCTGTCACGGACTTCTCAGGTCAGGAGAGGGCTGCTTTTGAGAGCACGTGATGTACTATTCCCCTTGCATTTTCTTTTCTTTTCCTTTACAGGAGGGCTGTTGAAGGTCATGTCACGAACAGGATGTATGTCATAATAGATAGAGTTCTTCCCAGAAAAAGGACGTAGTTGGGGGAAACGAGTGCTTGGCTTGGTAATTTCAGAAGTCCTGATTTGTCAAAGCCAAGAATAGCCTTGTAATAATAAAGAGGAAAAATTGCTTGAGATTCCAAAGGGAGTCACGATTTAGCAATAGCCTCCAAGGAAAATTAGGGTCTATGTATGATGGCACTGCTCTTTCCTGCTGCCTCCTCAGAGACAATTACTCATTTGTAATTTATTAGCTAATTATGCATGGGCAAAGGAATATGAATCACTTCATTTAGATGGTAGCAATTAGCAAGGGCTTGTTGGAGTTCTTTCTGTTGGGGTTCTGGGTATGTTTAGACAACACAGGTGCTGCCAGGGCTAGCACACCTCTGCAGAGGAAACATTCCATTTCTCCCACCCCTACTGGTCTACCAAATAGGTTCCTGCTCTAACTCCCCAGACCTCTCCCGACTATACCACTTCCTTATGTCTTCACCACTTACAGACTCTATGAATTTCGACAAATCACCTTATTTCTCTGGACTCCATCTGTAGATTGGAACCATTCACTCATTCTGCTTGCACACAGTAGGCTGGCTGGATGGACAGAAATGTCAGACCATAAATTTGGAACCACTGGCTGTTTGGTTTACTCCTAACACCCCAGAGGGTTAAGAAAATGCCAGCCCTTAGGACCTAGAGACCCTACTTGCCCCAGAGATTCACTGCATGTGTGCACATGGATACAGGATGTTATTTGTATTATAGCATTTATTAGCAAAGGACAGCAACAATCCCAATGTCCATTAATAGGAGAATAGCTAATAAAATATGGTATATTCAAAAGTTGAGCACTACCAGCCAGTTATAAGGACTGACCTAGATCTCTATATGTCAAAATGGATGGTGGCATGGATAGTGAATAATATATCCAGAGAATCCTGTTTGTGCCAAAAGTTGATATAAAATAATGTTACATGTTTTCTGTGGAAAAGTATATGTCAATCTACTCATCTATTTGTCTATCATCTATCTATCTACCTGTCTATCTATCTATCTATCTATCTATCTATCTATCTATCTATCATCTATCTTCTGGCAAAGGATAAAAAAGGTCTAGAATAACACATCAAATTAATAGCTTAATAGCATCAGAACTTCATGGACAAAGTCCCTAAAACCACTTGCTCTGCAATCCCAACTCACTGATAGTGAGTGGGAGCTGGGCTTGGGAGGTTGACAAAGAAGACCTGTTTTATCAGAATGTTCTAATTTTTAAAGATGGTTATTAGGCAGCTATCGACACGCGATGACCTCACTTGCACGGGGTGCCCTGCTCTGTGCCCTGGCAGCTCCTCCTGTCCACTGCCACCCTGCCTGGCCCCTCCCTCCCTCAACCCTGCCCCTCTTTTTATCCTAAGATAGATTTTAATAAAGTTGCTGCATGTGGAAGAGGATTATGGGCTCATCTGATTTCTGCTATTTGAAGTCCTGGGGGAAGGAAAGCCTTGTTTAACTCAATTCATAACACTATTAATCCAACCATAAACCTTCCAATGACTTGAAAGGAGAGAGGAGAATTCATTACAGTGCATCTCTAAGTGGCAAATCCTGCATCTCACATGCCAGCAGGTGAAACTCTCTGGGGCCCTGGCACCTCCCTGTCTCTCCGAAGGTCATTCTCAGAAGCAGTGAGCCCCAGCACTGAATGGGCTTCATGGGGCTCATGCTGAATCCCTCTTCTGCTCCACACTTCACAGTGGGGTAAGTGGGGCCCAGAGAGGTATGTAGATTGTCCAAGAACACAAAGCTAAAAAACAGAAACCTGATCCAACTCAGTACTCCTGATTTTATGTCAAGGGATCTATGTGTGTAAAAACAGTTTTAAATGAATGAGGTTTACATGCAATCATTCTACTTCTGGAAGTCTAACCTCCCTTAAAAATAATGCTAAGTATGGAAAACGCCATATCCCTAACATATTTATTACAGGATAATTTATAATATAACTTACTTTTCTCTTTTTCTACATCCAGGATGAAAGAATCATATAATGTAACATCTTGAGTCAAACTAAATGTGTACCTCTAGAAAAGAGGCCACTAACAGTAACTCAATGGGTTATTATGCAACTATTAAAAATGTTTCAGGAGACTCAACTAACATCAATAATAACTACAATATGCTGAGCAAAAAACAGCAGGATGAAAATTGTGTGCATAAAATTGTTTGATTATAACTTTATGAAAATATAGGCATAGGAAAAAAAACTGAAAAGAATAGAGCAAACTGTTATGAGGGCTTGTCAATTTCCCACGCATTTAAGAATACATAATTGAATGTGCTTCGCATTGTTATAGTGGGATTATGATATTTACTTCCCTGTTTTGTTTCCATTCTCCCAAAATATTTTGTAATGCACTCATGCTATTTTTTAATCAACATATTTTAATTTTTAAAAAGTGGCTTCACCCATTGTCTTAGGTTAGACTTCCCGTGAAATGAGAGAGAGAGAGTGAGATGAATTTGCATGCAGAAGTTTGTTAAGAACAGCTCTCAGGATCAACACTTGTGAGGGGTGAGGGGCGCTGGCTTGAGCAGAGAGAGCCGTTAGATTGCAATGCAGTGGCTTTGAAGTCCTTAGGTGACTCCATGGAAGCTTTGTAACTGGGATGGTCTTCAGAATGTTCCTGACCACACGGTGGTTTAAGTTTCATAGGGCATTCTAAAGTGGCAGTGAATTAGTGAATTGCATGGCTTCAGAGTCCAGGCTTGGGGACCAGAGAGGCTGGGTTTGAATCTGGCTCCCCTATTTACAAGCTGTGAGAACTAGAGTGTGTTTCTTCCCTGCCTCATCACATCTCTCTCTCTTTCTCTCTTTTTCTTTCTCTTTCTTTCTCTTTCTCTCTTTCTCGGAGTCTCACTCTGTCACCCAGGCTGGAGGACAGTGGTGCAATATCGGCTCACTGCAACCTCTGCCTCCTGGGTTCAAGCGATTCTCCTGCCTCATCCTCCTGAGTAGCTGGGACTACAGGCACACACCACCTTGCCTGGCTACTTTTTTGTATTTTTAGTAGAGATGGGGTTTCACCATATTGGCCAGGCTGGTCTCAAACTCCTGACCTCAGGTGATCCACCCTCCTCGGCCTCCCAAAGTGCTGGGATTATAGGCGTGAGCCACTGCTCCCGGCCCACATTTTTCTTATCTGTGAAAATGGGATGATGGTAGCAGTACCTGTCTCTATTTCCTTTCCAATTACATTCACACGTTTCGCCTCCTTCAGTCCTTAAAACACCCCTGCAAGGTGGGCAGGGCAGAAATGTAGCCCCCAGAGCACTTGTGGTGCTGAGGCATGTGATGAATGTTTCCCAAATCCAGAGGCAACTGCTGCATCCATGGAGCCCAGATGTTTTGGTGGCCACTGCCTCTTTAATCCTGAGCAGGGAACAGCTGCTCACCTGTTGCCACCCCGACTTGGTGGCTTAGATAAAGAGTCACCTCACATGCTCACACATGGCCTCTGGGTGCCCCTCATCACTGGGGGCCTCCCTTGCACCCAGGATAAAGCCAGCCTCGGCAGGGTCTGGAGGTGGGGCTCTTCCCCGTCCTGGGAAGATGCTTGAGAAGTCCAGTTTCCTGACTCCAGCACATGTTGCCAGGACTCTTCAGATATGTTAACTACTGCTTCTGTGTAGACAACTAATTATTATTTCTTAAATGTTTTTAATTTTATTTTTTTTGAGATGGAGTCTCACTCTCTTGCCCAGTCTGCGGTGCAGTGACACTATTACGGCTCACTGCAATCCTGAACTCCTGGGCTCAAGTGATCCTCCTGCCTTAGCCTCCCAACTAACTTGGACTACTGGCACGCACCACCATCCCTGATCGCTTTTTAAATTTCTTGTAGAGACGGAGGTCTCACTATGTTGCTTAGGCTGGTCTTTAACTCATGGGGAATCCTCCCACCTCAGCCTCACAAAGCACTGTGATGTGAGCCACCATGCCCTGCTAAAATTTTTAAATAAGTTCTAAATGTCAATGTAACAATGACAAATGATAAAAACAATTCAGGTGCCATAAGAAGGTAAACCACAGAAACTACATACCTCTTTCTCCTTCCACAGCCCTTCGGAATTTCATTCCCCAAGGAAATTGCTGTTAATAATTTCTTGTGGCCTCTAGCAGCCCACATATGTATATATTTTTAAAATGTATACAAACGGGGTTATAATATATGTGCAGTTCTGTGTTATGCCCTTTCTTTCAATGTTTGATAGATGTCTACCTGTTAGTACCTATAGAACTATTCGATCTCTTTTAATGGAGGCAGTATTAATTCTAATTCTTTTAAATGCTACCAATAATTTCTAATTCTCTTAAATTTTTCTGTTTGAGTCTATTTCTATTTAATCTGTCCACGATGGTGTATTTAACTAAGGAGCTCTTGATGCCCATTCCAATGCTGTGATGAACATCTTTGAACATATATCTTTGAGAACATCTACTTAGGATAAATTCCTAGAGTTAATCTTATTTTAAAGCCTTCCGTGGGGATTTAAAAAAATAGATTTCCTCTGTCATGTGTTTCTGCCCCTAAGATGAGGAAATGTTTTGTTGGAGACAATCAAAATCTCTTGCTGAGGAGGGAGTGACATGAGTTTTGATCATGTCAGTGCTATGAGAAAATGTGTGCTGAGTCCCATCCCAGTGGGAGTTCAGAAGGAGAGACGATATGTCCAACTCCAAGAGCTGCTCATTTGCAGGTAGCAGTTGACCTCTGCTCCTGTACTCTAGACTTGGAAGGATTTAAGCACGTGTGGTGGCTTATTACAAACTCATCATCCTAAATTATGAAATGCCCTTTGTGCCTCTCAGTGCCTGTGTCTGGAAGTAAGTGTGTCGTGGATGTACTTTTTCTAGTTCTTTGGAAGGCAGGTCACTGAGTAGCAGCAGTGCCAACCTCCTCTCTGATAGAGGGTGTGTGGTATGTATGAGACCCAGGGCAGGTGTCACAGCACAAAGTAATGATTATAGGTAATATGAATTGAGTACTTAGTATGTGCCAGATGCTGTTTTAAGGGCTTTGGGTAATTAAATTATTTAATTCTCAAAGCAAACCCATAGTAGGTAAAATTTTTATCCACCTATTACATGAAGGAACTATAATAGTTATTGGTGCTGTTTGGCATTTTTTCTGGTTTTTCTTCTAAGCGTACCATGAGTTTATAGTTTCCCATTCACTTTGAAGTTAGGTATGGCCATGTGACTTGTTTTGACCAATGGAGTGTGAGCATAAGTGGCATGCATCTCTTCTTGGTAGCAGCTTTAAGAGCCAGCCTGTGATTGGTTCCATTCCCTCTGTTGCAGAGACTCCAATGCTCCATGTGTGTCAATCTGAGTTCCAAGGGGAGGGTCATGAGTACCAAAACCACCAGACAATCCATGATGGAAATGGAGCATGAGTGAAAAATACATTGTTTTATTTTCAATCACTGTGAGCTATTACAGCATAGCCTATTCTATCCTGATATAGGAATGGAAATCACAGAGGTTAAGTTAGTTTCTCAAGGTCACGTTGCTAAGTGAAAGAACCAAGGTTTGGACTCTGACATTCTGTCTCCAGAGTCCACCTGTCTCCCACATTAGTACATAGCATACCTAGCTAGTGGCTCCAAATTGGAGCTTAAGGAGCAGAATCAAAAGCTCTCTCTCGAATTCTGAGTGTGTTTGGGAGTAGGAGCCCAGAATGTCAGGCTGACAGGGGTTTCATTATCTGGGCTTACTGAGTGACAAAGGCTCAACTTAAACTGATGTAACATAAATACACACACACACACACACACACATTTTTGAGGGTGTTCATATGTCTGAATAATCTATGGGTAGAACTGGCTTAAGAACAATGGGCTCGCTGGGCGTGGTGGCTCATGTCTGTAATCCTAGCACTTTGGGAGGCCAAGGCAGGTGGAGTGCCTGAACTCAGGAGTTTGAGACCAGACTGGCCAACATGGTGAAACTCTGTATCTACTGAAATACAAAAAAAAAAAAAAAAAAAAAAAAAATTAGCCTGGCTTGGTGGTCTACACCTGTAGTCCCAGTTACTTGGGAGGCTGAGCCAGGAGAATTGCTTGAACCTGGGAGGCAGAGATTGCAGTGAGCCGAGATTGCACCCCTGCACTCCAGCCTGGGTGATGTGGGTGACAGAGCAAGACTCTGTTTCCAAAAAAAAAAAAAAAAAAAAAAAAATAGAAAGAACAAAGAACAAAGGGCTCAGAAAACATCCTTAGGACACTGTTTCCCCATCACTTCACTCTGCTTTCATTTGTGTTGGCTTCAATCGTAGGCAGCCTCCCTCCTTAGTGGGCCAAAAATTCCATCTTTTAGCTTAGTGCCTCAGTGGGGATGCATTTTTGTCCTGACTACATCACAGTGTGGTTAAGGACTGGGTGAAATGTGTGTGAAGGTGACTGTGAGGGAAAAGAAGCATAAATATCCAATGTTTAGCTGATTGGAGCTAGCTAATGAGAGTCTAAATGCTTCCCCTTTCATAGGTGGGGCGGGGGGAATTAAAGATACTGAGGGAAGACCCAGCTGCAGAGATCAGAGTGAGGGCCCAGTGCACAAAGCCCAATGGGATGATTACAGTCCAGCCCAAGAGGCAGGATCCAGCACCCATGGGGCAAGGCTGCAGCAATAAGCATGGCCATGTGGGTTGCACAGCAGCTGATTCAAGCCCTGGTTCATGTGTATGGTAAACACAGCTAGGGGCTCCTATATTGGGCTCCTCCTTCTCTAGAATGTGTGCTCAATCCCTGAGGGGTACCCTCCAATGGGCATGTCTGTATATCATTAGTCAGGGTCAAGGGGGATGTGTGATTAGGTCTGGGTGGGAGTGGAGAAGGATGACCAAGCTGAGCTGATCAGATTCCTCCTCCTGGAAATATGACACTTGGAACTGAGACTCAGAAACTCAGGCACAATCATTCTTTTATTTGTAGAATTTTATTGAGCACCTATTATGTGTCTGATATTGTTCTACAAGTTGGGGATTCAGATGTCTTCATGCCAACATAGATTTTAAACAAACAAACACACACACACAGGCAAATAAATGCAAACATAATTTCAGATGATAACTGCTATTAAGGAAATAAAACAGGGAAATGTGTTCAAGAATGACCAGGTGATCAGGGAAGACTTCTCGGAGAAGGGTCATGGAGGCTAAGTCCTAGATGAGGACTTAGTCATGGGAAGAACTGGAGAAGGGAGTTCCAGGACAAAGGGGCAGAAAACCCCCTGAGGTGGGGACACATGGCATTATATGGTATTAGAAGCAGGTCTGACATGGCTGAAGGGTGTTGAGCCAGGGAGACAGTGTTATGCCATAAATCTGGAAAGGCAGGCAGGACTGGATCTCATGGGGCCTTGTTGGCCATAGCAAAATGTTTACCTTTTGTCCTATGGGCTCTCTGTGGTGGGAGCTGAGTCCTGGTAAGGCCAGAGCCTTATGGAGAAGGACTCGCTGCCACTGAGATCCCAGGAGCTGTCCAGGGTTCTTCCTTCCAGAGGTTGGTCTCCTCTACATGTCTAACAGGGTGTTCCAGGTCCCTTCCCCCTCTCCACATCCTCCATCAGACGACCTTCATTTAGGGGAAATGTCAGCCAGGTCTGGCTTCTTCAGGAGCCACCTTATTCTTCCTTTTGCTGAAAACATCTCACCTAGTTTACAAAGACATCTTTGGTCAGATTCCCTGAAATCAGAGTCTGGGATGGGAATTCTCCTGCAAGTGATTTATCTAGGGAGTGCACTCAGAAGAAACAGGTAAGGAAATGAGAAAGGCAGGATGGGGCAGGTGAAGAAGAAGAGATGTCATTCCAGCTGACATGGAGCCTCAGCTTGGTCCCTCCAGGAGGTCCTGGAACATGAGTGGCCACACAGAATTGTGGCTTTTGAACCCCTGTGCCAGGCACTATTCACAGGCCCCCTGCAGGGCAGAGATGTGGCTGGGACTAATTCCACCAGTTCCTCCAGGCGAGGTGGTTCCCATCAGTCAAGGGCAATCCTCCAGATCAGGGTACAGCTGTGAGCCCTTAGCACCCCAAACTTGCAGGGTACGTGGTTTATAACTTGCCCTGTGAAGGGGATGTGGATCAGGCACCAACAACATCTTATACAAGGAGCATGGCATGTTTCCTTGCATGGAAGCTTGAGGCTGGGCCAAAGACACAAGCCTCTCCTCTACAGAGAGGAGGTACCCCAGACCCAGGCTTTAGAGGCCAGCCGATCCTTGGACTCTACCTGTTTGTGAGCTGGAGGTGATACTGGGCTTGCTAGCCCAGTTAGGACTGGGGAATGAAAGTAGGCCATGACCTGTGCCAAGAGCTCTGCAAATGACTCCATTTATGCTGCTGCTCAGACTACAGTGGCATGGGGATCACTCTCCCCATTTTACATATGGAGAAGCAGAGGTTCCGAGAGGTGGTGTGGTTGGCCTAAAGTCACACAGTTCGTTGATAGGAGAACCAGAACTTGAATTTAACAGACTTTGGAGTGGGAGTGACTGTGTCTATAGGAATGGGGCTGGAGAAAGATAAGAAAGAAGAGTGGCCTCATTTGATGAGGTCCTCTGGGGCCAGCCTTGTGCCAGCCCATCTTCCATCCCATTTGGAAGGGCCTTCCACACTGCAGTTTCTCACTTATCATGTTCTCATTCCTCTTCACCTAGGGCTGAGGCACCAGATTATCCTTCCTTCCAGCTCCTACAGATACCACTTATGTCTTCCCATTCCATCATACATCCTCCTCTCTCACTCAGCTACTGCAGAGCCAGGCAACAGCATGTAAAGTGCATGACGGTGGGTGCAGTGGGAGCTCTGGCTCACCGCTCATTTTCTTCAGGGTCCTCTGAGACCTTGGCGGTGACCATAAGCCACATGCCTGGAGGGTATGAGCTGGTGGCTGGCGTGGGGGTGGTACAGAGCTTTCTGTTAGTGTATTACTTTCACAATTTTTTGCCATATCTTCTTAAAGCTTGGGATATCCTTTGCTTGCTTTTAAAAATAAGACTCATTTAGAACCTAAATACATTTATTTTAAGAACAAACTTATACCATAAATAGAAAACAGCATTCACTTGCCATACTACATAACTTTAAAAAGTTCTAAAATGCATAACTATTAAAATTATTTTGGAGACCAACTGTGTTACAGGTTTGACATTTTAGGAGAAACACTGGCTACTTGAAAGAGCACTGGATTTGATGTTAGGAAATTATATTATGTGTCAAGCTCTTCTGCCAACACAACAACAACAACAATCATATTTAACAATTATTGGGCATATAATATGGGTCATGCATTGTGGTAAGAACTTTCCATGACTCCTTTTGTTTAATCTTCACGTTTTAATTTGGAGCCCCAAGAAGCAGACCCTGGAATAAGGATTCATGGGCAAGTGATATTTTAAGAAACTTCTTTCAGGAGAAACAGGAGGTAAGTGGCAAACTCCAGGGTATGACTGGTTTTAGGGAGCTGAGGCAGAATGTATTATAGGCATGGAATATTTCCTGTGCGCCTCAAGTTATAGTAAAAAGGCGTTTCATGAGTCAGGCATCTTTTGGTTGTGACACAGACCCAAGTCAATATGTCTTAATCCAGGGGACTGTATTGCCTCAGTTTAACTAAAAATTCTGAGTAGCTTCAGTCATGGCTGCATCCAGTTGTCAAACAGCATCCTCAGAGTTCTGCTTTCATCTCTCATCTCTGCTGTTGGTATGCTGGCTTCTCCCACCATGCAGGCTCTCCCCACAGGATGGCTCCATGCTTACATCGTGCTAGATTGTCCATAGCAGACGAGAGAAACTCTTTTGCATGATTCCTTCAAAAGCCCTGGTGAAGGCTTTCATTGGTCCAGTTTAAGTCACATGCCTATTCTTGACGTTATCACTGTGGCCAGGAAATGGGGTGCTCTGATTAGCTAGACTTGGCCACCATGTGCATATTCTTGGATGCTGAGGAGTGGGGAGGAGGCAGCTGCATCTGAACCCCATGGACTGAGTTTGAGACATGAAGGCACACCTACAAGAGAAACCTGCCAGCAGAAAACAAATGTCCATTTCCACCTGTCTGCATGCCAGATTTGCTCTGCAGGTCAGGGGAGAAGTGCAGAGGACAACAATGAACCGAACACTTTCAAATGTGCTGACGATGGTCCAAGAGGGGGTTCCCACCGGCAGCTCAGAATGCAATCAACTGGCTGCTTTTGCCAACCCCAGCACCTGTCATATTTCATCTTCTTTTAAATAACTTCAAGGATATGAAAGTCATAAAACCAAACCCAGGTAGGTCAGAAGTCACCGGCTGCTCTGAATAGAGGGTTATCACTATTTGGCTATTTACCCTGCCTCACATTTGCATGGCCCCCAGTGAAGCTGAGCACAACTCCAGCAAATATTAATCAAATGAGGCTCGTGGGTCCAAGTGGAAATAAATCACAACTGCTCACCCACCCCCAGGACATACTCAAAATAAAAAAAGTACAGTGGAGATTACCTTCTTCATAATTGTTATATATTTTGTTGACCTCACAGCAGCTAAAGTTGGCTTTCAAAGGAAAAAGTGTTGTTGCTGTGCAGCACAGAAACATTTTAATGAACACCACAGGGTTTACTGATCACTGTTAATGAGTGAAGAACGAGTGTCCTGCAGAAACCTTCTGCCTATCTTTAGAAAACAGTCCTGGATGATGGAGGGGTGGGGAGGGGCGGAGAGTGATGGAGCGGACACGTGCCTGCAAACTAGGAAACAAATACATCATGTCTTTAATGCCGTCTGTAATAGACAATTCAGGAGCCAGCCAAAACTCATTTGCACCTTTATTTGTGCCTTTCCCAATCAATAGCAGCAGTTAAACCAGGATTTACTGACTTCTGTAAAGGGTTACAACATCAATATTTAAAGAAATGAAACTCAACAGAAATATTTCAATCTTTGTGAGCCCTTCACCATCCATTGTTGTTTGGAGGTTGCTTGATGGGAAAGGTTCATTCTTTTCGGTGTACTTTCTGTAGGGGGTGTGTGTGTGCACAGTATGTGTAAACGTGTGCACGCCCATGTCTTTGAGTACCCATACATGAGCAGGCTCTCAGTCTGAACAGGGCTGAAGAGCAATTTTGCCATCCAAAGTCACTGGCCCACGCTCCTGAAATCAATTGGAGGCCTCAAGAAGTAAGGAGCAATTTAATATAGCCTGCTTCTTGGGTTCTAGAAATGGCAACATTCTCCTTGTTAGCTTATTAAAATTAAGAGCAGGGAAAAGAACAGTCTATTAACTATACATAATAAATGACATAAAATATGCTTCCATTTTATTTTAGAAAGGAAGGGAATGAGGGCAACAGAGACAGAAAAAGACACACATAGACATGCACTTAAAATCAGCAAAGAATTACAGAGACAGGTGAGGAAGCAGTAACGTGATGACTCATTGAATGCTGTGAAGGGCAGAGGACTTTACATTGACCACTGTATTAATGTGTTCCTCACTGGGGCAGGCACTGTTCATGTCCCCTTTACCCAGATGAGGACATTGAGGTTTAGGAAGGCTGAGACACTTACTGAAGACCACGCTGCTAGGAAGCAGCAAGGCTAAGATCTGACCCCAGGCAGTTCAGCTGCAAGGTCTCTGCCCTGGAGCACTTGTTTCCCAAATATTGTTGTCCAAGGGATTGTATGTGTGTGTGTGATTGTGCATCTTTTGTTTTGAATGGGTAATATACTGACATAGCACAGAAATCAAAATGGTGTAAGAAGATGACAGTGACGAATTACCCTTCCCCTACCCTGTCTACATGTGATGTGTGCTCTGTTTCTGGACACGCCTGTGCCAATGTTGCCACCTGGCTCCTCTAGGTCCACCAATGCCCCTCCCTACAGCCTTGGCAAGCCTGTAGCCCTCCCGCCTTTGCCACACTCTCCCCAGTCCTTGATGTCTGTCCCTGCTGTCTTCTGCCTCCCAGGGTGCTGCACCACATCATATTGGATCCCTTGGTGGGAAAGCAATCTGGTGCCCTCTCATGCTTTGCTGGCCACAAAAGAGGTTTTTTTTGTTTGTTTTCAGGGGGCAGGGCTTGGTGTCTTTAACAACTTTATAATACTTGTTAACCTCTTCTTTTTTTTTTTTTTTCGTTTGAGATGGAGTCTGGCTCTGTCACCCAGGCTGGAGTGCAGTGGCGTGATCTCGGCTCACTGCAACCTCCGCCTCCCAGGTTCACTCCATTCTCCTGCCTCAGTCTCCCAAGTAGCTGGGACTACAGGCGCGAGCCACCACGCCCAGCTAATTTTTGTTATTTTTAGTAGAGACAGGGTTTCACCGTGTTAGCCAGGATAGTCTCGATCTCCTGACCTCGTGATCTGCCCACCTCAGCCTCCCAAAGTGTTGGGATTACAGGCATGAGCCACTGCACCTGGCCTGTTAATCTCTCCTTTATAACAAAGAGGAAGCAGCTCTTAGGTGCAGAGCTTCCCATCACTAACATTTAACTAGAATTAAACAACTCTGGGATGTTTAAACATGCATTTTTATGTTTTCTTTCTTTCATTTGTGGCAGACAATACTGGTTTTCCTGTACAATAAGTGAAACAGAGTTACCATATGAAATGCATTTTTTACAAACCTAGGATAATTTCAGATGAGATTGAGCACGTTCAGGGTGGTATGGCAGTAGACCCAAGATAATTTCAAAGAAAAATATTAAGTAAATAGTCATACAGGTTTTACAAAGAAATGCCAGGATAGTGAAGTTGGGAAGCCAAGAGCTAAAGGTGGAGAAACACTGCCTTGGGCTTTAAAGTTCAGAGCCAGGTTCAAATGGCCCTGTGCTTGTGAAGCCTTCCTCAATCCCTCCTCCGCCACATCAGCCACCTGCTCCCTCCCCACCTTAAGATATTTAGCTCACGCTGTGAGTGTTATCATTAGCTCTGTATCCTTTATCCAGAGTCTGAGTCTTTTTATCCCTGTTAGCACTCTCAGTTCTTTCTGTCCTTATTCAAATGACATGGTTTTGGATCCTTCTACATTTTAGTCACCCTCTTGCAGATAAAGATGATTTCGTCAATGTTCTTCAGAAATTTGATACTTCAATTTTAGCTCCTGTGGTCTGGTACTTCACTTCTATTGATATAACGCAAGATTGTGTGTGTGTGTGTGTGTGTGTGTGTGTGTGTGTGTGTGTGGAAAGAAAGAAAGAGAAACATTTTTCCTCCAATAGAATGGGCTCATATTATACAAATTGTTTCCTAACTTGTTTTTTTCTCACTTAATCACACATTACAAACATCTTTTCAAAGCAATAAATATATATCTCCTCTATCTTTGTTAATTGCTACATAATAGCCTATTGATGGGTGTGTCATGATTTACTTAAATAGTAATTTAGATTTTTCCGAAGTTCCCCCAACTACGAACCAGTCTAATAAGCTCAAGCCAGAATTTGTGACAAACTATTGTCATTATCTCTTGGAGGGGTTCCCTGGGATCTCTTTTGGCCAGTGTTCACTGCGTGTCTTGCCTCTGTGCTGGGAGCTGTTGGAGAGGCTGGGAAGGATGAGCAGGCTGGGGAGGACAGATCATCACAGTACTGGGTGCTAGAGGGTGTTCCTAAATGTTCTGGGAGCAAGAAGGAAACTCTGGCTCATTCTGTCTCAGAAAGGTTGAAGATGGCTTCACATAGGCGGAGATACTTAATTCAGGCTTTGAAGAATAAGTAGGAATCCAGTTTTGAAGACTAAATTGAGCTGTTGGCTCAGCTGAAGCCACTCTGGACATCCCATCGAATCTAGGACCAAGCTCCTGAACAACTTGGGTCACCTGGAATGGTTCAGGTCCTTGGGCCATGACTTCTAAAAAAAAAGACTGGTCCCTGGGCCATTTTCACTTGTTCCCGGACACCACAGTCCTGACTTTTCAGTGTTCAAGGATCTTAGGGGGCAAATTGAAGTCCAGGCAGTGTGGATGTAATCGCTGAACCTTCATCACAACAAACCAGAGGATATGGAGCCAGCTTTTATGAACCCCTCTTACTCCCAGCCAGTTAACTGTGTGTAATCTCCCCCCAGATCCACATGACTGGTTCTGGCTGGTTAGAATGACTGACAGGCCACTTATTACTCCTGTCTGCCCCTACCTGGCCCCTTGAGAGGCTTTTATTAGCCCCGCACCTGGGTGAGTTTGGGCTCGGAAAACACCTCTCCTTGAGGCAGTCTCAAGACGATGTTTTCTCACCTGAAATAACGGGCACCTTTATTGTTTTTGAAAGAAAGAAAAATCTCATAATTGAAGTAAAAGAGGAATATGCTTCTGGTTTTCCTCACATGTGTCTATGGAGCAGGGAGGCAATTCTGCCACCGGAGGGACTGCAGTTCTGAATGAGTGCAGTCCTGCCATTATAACTCACTCCAGCAGGACTCACCCGCCACAGCCCCCATTTGTTAAAATGCCTACCTAATGGGTATGGAAAATGCACTTGCAAATTGACACCTCATTGGGTTGAAAAGCTCTTAAAATTCTGGAATGTCATCACAAGCCTCACTTCTCCTAACGCAATAATGCCTTCCTAGACCACACCCCCCACCAGCCCCCACCAGCCGCCACCAGCCCCCGTCACTGCCAAGGAGAAAGTCAGATGGAGAAGGTTTTCAGCAAATTGACAAACTGAGCTAAAGTTTATTTAATTTAATTTCAAAAAGGATAGATCTGGAAATAACATTGTTGGATTCACGTGCTGGAAAAATCGATGCTACGATTTTTTATCTTCTTCCTTTCTACTCCCTTGCCAGGGGCTGGTGTAATAAGTCATTAGGACTGGTAAAGCAAACAACCAGCACCCCTGCCTCTCCAGCTTCTCATCTCAACCCCAGGGGCTCTGGTGATGGACAGGCTTGAGGACTCCAGCTCTTCTTTCAACCAGCAGCTCACATTTACACTGAGCAGGGTCCCCCCAACCCCAAGGAAATATTAATAGCACAGTGTTTACCACTTCTCTGGGCCAGGTACTGTTCCAAGTGCTTTATGTGCATGATTTCAAATGAGCATCACTACTCTCAGAAGTAGAGATTTTTAAAAAATCCCTATTTCATAGATAGGGAAACTGAGGCCTAGAGGAGTCAAATCATTCACATACGTGACAGATCTAGCACATAAGGAGTCAGGATCTGAATCCAGGTGGTTTAATTTCAGAACTCAGCTGTGAGCAGATGAGGAAAGCAGGTGGAGGTCTGCTCCCAGCTCACTCTGCACTCCTCCTGGGGTGAGGTGGAAGAGAAGGACTGTAGACCCAGCTGTTCTCAACTTTCTTCGGATGAATTTGTCCGGCAAATGCTGTTTTTTATGCTTTTGTTTGGGTAAAAAGCCCCGCCTTTGGAGGAAATCTTCCTTTGTCCCTAGGGAAGCCTGGGGAGGCTGGAAGTGCCTGTGTTCTCCCCGGAGCTCTTGGTCTCCAAGACAACCACCAGGCTGAGAGGAGAAGCTCCTGGGCCACAGGGAGGTGATGTCCAGGCACAAAGCTGCTCATGGGCCGCCTGGCTGGACCTCGCTGGGGGCTGAGAGCCTCCACAGGGATCTGGCGTTGCTCCCTGACTTCAGTTTGCCACAGAGAATCCCTGAGATGAGTAAAGTCTTGAATCCAGCCTCAGCTTTGAGCATTGTTTGGAAGGTGGCAAGAGTCAATTCACAGAAAATCAATTTGTCAAACGAGCAATACGGTACACCAATTGCTCAATATATCCAGTAACTGAGGAATCTGTCAATGTTTAGTTTTACTCCTGCCTCTGCCCCAGGGGCTGTCAAATCATACCTTAACCTGGGCCTAGGGCAGCCCTCTTTAGCCGCTTTCCCTCCAGAAAGCAGAAAAGACAGACATCTGCAACTATAGAGAAAACACAGTGTGCTTAAGAAGAAGCCCATTTGAATTTAAAAACAGCAGCAGGATTAAGGACAAATAATAATTTTCCTTAACAAAACCTCAGTGAATTCAGTGAATCGGTAATTTGATGAGTTGAGGGAGGACCACTTCATCCCCAGTTCCTTGGGCAGTTACTTTCACATGCTTCGGACCAAAGTGCCCCAGCAATGACCAAACTGCCTCTGTGGTCACCTGGACAAAGCTCCTTCTTGACCTCTTTGATTTGAGTACCTCCAGTGCCAGTGAACTCACAACCCAATTGTTGGAGGTTCTGATGTTTAGAAAGTGGATTCCTCAATTCAGCTGATATCCACCTCTCTGGAGTTTGAACACATCCTGCAGAGTTTTGCCTTTAGGGGCCTATGGAACTTTTTATATGTGAGAAACCAGGCAAGGGTCCAGTATAAAACAGCATGAAAATAATTAGTCTTCACCCAAGCAATACACGCATGTGGCTAAAAATAATTGACCCATCAACTGGGCTGATCATGAAAAACAATAATGCCCCATCTCTCCCTTCATTTTTCCTAGTCCTGCTCCCCAGAGGTGGTCACTTTTATTTAAGGAAAATTTTAATTGAAATATAACTTACAAACAGAAAAATGCACATATATCATAGGTATATGCTGATGATTTTCTCAAAGTGAACTATCTTTAACCAGCACCTAGACCAAGAAGTGGAGGAATAATGCACCCCAGAAACCAGCCCCCACCTTCCAAAGTCAGCCACTATTTTGACCTCTCACACCATAGAGTACCTAAAAGCCACTGATTTAAAGCTTTCTGTCTTTAGTTCTCCTGCTGGTTACTTCCACATGTCTAAATGACATAATTACACAGTTGTTCTTGGTTGATCAATCCTTAGACACTGTCTTTTGACTTCCTCCCATGATAAAACATTTAGTTTTCTCATAGCAGCCTCCACATTCCGGCTTCTTTTCTCCAGATAGAATTAAATCACGGTTTTCTGTTCCTCCACTCATTGGTCATCTCTGCAGCTTCAGCCTCATTCTAAAACTTCCATTTCTTCTTTCATCCACCATAGACAATAGCATTTGCCTCCTCATTCCCTCTCGGTCCCCACAACCCTTCCAAGTGCTCTGTATCTTTTATTTTGCTAAATTGGATAACTTTTATATTTTGTCGTGTAACTGTACGTAAACCTGTGGGGTTTGTCTATAGGTTGATCTAAAATATTAAACACAAAAAATAGTGTTTAGAAGTTTTTTTGTTTTTTTTCTACAGAGTCTCACTCTGTCATCCACGCTGGAGTACAGTGGCACAATCTTGGCTCACTGCAACCTCTGCCTCCCGGGTTCAAGGGATTCTCGTGTCTCAGCTTCTTGAGTAGCTGGGACTACAGGCACCTGACACCACGCTCGGCTAATTTTTTGTAATTTTAGTAGAGACGGGATTTCACCATATTGGCCATGCTGGTCTCAAACTCCTGAGCTCAGGCAATCCGCCCACCTTGGCCTCCCAAAGTGCTGGGATTACGGGCGTGAGCCACTGCACCCAGCCAGATTTTCATAATGTTGTGCATTGCAGAACCAAGCAGCATCCTCAGATTATAGGTCCTTCTCTGTGAGTTCAATGTCATGTCTCTTGGGCCACTAAATATTCTTAGAGTCTGCAGCACCGTTTTAAGTATTTTCACATTTTTCCTGTAGTGACTGCAAGAAGGAGGGACTCATGAGTGTCAAGTAAACAGCCTGCAAGCTTTCGGTTTTAGCAATACCAGGATAAAACTCACCTATGTTCTCCATATTGGTGGAAGTCTTGTGTTCTGTTTTTATTAGAACCAACCCTGATTGGAGTGTTTGCTTTTACACCAAGATTTCTGAAGGGCTGGTCCTCAAATGAGAGGCAGCATTTACTTTTAAGATGACTTAAATACTTGGGCGGGTGATGTCAAAAGTCTATGTGTTCTTAATTGCAGGTAGTCATAAAATCGGTAGCTGATTGATTTATCCCAGCACTCAGTTTTAGGAGAAGGGCGGCTGTGAGTGAAAAATACAGTATGTGAAGTGGTTTAATTTTTTTTGGATTACCCTTTACCAGGTAGCATGTAATTGTATTAGTAATCGGAGTCCTTCGAGCAGAATCTCAAACAAAGGATTAGCGGGAAGGAAGATGGAAGAATGCTGACTTCACAATAACTCACTGCCTTCCTAACGTGATTATATAAATAAATTCAAGCAATATTTTCCAAGACGCTGGAGCCTGATCGTAAAGGCGTGAGGGGGCCCAGGGCCTCTGCATGGCCCCTGGTTTGTGGGCAGTAACTGATTGCTGTGGTTGCGAAGGGCAGTCCCCAGGTGGTGAAATATCCAATCTCTCTGAATTATCTGTCAGCACTCAGAAATTATTGAAGCCGTGCAGACTTCTCCAGTGGGGAGCAGGAACATCTTGGCTTCATTTGGCTAAACAATGGGGCTAAAATGGAGACGCCCCTGCTGTGACCTCCTCCCGGCCCATTGAGGTCATCCGGCTAGCCGTCAGCCATGGGAGCCATGCAGGGCCGGCTCTGGACATTGCTAACTTCTTGACCCCTGGAGCCAAGGAGTCCTTGGAGCTGAATTTCAGGCTCTTATCTCACCACCAGCAGGGGATTAGCTAATCCATCCTGTTTTGTTCTTCCCGTCCACATCGACAAAGGCGGCAGGCACGGTCCTCCCTTGCTGAATGAAGTGGGGTCTGGAAGATACATCAGAGAGCAGTGACATGCTGTCCACATTGTCTGCTCAAAAGTCTTTGAATCGCTGTTTTCACTTAAGCCCCAGCACTGCCTTTGAGGCCTCAGTTATTCCATTTCTGTTTCGCCTAGCTAGGCATGACAGAACAATGGAGCAAGACACTTTCCTCCAGGTTCCCCCAGACATCTGTTCAGTTGCTTGAGAGAATGGTTAAAATCCGAAGTGCTTCATAGCCCCTTTCAAAATAAGTCATGGGGCTGAGCATGGTGGCTCAAGCCTGTAATCCCAGCACTTTAGGAGGCCAAGGCAGGTGCATTTCTTGAGCCCAGGAGTTTGAGACCAGCCTGGGCAACATGATGAAACCCCATGTCTACAAAAAATACAAAAATTAGCTGGGTGTGGTGGCACACCCCTGTAGTCCCAGCTACGAGGGAGGCTGAGGTGGGAGAATTGCTTGAGCCCTGGAAGCGGAGGTTGTAGTGAGCTGAGAAAGTGCCACTGCACTCCAGCCTTGGTGACAGAGCGAGACTCCATCTCAAAAAAATGTCATCGAATCCAGGTTACAGGAAGCTCTGGACCACGGAACTCTCCATGAGAGATGGACACTAGGCATAGGGGATTTTGGCAATGGATATCAACCTCAAGGGCCGGGGGTGGTGGATGTCAAAGTTGCCCTGCAAGGCTTGAAAGCCAACCTTACTAGCTGTGTGCAAGCCACTTGATTTCTAAACCTCAATTTCCTCATCATTTAAACAGGAATAATTACAATTCCATTAGTGTAGGGACCCCATGAAACAAAGGATGGGGTGATGATTAGCAGACTTTATGCAAAAGTGAGGGGTTGGTGTCACTTACCTCTTTGGCCGTGCTCATTGGCATATAGGCTGAGGGCCAATCAAATGCGTTTCCTTGGGGTCCCTGATGAATTTGGCATTTTCTGGCTTTGTTCATTCAGCTCTCTGCCTGGAATGTTCTCGTCTCCCTCCCTGCCTGATTTCCATCCAATACTCGTGGATTGTCCATAGCATTTCCTTGGTCTTCATGGAACAAGACCTTGCTCAGCCTCTAATATCCCAATACCTTTGCCTCCTACAGCCCTAACTCCACATGGTAGCTCTGAGCACAGTGGCAACCACTACACTGGTGGTTGCATTGCATCTGACGCTGGGAATGCCTCCAAAGAGAGGCCCAAAGGAAGCTGGGAGAAGTGGCTCTGTCAGTCTTTGCTGAGGAATAGGAATCATCATGAATGTGAGAACTCCTCCAGGGGAGATAGAGATTTACAACCCAGCTGCTGGATCACCGTTAATTTAAATTAGCTATTTAAATGGAGGCCTTCTGTGTCCAGCCTGCACTTGCGTGAAGCTGAGAGTTGTGCCTCCTTACAATTTTTACCCCAGCACTTCACTTACCTCACCCTAGCCCCAGCTCTGCTTTTCTGTGCCAGAAATGGTGGGGAATTCAGTGACAAACAGTAAGATACAATTGTTGCCTTCAGGATGCTTGTCATATACTAGGAGGGACTAAGCAGGCATATTAGCATAAATAATAAGAAATTTCAATTTAGTTATTTTTGCAACAAATATTTACCGATCTTTATTCCAGGCACTTGCAGACACTGTGGATTCAGGATGGGATGGGCTCAGTGCTGTTGCCCTTGCAGAGCTCACAGCCCAGTAGGGGAGATGGACCTGTGCTTAGACAGTTCAAGTCGAGTGTCATGAGCACTGTGGTAGGGATGTGCCGGGGTTTGGGAGAACACTGAAAAGACAGTGCAGAGTTAGGAAGTCAGGGAGGCTTCTCAGAGGCGGCAGCATCCAGCTGAGATCTGACGGGAGAGGAGCTGGCCAGACAAGCTCCTCTTGGTAGGTAGATAAGAGAATGCTTCCAAAGGGAGCAGAGATATGCAAAGGCACATGTGAGCAAAACAAAGACAATTTGGTATTGCTAGAGCTCAGAGTAGGATGGGTGATGGGGATGGAAAGTGTGGTGAGTCATCTAATGAAACCTTGGAATTTCCCTGTAATACCCTGGGAATTACCTGGTAAACTTACAAGATTGTCATTATCATGTTCGCATTACAGATGAAGAAATGAGGTTCAGAGAGGTTGGGTAGCTTGTCCAAATCACAGAGCTAGCAAGGGCTAGTGCTGAAATTTTGAGCTTGACTGGTCCAGTTCCAAATACCTTGCCCTTGGAGGGGTGTGATAGCCTGGCCTGGGCTGTCTACTTCTACTGCCAACAAGCTATGAGACATTGAGCAAGTTAATTAACTGCTCTGTGCTTCAGATTCCTCAGCCACAAAAATGGGGATGCAAGTTAATATCTACCCCACAGGGCTGGGTTTTCCGAGGATTAAAAAGTTAATACATGTAAAGAATTTTATAGACAGTCTAACATGTAGTAAGGGACCAATCAATATTAGCTCCTATTATTAGGGAGGATTAAAAAAGAGAGAAACTACAAAATCACATCTCAATTTGGAGTCCTTTGCAATTGTGGGGATGAGAGGTATTGGCATGGAGGGTGAAGGAAAGGGTAAGTGTGTACGTAAAATGCCATATTCACTTCTAAAGCTGTTAGTCTAGAGACAGCCTCTGCCACCTTCTTGCCTTGGTTTCTTTGTCCCTTTCTGCTGCCCGCAGATAGGAGGGGACGAACGTGTGCTGCCTTGAGAAGGGTTGGTGCTCCTGAGAAAAATATAGATTTCTTTTGAGAGCTTCAGGAAACCGCATCCCAGTGGGCACTGCCGTATTGACTGACCTGCTGGGACGTGTGGTTGCCAGGAGCAATGCAATCAGCTTCTTGGCCCAGTCCTTCTCCCCGTGGCTCCCAATGATTCTATTTCCATCCAAGCGGTTTAGGGCCCTGTCACTTCCCAGTACTTTCTGTTTTCCTTCCCTGGAGGTGGGGAGCCAGATGCTATGACCTGGTCAGAGACAGCGTGGATGGAGGGGTCAGCCAGGGTCTCCCGAGCTGGGTGAGAAGGAGATAGCTGGTGGAATGCCATGCCCCCTCTGTGAGGCAAGCAGCTCCAGCTTCAGTGGGATCTGTGGGCACCGAGAAGAGGCGCCACCCCATAGCATCCTCTGGTCCCTCCTCTTTCAGGCTTTAGTACTCTCAGCCCTGGCTGGTCATGTCTTTGGGCAACTTGCCTGACCTGTGTCTGTTCACATGCTGGGGACTGTGGCAGAAAAAGTTCAGAGAAAAGAAAGAGTCAGCAAGGTTTGAGGAAGTTGGGGGAGGCTTCGGGGAAGAGGATGGTGAGGAGGGTAGAGGGAGGTTTTCTGGAAAGAGCGAGGGAGGGACAGGTGCTGCAGTGGAGGGAGCATCGGACTGAGCTCTGAACACTCTGATGGAATCCTCTCCATCTAGTGTCCTGGCTGCATTCTCAGAACTAGCACAAGGTCAGAGCAGGAGCGCACCAGAGTCCAAAAATGAGTGACTTACTGCCAGAGTTGGAGGTTTGGGTTCTAGTTTTAGCTGTATCATTACCTTGATTTGTGGCCTTGACAATTTATATTCACTTTTTGAACTGGGGGTGTGGCCAATGCAACACAAACCACAAGCCCTGAGAATGAGGATGATGGCAGGTCCCGCAAAGGAAAACTGGGGGTCAGGAGGGTGTAGTGGCTCACTCCTGTAATCCCAACACTTTGGAAGGCTAAGGTGGGAGGATTGCTTGAGGCCAGGAGTTGGAGACCAGCCTGGTTAACATAGTGAGACCCTATCTCTACAAAAAATTTTAAAAAGTCATCAGGCATGGCAGTGTGTGCCTGTAGTTTCAGCTATTCGGGAGGCTGAGGTTGGAGGATCGCTTGAGCCCAGGAGGTAGAGGTTGCAGTGAGCAGAGATCACAGAGGTCATGCCACTTCACTCCAGCCTGGGTGACACAGCAAGACCCTATCTTCCCCCACTGAAAAAAATGGGTGTCATTACCAGAGGCAGGAGAATGGATGGTGGGAAGGCCTTCGCGCACACACACACACTGACTCTCTCACACACACACACTGACACACACACAGAGGGATGCTTGTTCAGTAGTTCATTGCTCCCTGTGACTCTTCCCACATCCCTCACAAAAACCAAGTTATTCACAGTAATAACCGTGGGTCAGTGCATTGTTGGAGGTTCTGATTAGAAATTGGGACTCTAGCTTCTCAGCTCAGTAGTGGGGCTCCTTCACACCACCCTGGGATAGATGCTTAAAGTCCTGCAGAATCCTGGAGTGTGATTTTTCAGGACCTGATAATATTCCAGAGGGGAAGAAAGGGCAGATGCATTGACTGACTAATGGATTCATTCATTGTCAAGCATTCCCAAGCATCTTTTCCTTGTCAGGCTCTGGGGCTGATTATGGAAAATACATGAGTCTGTGCAGGCTACATTATGTTGGCATAAGAAGCATCCCCTCACCTAAATCTCCAAGCCTACTAACAACAAAGATTTATTTCCTGCTCATGCTGTGAAATCATCATAAGTTGGCTGAGGGTTTATTTTTCACCCTTCTTACGGGATTGAGCTCATAGAACAGCCACTGTCTGGAATATTGCGCTCCTTGTGGCGGGAGAGTAGAGCTGTTGAGGCACATGCTGGGTTTCAGGGGTAGAGGTGAGTCCAGTGGGGAGAGGAGGGAGGGATAGGCCTGGTAAAGTGGGTGCAGGCTTGATGCTGAAGATCCTTGAGGAGTTCATGGTAGGAGCTGGACTTCATCTTGTAGACAAACCTTCCTCAGAGCTGGCCTCGCCTCTAGAGTTGAACCTGAACTTTCCCTTTTGGCATCCAGGGTGAGAACGGGTGCCTGCTCTGGACAGGCCCATGGTCCTGGGGAACTCTTGGTCACAATTTCACACATCATCAGATCCTGCCTTGGTGTGGCCTGACCTGGAAAATCTATGTCACTGAGGAGAAGCCGTTTAGAAGAGATAACTGGAATGCGCTCTCAGTTTAGATTTAAGCTCTCACCATCTCACCATAATTAAGTGCCAAGTGGTTATTAAACAATACATTTGCAGAATTCTGACAACTGTGTAAGAACCATTCTTCTCCTACAGTGAATATTTCCCCGTAAATAAACTTGTAATACTCCACTGGCTTTTAATTAACCCTACTCACCTCTAAACCCATTTATCTTATAAAAAGATGGTTGTTCCATGTGCAATATGTGTCAATAGATAATTAAAATGTTTTTCTTAGAGAATGAACAGGGAGATGTGATCTATGCATTTCAGAACCTTGTTATTAAAAATGTTATTTATTGAGGTTTAACACCTGTTACTAGGTAACCATACAGTGACCGTGTCTCTTTAATATCCAAATTAAACTGGCACTGCAGACAGAATGTGAGAGGTTAGCAAATTTCTTGGGTCATAATTAAATAGTACAAGTGACAAACGTTCAGTTCTTGTTTAGGAATCAAACACCATGATGTGGCTTCCTTATAATGAGGAGTTGGGAGGGCGTGTCCTTGTCATTCTGGGAACAGCCTGGCTGTGTTGCTATTTCAAATAAAGACATTTTGTGTTTTCCAGAGCAGTAGTTTCTTCTAGAAATAATAGCTACAAAGTGTTTTGGGAACCTCAGAAGAAAAGATGATGTGAAACTGCTTTGGTGAGTGGAGACTTTTCCAATACTAGCAGCTGACCCGAGCCCCACTCCTGGAAGACTTGTGGTCTGGTGGTCTCTACTTTCAGAGAGGAGCCCCCACCCACTGCAAGCAGGCAGCCCTGGCAAAGGGGCCCCTGCCTCTCTGGGCTGCCCCTCTCTACCCACCCTGAAGAAGCTTCATGCCCACACCTCAGTCTAAAGAGGCTGGTTGCTATTTCATTTTCCATTTGCCCCATTATTATTTGATTGTGTCCCCTGAAAGATGTCAAAGTCCTAACCTCCAGCACCTGTGAATGTGCCTTTATTTGGAAATAGGATGCTCAAGTTGAGATCATTAGGGTGACCCCCCCCCCATCTAACATGACAGTGTCCTAGTAAAAAGTGGGCATTCAGGAATAGAGACAGGAGTGCACACAGTGAGAACACCATGGGAAGGGGAAGGTGGTGCTGGGAGTGGTGCAGCTGTAAGCCAAAGAATGCCAAAAATGCCCAGAAAACCCCTCTCAGCAAGGAAAGAGGCAGGGAACAGGTTCTCCCTCACAGCTTTGTTAAGAGCCAGCCCTGCTAGCACGCTGAGCTCAGACTTCCAGCTCTAGAACTGTGAGACAATACATTTCTATTGTTTAAGGCTGTGGTCCTTTGCTACAGCAGGAAGTGAGTCCACCCCCTTGACAAGTAAACCTCACACTCTGCTCCTCCTGCCAATCCTCCCCGAGTTCTTGGGGGACCTTCACCTGGGGACCTGAGGAGCAAATCAAAGTACTTGGCCATTTAAAGTGACTGGGTAGACTGACATGGGGTGCACAAGGCAGTCAATTTGGGTTATGGAAGAAGATATTATATTAGTTCCTTATCAATTCCTATTTTTGTGTACATTTTATCATGTGCAAAACATTAGCATTGTAGTACATGTATGTGACTTATAAATAAACCTGTACTCATATTAAGGGGAGGTCCATGCTCAATAATTATCTTGCTTTGTTTCACTATATTTATTTATTTTTTTTTAGAGGTGGAGTCTTACTCTGTTGCCCAGGTTGGAGCGCAGTGGCATAATCATAGCTCAATGCAGCCTCAAATTCCCGGGCTGAAGCAATTTTCCAACCTTGGTCTCCAGAGTAGCTGGGACTACAGTGAACCATCACACCTGGCTGCTCAATAGCTTTTGACTGGTAGAGGTGTGTGATCAAACAGGTGGGAGGCCACAGTTCCAACAGAGGGAGTCAGTGTTGGAAAATTAGAACAGGTGACTCCTGGTGAGGCAGATTTCAGGTAAAAACCAGAGAAGGGATTTTAAAACTCAAATGAGAAATCTCTAGAATGCAAAAGAAGATTCAGCAAACAAAAGTTTGGCGAGGAAGTGGCAGCCCTCCCCTCACACTGCAATACAGACAAATCCTGCGCTTACTTATGATGTCATCACACTTATCACAATTTGTAATGCCCTGACCTCCTTCAGGGAGGTGCCCTGATTGTCTCTCCTGGAGGTCCCCCACGCCCTTCATCACTCCTGTCCATGGGAAGCACAGGAAGTGGACAACGAGGCCCTACCTGGAGGGAGCTGCATTTGGCCTTGGTGGAGCCTGAGCTCTGGACCCAGAATATAAAGACTCTTTATCTTTCAGCCACCCCATCCTGACAGTGACAGGAGAACTGCCGGTCAGGGGAGGCAAAAAGGGACAGAGTGAGAGGGAAGCGAGAAGGCAGAATGCAAAGGGAGAGGTAGGTAAACAGAATGGTGCAGGAGGATGGTGTCGGAGAGGCAGAGCTAGAGATGGTCAGTGAGGGCTGACTATGGAGACTGGAAGGCAGAGCAAAACCAAGAAACAAGTTCAACACTGCCAAACGGTTGGTCATTTGGTCATACATTCTCATTTCAGTTATGTCTAGGGCTTTGCTTCTTCATGATTGCAATCTGTATCTTGTTCACTCATTTGAATAAACGTTTTGTACAGACATTTACCCCTGGGCATTTGGAGCATTATATTATGCATGCTAGGCTGCACCCTTGTCTTAGAAAAAGGCATCATTTTGGGGATCCTGAGCCAACAGTCTTCAGGCTGTGGAAGGGAAACTCTGGGTGTCAGCCATGAAGCCACCCATGCAGGTGTCCTGGTCCCTCTTCCCCTGGGAAGCTGAGAATAGACACTCCCCCAGCAGGAGTCCTTCCTGTCCTGTAGCTGCCTTGATTCCAGGAGACAGGAGAAAGAATGCAGAAGGGCTCGGAATGCCTCCCTTCCTCTCCTCCCTGTGTTACCATAGCATCCCGTTTCCTTGGTTACCGGTGGCCAAGGAAAGGACACTGGGTAAGTGCAGGATTTTGATGGAGCTCTCTAAAGAGAGATGTCAGCGAGGACCTTGTCTCTTTTTAAAGAACACACATTCTGAGAGGTTGCTCAAGAATGGGGGTGGGGAGAGAATGGGACTGTTCCCTATGAAGTTGGAATCTAGAAATTTCATCTCACTTGATAGAAATGAAGCACTTAAAAGACAACTCTGAGAAATCAAAGCCAGGGAGACCTTAACCAGCTTTGCACATTGCTGGAGATTTAGAATGGGCAGGAAGACCAATATGCTAATTAAGAAATGATTTCTGCAAATGCTCACTTTTTCTGCAAATGGCTCCTAGCTTGGATTAGCTCAGTAAATCTGGCCTGCTGCTTCCCCCTGATAACTAAGCATCCATGGGGACAGTTGGGGATATGCCATTTCTGCTGTAAGCATCTTGGCATCAGCCTTGAACTTTCCCCAGAAGCCACACGAGACCTATGAAACCTCTCCAGGGATCCTTTGGGTGTTTTGTGGGTTTTTGTTGTTGTTGTTTTTTATTTGTTTGACAACTAAATGATGTTAAAGACAGCAGACTTCAATTCCACTCATTTTAAAATTATACTTTAAGTTCTGGGGTACATGTGCAGAACCTGCAGTTTTGTTACATAGGTATATACAGGCCATAGTGGTTTGCGGCACCTATCAACCCATCACCTACATTAGGTATTTCTCCTAATGTTATCCCTCCCTCAGCCCCCCGCCAACTCCAACAGGTCCCAGTGTGTGATGTTTCCCTCCCTGTGTCCATGTGTTCTCATTGTTCAACTCCCACTTATGAGTGAGAACATGTGGTGTTTGGTTTTCTGTTCTTGTGATAGTTTGCTGAGAATGATCGTTTCCAGCTTCATCCATGTCCCTGCAAAGACATGAACTCATCCTTTTTTATGGCTGCGTAGTATTCCTTGATGTATATATGCCACATTTTCTTCATCCAGTCTATTATTGATGGATATTTGGGTTGGTTCCAAGTCTTTGCTATTGTGCATAGTGCCACAATAAACGTACATTTGCATGTGTCTTTATCACAGAATGATCTATAATCCTTTGGGTATATACCCAGTAATGGGATGGCTGGGTCAAATGGTATTTCTAGTTCTAGATCCTTGAGGAATTGCCACACTGTCTTCCACAGTGGTTAAACTAATTTACACTCTCACCAACAGTGTAAAAATGTTCCTATTTTTCCACATCCTCTCCAGCATCAGTTGTTTCCTCACTTTTTAATGATCGCCATTCTGACTGGCATGAGATTGTATCTTATTGTGGTTTTGATCTGCATTTCTCTAATGACCAGGGATGATGAGCATTTTTGCATATGTCTGTTGGCTGCATAAATGTCTTCTTTAGAGAAGTGTCTGTTCATATCCTTTGCCCACTTTTTGATGGGGTTGTTTCTTTTTTTCTTGTAAATTTGTTTAAGTTCTTTGTAGATTCTGGATATTAGCCCTTTGCCAGATGGATAGATTGCAAAAATTTTCTCCCATTCTGTAGGCTGCCTGTTAAAGGGTTAATCAAGATATTATTTTCCCTGATAAGTTTTTCCTGACTTCTCCACCCAAATTAGGCATCCTTCCTTAAGAACTCAAAGAGCTCCATGAACGTTTCATCATTTACTACATTGTTTACTAATTAGATGATTACTAGTCTGTTTCCTCCACCTGACTTCGGAGTTTTCTCATTTTTATGACTTTTTCTTCAGAGTGTTTTATTTTTGGAGAAAGAGGTAACACATAAGTGTGTTTTAAAATAATTAGATCAATAGAAAGAAGTGTATAATGAAAATCCTCTTCAATTTGGAGACCCTCATTCCCTGTCTTCCATCCCCTGCCCAGGGGCAACCGTTGTTTCAAATTCTTATGTATTCTTCTAAAGGGTTAATGCAGATATGAGTCATTTTTCTGCTCCCCCTCCTACTCCTCCTTGAGCCTCTATCTTCTTTCTTCCCTCTCCCTGTAACACAAATGATGCAATATGACACCCTATTTTCTCATTACTTTTAACAAAATTAATCTATGTTGAAGATATTTTCATATGAGTATGTATAGAACTGTTTTATTTTTTAAAATTGCAGCATAGCATTCTACTGTGTGGGTCTCCCTCTGTTATCCATGTTGGGTTTCCAAAGGCCCCCAGGGCAGAGCCTAGTTTATAGTAGATGTTCAATAAAAATTTGTCAAATAAATGAATGAATAAAAATTCTCCATGCCAAGAGAGATTTTACTTACAGCATCAGGAATATGAAAGATCAACTGCCTGAGAAACATTTTTCCCCCTAAAAGTGAGATATATATGTATTTGGCCAGGGTGGTGTGAAGGAATACCAGTGGATCTGCTAAGGAAAGTGAAAAAAAATCAAAAGGGCCATAAATGGAACTGGACATAAGAGCCAAGCTTGCTGGGACTTTTATTTGTATTTATTTATTTGATGACAGGTGGCCTCTCAGCTGGTGTTCTGTGGGTACTGTTCATTCTTTAAAAGGGCTGGCCTTTTGAAGTATGGGGCCTGGATTTGTTCCTTCTCTCTGTATTTTGGGGCTGGGGGCAACATGAGAGCCCTCTTTGGCTTTTGTCCCTGGCTTACTGCTAGCCTGTGCAGCTGACAGGTTCAACATGAGGCTGGGCCCCCTGGAAAATGGTGTAGGCCATTCCAACTGGCCTCACATTTAGGGTTACTTGTAGGTGTTCCAGGTGCATGGAACTCCTGAAAATGGGACTCCCTTCTCCTACTTTCTCTCAGTACTAAAGCTAATGGTTTAGAGTGATCCATGTGCACCATAGGTTTCCCCCTTAGAGCCTCTTGAGTTTAATCCTCACCTGTGCCTGCCATTACTGTGTGCCCACTTTGAAGCAAACACAGATATCCAGGCAGCTTGACAGAGGCTGTGGTCGCTGCAGGAGGTGGCAGAAGGGTATGGTGCAGCAACTCAAATGAAGACTCAATATATATATGTACATGTATAGATATATATGCATACAGATACTTATTTGTACATATAGATATAGATATACATGGGTAGTTTTATATTATAAAATGTTACATTATTTATATTACATATAATATATAATATATAATATATAATATATAGATCTGTGTATGATATATAAATATATCATATGTGTAATTTTATATTATAAAATGTTATATTATAATTATATTATAATTTATATTACATATATTAATCTATATATTACATGTAATATATAATATATAATATATAATTATATATAATATATATTACATATATAATATATAATATATTACATATGTTATATATAACATATATAATGTATTACATATGTTATATATAACATATATAATGTATGTATTATATATGTATATGTATATGTATATATGTATATATGTATTATATATGTATATTATGTATATATGTATATATGTTTATATATGTATTATATATTACATATATAATATATGTATAAACATATATAATATGTATGTATATGTATATACATTATATATGTATATACATATATAATATAATATATGTATATACATATATAATATATGTATATATATTATATATAATATAAAATATATATATTACATATATTATATATTACACATATAATATATAATATATATTACATATATTATATATTACATATATAATATATATTACACATATTATATATTACATATAATATAATAATATATGTATTAATCTATGTATAATGTAGATTAATATATAGATTAATGTGTATACATTATATAATCAATATATATATATCGGTTTTTTTGAGACACGGTCTCACTGTGTTGCCCAGGCTGGAGTGCAATGGTGTGGTCTCAGCTCACTGCAACCTCTGCCTCCTGGGTTCAAGTGATCTTCCTACCTCAGCCTCCTGAGTAGCTGGGACTACAGGCATATGTTCCCATGCCTGGCTAAGATTTTTTTTTTTTTTTTTTTCACTTTTTTTTGGTAGAAACTGGGTCTCCCTGTGTGCCCAGGCTGGTCTTTAACTCCTGAGCTCAGTTGATCCTCCTGCCTCGGCCTAACACAGTGCTGGGAGGACAGGCGTGTGCCACCATGCCCAGCCTGAAGACTAAATATTAGTGGTGCCTTGATAGCAGATGGAATAGGAAGGGCCTCCAGAGACTGAGCTGCCAGTTCCCCTCCCAACTCTGTTTTCACAGATGAGGTCCCATAGCTCAACAGACCTCCTTATCAAGGGACCAGAAACAGCTCCTACTTATTCCTGTGTAGTGGGTTTCAGTGCCTTGCCAGCCCATAGAATTCAAACAAGACATCTGCCTTCTTCTGCAAGAACTGGGAGCCACCTCACCCTCTTGACACTGCAAAGACTGCCTCTCACAGTCCCTGGCTATTCATTCTTTTCGTGAGTGCAGCCCCTGTGTGGCCCTGTGTGCCATGTGGTGCCCTATTCCTCTGGCCTGTGTGTCTATATGACTAACAAACTACTGCGGGTCATCTGTCTAGCGTTGGGTGTTGTGCGTTCAGCCTTGCCCATATCCCTAGGATGGGAATTCCTCCAGCACCAATGAGGCGAACAGGAGGCTTAGAATAAATGAAGCCTTGTCCTGAACTCTTCCATAAATCAGTATCATCTGGGATGATTTTCAAAAGAGAATTTCCTAGGGCTTTACACCCAAGAGATTCAGCTGGTCTGGGTTGGAGCCTAGGAATCTGCATTTAATGAGCTCAGGAGAGTCTCACTTAGGCATGGAGGGCCCATGAGTTCCACATCCCCTCCTTGCAGTCTGAGTGTGGATGAAGAGGCCTGAGCTATCCTGTTCACCAGGGAAGGGCAGGAAATACCACATTCCACTCCTCTTGAGTGACCTCCTCTGTTTTCCTGCTGAACTCCACCCTTGTACCTATAAACACAAATACAGGCTCACCAGCCCCATTAACCTTGGCTCTGAGGGCCAGGGATGGTAGTAGTGGAGCATTCATGAGCTTGTCCATTTCAAACTATCCTCGAAGGTGGAGTCATGGGATTCCACTGAGCATGGAGCTTGAGGAGCTGCATGAGAGGATGGGAGTGGGAGTGTAGGGAGGTGTGAAACATGACTGAGTTTGAAGTGTCCACTTTTTTTTTGAAGTTCAGAAGGTACCTTGCCTGGCAGGGCCATGTGAGAAGCAGAACACCTCTCTTTCTAGGTCTCTATTAGTAGGTTGAGTCTAAGTTTATAGGGAGTCAGAGAAGAATTCAATACACCTTAGTGACTGGGCCTGTATATGCATTTGCTCATTCACCTCTCATATATTTATGATGTCTTTCTGTTTTCCAGGGAAGCACTGTGTCAGGTGCTGGGTAAACAGCAGTGAATAAAGCTAGGCATGGTGGCTCACACCTGTAGCCCTAATGCTTTGGGAAGCTGAGGTGGGAGGATTGCTTACCCCAGGAACTTGAGAACAGCCTGGCCAACATAGTGAGACCCTGTCTCTCAAAAATATAAAATTGTACCTGGGCATGGTGGTGTGTGCCTATAGTCCCAGCTACTTGGGAGGCCAAGGTAGGAGGATCATTTGAGCCCAGGAGTTGGAGGCTGCAGTGAGCCATGATTGCACCGCTGTGCTTCAGCCTGGGAGACAGACCAAGACCCTGTCTCTAAAAAAGCACACACACAAAAACAGCGGTGACTAAAACAGACATGGACTTTGCCCTGATGGGGCTTACAGATTGGTGGAAGAAGACATCAAACAGAAACAAATGGAACATACTGTTGACTGATCCACATGCTATGAAGGAAAAGGTGCTATGAGTGTACAAAGTCTTATTAGTTAGGATTCTTTCATTTGCTGGCAGCAGAAACTCAACTCAGAATAGTCCAAGTAGAGAAGATCAACTGGCTCAGTAACTGGGAAGACTAGTAGTGGCTCCAGGGAGACACCCTCCATTTCGCTGCCTTTCCTCTGTCAGCCTTCTCTCAGGCTTTTCCCTGACACCAAGGTTTTTAGCAGGGCTATGGATATGTTCTTAGTGTGTGAGCCAAGGAGAAACAGAGAACTTAGCTCTGTGAAAATCCCTTTGTGAAAATCCCAGGAGAGGACTTTGGCCATTAAGCAGTCACTCACCCAATCTGTGACCAAGGGGTGTGGGTAGCGAAAACTGAGATTCAAAGCCCCAACTCAGCCACAGAGACTGGGGAAGAGGGACATCTTCAGAGATAGGGTGGTGGAAAGTGGGGAGAAGCAGTGCTGCAGACTGATAAAGACAGTATTTGCCACACAGAGGAATCTTATTTGGATTTGGGTTGTTGATCTGGGAAAAGCCTCTTACAGGAAGTGCTATTCAGATAGAGTTTTTCCCCACTACTTCTGAGGAGGCATAGATGCATTAGAGGTGTGGACAAGAGAGGGGACCGCACATATGAACACGTCTCTAATATCTGCAAATCTTTTAGGGAAAGGGATGTGCAAAGAGGGTTTCTAAATAACAACATGTCCAGTCAACAGCAGTTGAGCTACTCAAGGGAAACTCACCTTGAGTGGAGTGGGTTCCTCCTTCCCCAGAGAGGCAAGTGTCCTCTGCGACTGCTTCTGATGACAGCAACTTCAACACCACATGGGGACTGGAGCTGGCATGCCTCCATCTTGGATTCATACTTGCTTTAACATTTAAAAAAATTTAACTTTTATTAAAAAGTGTAAAGGATATATACAATATACAACGTTTATCTCAGAAATAAATTAGGAAAAAATTAGATAAGCAAAAAACAAAACAAAAATTACTCTAAATCTCACTTTCCACTGGGAACATTTTAACATATAGCTTTCTATTTCTTTTTGCTTTCTCCTCCTCACCTCTCCTCTCTTCTCTTCTTCTCTTTTCTTTCATTTTCTCTATCACCATATACACGCACACCAATATATACCTATACACATGCATGTATATACATATATATTTGAGTATACATAAATACATATAAAATGGACTTATAAATTGTTCTGAAATCTGAATGACATTTTATATAAATAAGTATAGCATTATACCATCTTTTAAAATGTCTCCATAAGCTTATGAGAAATATTCGTCTGTGGCTTTATGCTCTTGTAATACCTTCGTTAAGTTATGGTATTACAGTTATGCCAGCCTCATGAACTGAGTTGGGAAATAGTATCTCCTCCTTTATTTCCTGAGAGACTTTATGTAGGATTGGTTGAATTTCTTCCTTAAAAGTTTGATGAAATTGGCCAGGCACGGGGGCTCACACCTGTAATCCCAGCACTTTGGGAAGCCAAGGCAGGTGGATCACGAGGTCAGGAGATCAAGACTATCCTGGCTAATATGGTAAAAACCCGTCTCCACTAAAAATACAAAAAATTAGCCAGACGTGGTGGCGGGCGCCTGTAGTCTCAGCTACTCAGGAGGCTGAGGCAGGAGAATGGCGTGAACCCGGGAGGCAGAGTTTGCAGTGAGCTGAGATTGTGCCACTGCACTACAGCCTGGGTGACAGAGCGAGACTCCATCTCAAAAATAATAAATAAATAAATAAATAAATAAATAAATAAATAAAAAGTTTGATAAAATTTACCAGTGAAGCTATCTGGGCTTGGATTTTTCTTTGCGGGAAAGTATTAGAATTCAATTTCTTTAATAGATATAAGATTACTCTGATTTTCTATTTCTTTTCCTGTGAATTTTGGTAATTTTTGTCTTTGAAGTAATTGTCCATTTCATTTATGATTTTGAATGTATCAGCATAAAGTTGTCTACAATGTTTTCTCTTGTTATGCCTTTAATTTCTGTAGGGTCTATAGCAGTGTCTCTTCTGTCATGCTTGGTTGGTTGGATGTCTACCTCCACCCTGCTCTCCCTAATCTCTCTCCCTATTAGTCTACCTATAGATTTATCAATTGTATTTGTCTTTCCAAATAACTGGCTGTTGGTTTTCTTGATTTTAAAATCTTTCTTCTTTTCTAATATAAACATTTAAAAGTATAAATTTCCTTCTAAACCCTACTATAGCTGCATCACGCAAATTTTGATATGTTGCGCTTTTTTATTATAATTTAGTTTAAATACACCTTCTGATTTTCCTTGTGACTTTTTTATTTGTAGGTGCTTTAGAAGTATTTTGTTTAGTTTCCAAATATTTGGCCATTTTCCAAATATTTACTTGTTAATGATTTTTAATTTCATTTCATGTGGTCAAAGTACAGACACTGTATGATTTAATCCATTTAAATTTATGGAGAATCTTCTTTCTAATGGCCCTTAATATGTTCTATCTTGGTAAATGTTTAAAATAAGGTTCCCAGCACTTTGCGAGGCTGAGGCAGGTGGATCTCTTGAGGCCAGGAGTTTGAAACCAGCCTGACTAACATGGTGAAACCCCATCTCTACTTAAAATACAAAAAATTAGCTAGGTGTGGTGGTATGTACCTGTAATCTCAGCTACTCAGGAGGCGGAGACAGGAGAATCCCTTGAACCTGGGAGGTGGAGGTTGCAGTGAACCAAGATCGCACCACCACACTCCAGCCTAGGCAACAGAGTGTGACTCTGTCAGAAAAAAAATAATAATAATAAGGTAATGTGTATTCTGCGAGTCTTGGTTGTAGTGTTCTATAAATGTCAGCCAGTCAAGTTGGTTGAGAGTGTTCTTCAAGTGTTTTGTATCTTTACAGATTTTCTGTCTACTTCTTCTATCAATTACTGAGAAAGAAATGTTAAAATTTCCAACTATAATTGTGGATTTGTCTTTTTCACCTTTTGTTTCTGTCAGTTTTTGCTTCATAGATTTGAAACTCTGTTATTGGATACAACTGCATTTAGGGCAGTTATGGGGGGGCATTGATTGCTATGATCATGAAACAAACCTTTTGAGGCAATGGAAATGTTTCATATCTTGATGGGGGTGGAGTACAGATCTACACACAGTGTGTGCATATGTCAGCACTCATAGAACAGGTGGCCATGGGGTGGGAGCAGCCGCTGTGTGACAGAGGAGCAGGAGGAAGCCTCTGAGGCTGAAGTGCAGTAAGGGAGGAAAAGACCAGAGAAGAGCTGCTAGCGACACTATCCCTTGTAGGCCAGAGTGAGAAGTTGAAGTCTCTGGTGCTCTCATGGGAACTCTGGAGGGAGAGATGAGGCAGGACACTCATGTGTCCAATGGACCAGACTGACTGTCATGTTTTCACTGCTTCTTCTAATGTCTTTTTGTCATATTCTTAACAACTGGCTATGCCAATCCAACACCTTAGAAATCATTAAAAATGCACCACTAATGGAGAGACTGTTCCCAGGAGCAGCCTTTCTCCTGGTCTCTGTTCTCCCCTTCCCACCCATGCTATGGCCCAGAGGCAGGGCCATGGTGGCCATGGCCAGGACTATCTTGGGAGCTTTTCTGAGGATGCAGGAATCAGACTCCCTCCTCAGCAGCCAGCTGTTCACCGAGCGTCTCCCCTGTGTGCAGCACCGTGCCAGAGGCTGTGGGCAAACAAGAGTGGATGTTCAGGCCTCTGCCCACTTCCTAGAGGGAGCTTGGTCTACTTGTGGAGTTAAGACTTGCCTGAAATTGGCCCAGCGCAATGGCTCACACTTGTAATCCCAGCACTTTGGGAAGCCAAGGCAGGCAGATCACCCGAGGTCAGGAGCTTGAGACCAGCCCAGCAAACATGGTGAAACCCCATCTCTACTAAAAAAAACAAAAATTAACCAGGCATAGTGGTACATGCCTTTAATCCCAGCTACTCAGGAGGCTGAGGCAGGAGAATCACTTGAACCTGGGAAGTGGCAGTTGTAGTGAGCTGAAATCGAACCTGGGTGACAGAGCCAGACCCTGTCAAAAAAAAAAAAAAAAAAGACTTGCCTAAAATCATTAATGAGTGGCATAAGGCAAGATCAAAATTCACTAATAGACTGGATGGCTAAGGAGTACAGGAGTTCAGAGACCTGATGACAGAGGAGACTTGAGTTTTGGAGTTCCTGCAGAGACCTTGACAGAAGATCCCGAAATCCAGTCCAGTTCTACCAAACCTGCTGGGAGAAAACAGACACTCTTGAGTAAACCCAGTGTGGTAGCAGCTACCTCACCTGGAGCTGTGCCTGCCCCACACACTCACACACACACACCCTACCTCTTTAATACCTGTGATCCTGGCAGACAGGATAAGTTCATAGCTGAACATTACTACTCTGACCTTTAATGTCTGCAGGTAAATAGCAGTGATCTGGGTATGGGAGAGGGAGCCCTCAGCTGGAATCACGCAGTTCCTAAGGACTGGCCCTGCAAGTCATGGCCTGATTTCAGTATGTTCAGAAAGCCCTTCTCTGAAGCAACCAACCAGCCACTAAGCCAATCAGCATTTATTGAGCACCTGCTGCTTGCTTGGTGACACAGGCCTGATGTGTGTCTTCAAAGAGCTCACAGCCTACTAGGAAGGGCAGCATGCACAGGGAACAATTACCAGGTGACAGCGGGATGGTGAAGAGTGTGGCTCCAGACCCAGGAAGTCCTGAGTCAGACCTTCCATCTCCACCATTTACTTATGAGTTCTGGAAACCAGAAGTTCCCCTTTCTGCTTTAGATTCTCATCTATAAAACAAGCATAATCATAAAATCAATCTTTCTTTCTTTCTTTCTTTTTTCTTTTTTTTGAGATGGAGTTTCACTCTTGATGCCCAGGCTGGAGTGCAGTGGCACAATCTCAGCTCACTGTAACCTCTGCCTCCCGGGTTCAAGTGATTCTCCTGCCTCAACCTCCCAAGTAGCTGGGATTACAGGCATGCACCACCATGCCCAGCTAAGTTTGAATTCTTAGTAGAGATGGGATTTTGCCATGTTGGCCAGGCTGGTCTCGAGCTCCTGACCTCAGGTGATCTGCCCACTTAGGTCTCCCAAAGTGCTGGGATTATAAGTGTGAGCCACCACACCCGGCCAAAATCTTTCTTTTGGGTTGCTGTGAGAAAGAAGCACAAGTTCTGGCAAATAGTATGCACTCCACAAATGCTAGCCTTTTACAAATATAACTGTCATCCATATTAACATACTTATTTAGATTGTCAATAATAATTGTTTCTTAGCATTTTTTAACATAATATTGCTTGTAACTGTTATCCATATTTTCATACTTATCTAGATTGTCAATAATTATTTTATGTCATAGATTGGGTTAAGATGAAAATATTGATCTTGGACGGGCGCAGTGGCTCATGCCTGTAATCCCAGCACTTTGGGAGGCCGAGGCAGGAAGATCACAAGGTCAGGAGATCAAGACCATCCTGGCTAACACGGTGAAACTCTGTCTCTACTAAAAATACAAAAAATTAGCCAGGCGTGGTGGCGGGTGACTGTGGTTCCAGCTACTTGGGAGGCTGAGGCAGGAGAATGGCGTGAACCTGGGAGGCAGAGCTTGCAGTGAGCCGAGATCAGGCCACTGCACTCCAACTCCAGCCTGGGCGACAGAGCAAGACTCCATCTCAAAAAAAAAAAAAAAAAAAAGAAAATATTTATCTGAAGTTACTTGCAAGTCCAGAGCTCTGTGTGCTGGAGCAACTAGAGGAGGCTTTACAGAGGAGGAGTGGCCTGAGCTGGCCCTGAAAGGTGGCCAGGGTTTGGATAATCAGAGCTGATATAGTTTGGATGTGTGTCCCCGCCCAAATCTCATATTGAAATGTAATCCCCAGTGTTGGAGGTGGGGCCTGGTGAGAGGTGATCAGATCATGGGGTGCATTTCTATTTCTTATGAAAGGTTTAGCAACATCCCTCTTGGTGCTGTTGTGGCGACAGTGAGTTTAGGTGAGATCTGGTTGTTTAAGTGTGTGGCTCCTCCCCTCTGGCTCCTGCTTTCACCATGTGACCTACCTACTGCTCCTTTGCCTTCTGCTATGATTGTAAGATTCCTGGCCAGGAGCGGTGGCTCATGCCTGTAATCCAGCACTTTGGGAGGCCGAGGCGGGTGGATCATGAGGTCAGGAGATCGAGACCATCCTGGCTAACACGGTGAAACCCCCTCTCTACTAAAAAAAATACAAAAAATTAGCCGGGCATAGTGGCAGGTGCCTGTAGTCGCAGCTACTCAGGAGGCTGAGGCAGGAGAATGGGGTGAACCTGGGAGGCGGAGCTTGCAGTGAGCCGAGATCACACCACTGCACTTCAGCCTGGGCGACAAAGTGAGACTCCGTCTCAAAAAAAAAAAAAAAGATTCCTGAGGTCTCCCCAGAAGCTGAGCAGATGCTAGCATCATCCTATACAGTCTGCAGAACTGTGAGCCAATTAGACCTCTTTTATTTATAAATTACGAGGTCTCAGGTATTTCTTTATAGCACTTTGAGAACCAACTAATACAAGAATCAAGAATGGAGGGGAGGTGTCCAGGTAGAGCAGAGGGACAGCTAGGATCCTGGCAGGTATGCTGTGAAGGGCCGACTGTGAGATAATAAATGATTTTGCTTAAAGCCACTATGTTTGGAGCAATTTGTTACACAACACTGGCTGACTGCTGCATCAAGTCGAGGCACAGGAAACAAGTTACATTTGGAGATCAGAATGTGATCCCAAGCCTTTCCATCCCTGGAGAAAAGAGAAACAGGAAAGTGGTAGCTACCCAGAAGACATCATGAAGACCCTCATTGTCATTGGGGAGAAGGATTTGATCTGAGCAAGGTGTTCAGAATGGATGACTACCAGGTTGCCTGGCATTGGGATAGAGCACAAGTAGCTAGTTATAGGACACATTCACTGTAAATGAGTTTTGCTTTGCTTTCAATGTTTGAAAGTTGTTTTTGAGACAGTTGCCATGATTTAGGATACAGATTTCATATAAAAATTTAGATTTCCATCTTGTTTCAAAATTAGATCTGGTGACAATGTCCTGGCATCCTGGCACTCCAACATGGCAAGGTCTTGTTATACGAACAGGTAAGTCATCAACCTATGTGTATGGGGAGATTTGGATATTTACAAAGGTATGAGTCTAGGGCTAAAACCAAGAAATGGTGCAGCACCCTAAAAAGAAACAGAGGGAATGCTTACCAACCCTGGGGCTGGAGGGGCAAAGGAGGGAACAGTTACAGGAGGCCAGACAGAGTGGTTATTGGAGAGGGCTCCCTGATAAGAGATGGGTCCTTGACAGAGTCACAGTCAACCTCAGCAAGCTGGCAGAAAAGAAGCTGAGGGAATAAACATCTTGACTCACTGTCTTCCCACCCTCTGTATCTCCTGCCAGGGCCTTGCCTAGCTGAACCAGTGCTGTCCAGTAGAACTTTCTGTGATGATGGAAGTGCACATCTGTACAATCCAAAACAGCAGTGCCTCGCCACTTGTGGCTATTGAGCACTTGGAATGTGGTTAGTGTGAGAGGAATGAAAATTTAAATGTTATTTAATTTTAAGTAATTTAAAATTAAATTTACATAGCCATATGTGGCTGCATTTTGTACAGCACAGGCTGAACTATCTGAAAGCCAGGGGGTTAGAGTGCCTTTAGATGCAGTCCACAAAAACTGGCCTCCTGGGCATGGAACAGAGGTGCGGGGCTAGAGGGGCAAGTGGAAGGTGTCCCACAGCTACATCTAGCTGGAGCTGAGACTGACCTCGTTAGATGTAGCACATGCTGCTTTTCTGCAGTTCTCACCCAGGTGGCGGTCACTCATGGATGTGACCTTTCTGGCTCCTGTTGGGTCCCTCACACTTGATGAATGACGTCATGGGCTAGACTGTGTCTCCCAAATCCATATGCTGAAGTCCTAGCAACTAGTGTCTCAGAATGTGATCTTATTTGAAGATAGGGTCTTTCAGAGGTAATCAAGTTACTACGAGGTCATTAGGATAGTCTGTAATCCTAATAAAAGGGGGCATGTTAAACCATTTTCATATTGGTTGGAAGAAATACCCAAGACTGGGTAATTCATAAAGAAAGAGGTTTAATGGACTCACAGTTCCATATGACTGGGGAGGCCTCACAATCGTGGCAGAAGGCGAAGGAGGAGCAAAGACATGACCTACATGGTGGCAGGGAACTGCCCCTTATAAAACCATCAAATCTTATGAGACTTACTCGTTATCACAAGAATAGCAAAGGAAAACCTGCCTCCATGGTTCAATTGCCTCCCACCAGTTCCCTCCCACAACATGTGGAGATTATGGGAGCTACATTCCAATTTGAGATTTGGGTGGGGACACAGCCAAACCATATCGGGGGAAATTTGGAGACAGACATGCATAGAGGGAAGACAATGTGAAGAGACACAGGGAGAAGGCAGCCAACCACAAGCCAAGGGGAGAG
Organism: Pongo pygmaeus; assembly: GCF_028885625.2. Classification (NCBI taxonomy): domain Eukaryota; kingdom Metazoa; phylum Chordata; class Mammalia; order Primates; family Hominidae; genus Pongo; species Pongo pygmaeus. The sequence continues at coordinate 45,990,112 of NC_072391.2, forward strand.
TTATGCAACAGGTCCTACCTCAGCTTCAGAAGGAAGCAACCTGCCAACTCCTTGATTTGGGACTTCCAGTCTCCAGAATTGTGTTGTGTAAGACACCCAGACCATGGTCCTCTGTTACAGCCGGCCTTGAAAATGAAGACAAATGGGAAGGCCATTTCCCACACCCTGGCTTCCAGGATCCTGTCTGCCCATCCCCGCAGAGTCAGCTGGGAGGGACGGTAGGACTCTTGGGGAGAGGAGGTTTGAAATCCCATGGGGAACTGCATACCAGGCCATCCTATCTCAGTAAGGACATGTGATGATCCCGCCACTCACTCATCACCACCATGGAGTCTTTCTCTCCAAAACCACTCTTTCAGCCTCGTTTGGCATTGCAGAGCTTTACAAAGGCCATGGGCTGCTAATTGCACCTCTGTCAGCTGTACTGGGCTTTCAGGACGAGGGAGGGGAATGCCTTGGCTCGTCCTGGTTGCTGTGGTGCTGCTCTCACAGGGTCTGACAAGTCCCCTCTACATGGATGCTCTTAAATACTCAGCCTCCTGTCTGTCTGGATTAATTGGTTGGTAGCTTTGAGCTGGACAAGCCTATTTTTACTGCATGTGCCAGCAAGACTTATACCAAATTAGCACTTGAAAAATTTTTTACAGCAGCAACCACCACCACCACAAAAGAACCTGAAGATGTGTCTGTATTTTTGAGCCCCCTTTGAGGCTGTCTTCTCACCCACTTTCCCCTGTTAAACAAGGCTCTCTCATGCTATCACTGTGATATGTAGATACTGAAAGAGACCCGGAGGTGCCCTTATCCCACCGCCCATTCTTCTTCCCTTTGGGGTTCCTAAGAAAGGGAGCCATGCACACAAGGAACAATCACAGGGTTGAAGGTGCAGTCTCATTTCATTAATAGCTGAGTTAGCATTCGAAGTGGAGCTCTTTTCCTTTTTCTAAAATGTTTTCATTGACAAATAATAATTGTGTATATTTATAGGGTACAGTGTGATGTTCTGATACATGTATACATTGTAGAATGATTACATCAAGCTAATTAATGCATTGACAGTTACAGTTATTTTTAAAATCTACTATCTTAGTAATATTGAAATATACAACACTATTATTAACTATGGTCCCCATGCTGTCTAATGGATCACTAAAAGGTATTCCTTCTGTCTAACTGGAGCTCTGTACCCTCTGCAGTATCTTCCCTTTCCCTTCCCTTCCCCAACCCCAGCCTCTGCTATCCACCACTCACTCTGCTTTTATGAGTCTGACTTTTTTGGGCTTTTCAGATTCCACATGAAAGTGAGGTCATGCAGCATTTGTCCTTCTGCACCTGGCTTATTTCACTTAATCCCTCTGGATTCATCCATGTTGCCACAAACGACAGAATTTCCTTCTTTTAGTATTCCATTGTGTATATACAATGAATCCTCACTTAATGCCATCAGTAGGTTCTTGGAAACTGACTTTAAGCAAAACAACATATAACAAAACCAATTTTATTATAGACAGATTGATATAAACAAAAATTAAGTTCCTGTGGCATATTTCTGATCACAAAAACATCACCAAACTTCTAAAGACCTAAAACACTTCTAATATTGAACACTGAAATAAATGTGGGCTATATATACATTCAAGGAAGATTGATAAAAACAAGTAGGGGAATTATTTGCCTAACTTTTGTTGAAACAGTGAGTGACAGCAGTTGTCATGGTGGTGGGTTAAATCAGGAATAAATGTTGGTAAAGTGAAAATTGTCAGGAGCATCTCCTGCCACCACACAGTTCAAAAACAATCACCAACATAGCGTGTTCACTGAGTGCTTTCGAACAGCATTGTTTACTGTCATGCATTTCTGGGATTACCAGAGACTTTACATATTTTGTACAATAATTTGTACTCATTAATTCATTCTCTAACCTGCTTATTCCAGTTCAGGGTCACAGGTGACCCAAGCCTTTCCTGGCAGCTCAGGGTGCAAGGCAGGAACTTGCCCTGGCTAGGGGGCCATCCCATCACAGGTCACGTTCACACACACACACTTGCTCATTCACATGCCCATACTCACTCACACACACGCATACTCACTCACCCACACCCACACTCGCTCACACACTCACACACCCCCATATTCGCTCACACACACACCCATACTGACACTCATACTCATTCATACACCCACACTTGCTCACAAACACACACACACCCACACTTGCTCACACACCCACACCCACACTCATTCACACACTCACACGCACCCATACTCACACACACGCATACTCACTCACATGCCCATACTCACACACGCATACTCGCTCACACACACCCATACTCACACCCATACTCATTCATACACCTACACTCACACACACTCACACCCACACCCATACTCATTGACACACACACCCACACTCACACCCACCCACCCACACTCACACAGTTGCTCACACTCACCTATACTCACACACCCACCCTCACCCATACTCACACACCCACACTTGCTCACACACACTCACCACCCACACTCACTCATACACACCCACACTTGCTCACACACAATCACACACCCACACTCCCACATGGTCACTCACACACACTGTCACACCCACCCACACTCAATGACACACATCCATGCCCACTCACACATGCCATCACACATCCACACTTACACACACACCCCACATTTATCCATACTTGCTCACACACTCACACTTGCTCACACACCCCCCCACACATCCATACTTGCTCTCACACACCCACATTCATATTCACTCATACACACCTGCACTTGCTCACCCCCCACACACTCATTCACCCACACACCCACACTCACTCACACCCACACTCACACCCACAGTCGTCCACACATACCACATCCACTCACACACACCCACACTCACCCATATTTGCTCACACACTCATACTTGCTCACACATCTACACTTGCTCACACCCACCCACACTCACACACCCACACACTCCCCCATACTTGCTCACACACACACTCACCCATGCTCGCTCACACACTCACACACCCACACACTCACACACATTCACTCACACTCACCCATACTCACACACCATTAGCTCACACACACCCATACTAGCTCACACACACACTTGCTAACACCCAAACTCGCTCACATACCCTCACACACACACCCACAAACACACATACACACACTTGCTTCCACAACCACACTTGCTCACATACACTCCCACCTACCCACACCCACACTCACACATCCACTCATACACCCAGCCACACTTGCTCACATGCCCATACTCACACATTCACTTACACACCCAGCCACACTTGCTCACACACCCACATTTACACACAATCACATGCTCCCACATACACCTATACATGCTCACACACACCCACACTCACACACACCCACACTCAATCACACCCACACTTGCTCCCACCCACACACACCCAGCCACACTTGCTCACATACCCACACTCACACACACATTCACTTTCACACACACACACCCCCACAGTCACGCACCCATACTCTCTCACATTCACCACACTAACACACACTCACACTCACTCATGCTCCCACACTCACACCTATACTCGTTCCACACATACTAACACCCACACTCACACACCCGTACTCTCTCACACTCACCCACACTAACACCCACTCTTGCTCATACACATGCCCACACTTATGCTCCCACACTCACACCCATACCTGCTGACACACCCACACTAACACACACCCACACTTACACATGCCCATACTCTCACACACCCACACTCACACACACCCACACTCATGCTCCCACACTTGCTCACACACACCCATTACTTGCTCACACCCATACTCACACTCACCCACACTCATACCCACAGTCACACACACCCACACTTGCACACACCCACACTCACACCCACCCACATTCAATCAAACCCACCCACATGCTCACACACCCAGCCATACTTGCTCTCACACACACATGCACACACACACCAACCCACACTTGCTCAAACACATCTACACTCACTCACACACCCCCACACTCACTCACATATCCATACTCTCTCACACCTACAATAACACACACACTCACTCCCACACTCACACAGACCCATGCTCACTCACACACCCACACTCACTCATACTCAGCCACATTCACACCCACACTGACACACACCCACACTCACTCACACCCACACTCATACACACCCACACTCGCTCAAACCCACACTCACACACGATCACACACCCATACTTACACACACCCACACTCGCTTACACACATCCACACTTGCTCACACACCCACACTCACTCACACATACTTGCTCACATACACCCACACTCACACTCTCACTGGGGCCATGTGCAGAGGCCAGTGAACCTCACATGCAAAGCTTGGGGATGTGGAGGACACCAGAGTGCCCCAAGAAAACACACAGATATGGGGAGAAGGTGTAGACCCAACAGACAGGGGCACTGGTCAAGAATCTGTTTTTTCTCTCATCAATCTTACAGCAAAATGACGTTGAACTAAATGATGTTATTTGAAGACCTGCTGTATGCCACATTTTCTTTATCCATTCACCCATTCATGTACACTTAGGTTGTGAAGTGGAGTTTTCCAGGACCCTTCTCAGAGAGACTGAGACTTGTGCAACAGAGGCCAGAAATGACAGTTCTTAAACAATGTAGGAGCCTCTTTCTCTCTCATGTGAAAAAGTCTGGGCGTGTTGCCTAGGGCCAGCGTAGTGGCTGCACAGCCATCAGGGAGCTGGGCTCCTTCACTCTTCCTGTCCACCATACTTTGATGCATGGCTTCCATCACCAAGTTGCCTCCTGGTCCTGAAGGGCATCTGGAGCTCCTGCTATCACAGCTATGTTCCACCCAAAAAGCAGAAGAGGAGGTAGCGATCATAGGGCACATGTCAGCTGTCATTTTCTCAGGGTGTATGCCTCTGCATCCACCCAACATGTCTATCTGCTTATAGCCCACGGGCCACTATGAGCTTCAAGGAAGGCCAGGGACTGAGGCCTTTTCACTGGGCACATTAACTCCAGAATAAAACAGAAGTCTGTTACTAAGGAAGAAGGGAGGATAGATATCAGGTAGGTAACCAGCCACCTCCACCACAACCTAGACCAGCTGCTACCCAGCTCAGCTCAGCACATGGAGGCAGGATTTTCAGACAGAGGGATGGCTGCCCCTGTGTAGGGGACTGAACATTTGGTGACGTTAAATGTAAGGAAAAGATTCGCCATGGCAGTAACCTGTGAATGCACATGGGTGTTCTGCACTGGACACTCACAGTAGCCCTGTGTACAACTGTGGGCAAATAATCTGTGGCATACCCAGATTGGAGAATGCAGCATTCAGTAGTGAGAGCATCTCCACTCACCAGCATGAGACAACATACATAGGGATCCCTGAGCAACCCCACTGCCTCCCTCCCCTCAATTCTATTCTCCCTCAGTTGTCCTGATCTTCCCAAGGGTGGTTTAGAGACTCAGGTGGAGACATCTGCTTGAAGAGGGAGGGAGGTGTCATCATTTTTAGGAGGCCCTGGGAAAAGAGAGTCAATGTGGAACCTGGATGGCCTACCCCAACCCTGCAACAGAAAGAAGTCGACATTCAGCTAGAGTGGAATTGAGACTCTGTGTTTCTGGATCTGAGAAATGCTTCAAATTACTCAGAGCCCAGGCATAAAACCTTGAGCAAACACAGGTCCAAAGTATAATCTTCCCTTTGACAAGTCAACTCCCTGTTTCTGCACTGAAGTACCTGGAACTGGTACACTTTTTCCTAAAAATGGTCTCTGGGGCTCTGATATCTGAGGAGTCCACTTGGGACTATTTAGCACAAATTTACAAGTAGTTTCAGTCAACTACAATTTTAACAGATGTTTTAAAAAGTAATGCTTTTGATTTCAGATTATAAAAGTTTATTATAGTCAACAAGGCTTATGTGAGCAGGAGGACCGGGGTACTTTTGTGACACAAAATTTCTGGTATTGTGTTAAAGGAATCAATTACATATTTTTATAAAGAACGATCATCAAAAATTTCTCAATGGAAAACTTCTTGGGTAACAAAGTAGAATAAAGGTTATTGCCCACTCATCGCAAAATATTTTATTGTAGAAAATTTAGAACATACAACAAGCAGGAAGAAAAAAGAAACAAACAAACAAAAATTACCCACAGTACCACAGCCCAGAGACAAGCATTGCTAAAATTTGGGTATATTTTAACTGACTTTTTTTCTTTATATGCATGTATATAATTTGCTTTTTAAAATAATTATATCTATTATGTACTGTTATTTACTCTTAGAATATTCTACATTGCATTATGAGCATTTCCCCACATCCCTAACTCTTCCTCTGTCACACAGTGTGTGACGGCTGCATGCATACTATTTTGTTATTGGGATGAACCACAATTGCTCTCCCCAAACCCCTGTTGTTGGGCAATCATGATAAGCCCAGTTCTTTTCTATTGTAAACAATGGTGGCTTGACTGTCCTTAAACACAAATCCTGGTGACAGTATAGATTACTGCTTCAGGATACACTTCTAGGAGGAGAGTCACAGTCGAACACACGCACATTTCCAAGGCCTTTGACATGAATTGCCAAATTGCCAAGTTTTCCTTTAGAAAAGCCAGGCCAATTCTCATTCTGAGCATCAAAATGAAAGCAATATATAAATGAGAGTTACAATTTATCCCTCAGAAACATTTATGGAGCACCTACTGTGAGCCTGCCTCTGTCCTGAGTGGAAACACAGTCCCTGCCTTCAAGTCTACTCCAGAGAAGGAAAAGGGACATGGCATCAGCTACCACACAATGCAAACCATCCCATAATCGCTGGACAAAGGGACCAGGAAGCAAAAAGAAAGGTGTTTGCCTGGAGAGGCAACAGCCCGGAGAGGACTCTGAAAAGATAAACTCAGTGTTCCTCTGCAAGAGACTTTAAAACATCCAAACAAGACTATTAAATTATTTCACTGGTATAGCTGCTGGTATCTTGTTGGACTTTTCAAAAGTGGCAGTGAAAATAAGCCAGTTTAGAAGGATGAATACTGCATGATTCCACCTATATGAGGTATCTGTAAGAGTCAAACTCAGAAGCAGAGAATAAAATAGTGGCTGCCAGGGACTGGGGGTGGGGAATGAGGAGTTGTTCAATGGGTCTAGAGGTTCAGTTATGCTAAATAAATATGCTCTAGAGATCTGCTGCATGACACAGTGCCTATGGTTAGTTAACAGTGCTGTGCTGTGCACCTTAAAATTTGTTAAGAGGGTAGACCTCATGTTAAATGTTTTTTTTTGAGATGAACTCTTGCTCTGCTGCCCAGGCTGCAGTGCATTGGCTGGATCTCTGCTCACTGCAACCTCTGCCTCCAGGGTTCAAGTGATTCTTCTGTCTCAGCCTCCTGAGTATCTGGGACTATAGGTATGTGCCACCATGCCCGGCTAGTATTTTCATATTTCTAGTAGAGACAGGGTTTCATCATCTTGGCCAGGCTGGTCTCAAACTCCTGACCTCAAGAGATCCTCCCACCTGGGCCTCCCAAAGTGCTACAGGCATGAGCCACTGTGCCTGGCCTGTGTTAAATGTTCTACACACACACACACACACACACACACACACACACACACACACCCCAAAATAAGACAAAAAGATACAAGAGAACTTTGGGAGGTACTGGAGATATGTGTTGCAACTCACCAAGGTTTACACATAAATGTATGAAGTTCTTTGTGTATCTATTGTGCCTTGACAAAGTTGTTTAAACCTGGCCTCAGCAAAGGCATTCTCCCTCGCTTGTGTCTGGGAGAAGACCCTGAGGGGCTCTGAGAGGACATGATCGCTGTTCCCTTCTGCCTCTCATACTGTTCCACATGAACCGTTCTAAGAATTGAATTTCTCATTTTCATCCCCATGGGAAGAGACTTTCCCTATTCGCTTGAGTGACAAAATTTCACAATCTGGACACTCTGCAAGAGTCTTTATGGCTAAACTAATGCTAGCTGTAAATTCGCTGTAAAGGGACAGGGCCTGCCTCCACTACCAGACATTTTGGGGCCCAGAGCAAAAGGCCCACACAACCTGAGCATTGTGAGCAGCTCTGTGCTGTGTGGCTAATCCGGGGGTTTGCTCAGGCTTTGGTTTTCCTGGAGCTGGGGAATGACCTTCTTTCAGTTACTGATCCGTTTAATCACCTGCTGAGGAGAGAAGGGAAGGAGAAGGCCATGTGTTTTGATTTACGTCTGGCCACTTGCCCTGGGATGTGGCTCGCAGGTGAATCCTTTCTGCTTCTTTTGGTTGTCCCAAGATCCACACGGAGGGAGCTGGATGTGGCTACAATAAATGCAAAATCAATCGAAACCAAAACAGAGAATGTCTTCAGGATCTAAGTGTGAGCTGAATGACCATAAGAAAGTCAGGAGGTCATGGATGGCTAATGAGCTGGAATCGTGTGGCTTGTTGCTCAGGACTTGTTGGATATCACTTTATTTTTATTTTTGTAGAGACAGGGGTCTCACTATGTTGCCCAGGCTGGTCTTGAACTCCTGGACTCAAGTGATCCTCCCATCTTGGCCTCCCAAAGTGCTAGGACTACAGGCGTGAGCCACTGTGCTGGGCCTGGACATCAGACCCCTGTAAAGGGGTCTGTGGCCAGTGTTGGATGGAGACGTGTTGTTGCTGACCTGTCTTCATTGGCACTGGACAGAGCTGAGTGGACTTAACCTACCGTGTGTCAGACACTGGGTCCAGGAATATGAAGCAGGCACTGTTAACAGTTCTTAAGCTCTGCCAGACAAGCTGAGTAATTTGTCTTGGGAGGCAGAGGAGGCAGGACTGGAACTCAGTGCTGTGTGTCTTCAAAGCCCATGCTCTTAAATACCACATTGTAGGGGAACTAGGTCCTGGCTGAGATTCCCTGACTGTGAATTAGAAGGACCTCGAGGAGGTTTTCTAAGTTATGTGGACTGTGTTTTCAGTTACGTGGACTGCTTTGAGAGGCAGCATGGCACCAAGTGTGGGTTCTGAGGCCAAACCACTTTCAAGTGAGTCCTGAGTCTGAGAGTGGCGGCACAGAGCCTGGATGCTGCCAGCGCTGGGGCAGCAGCCTGATGGTACAGCGTTTCTCTAGTGTAATTGTTAAGGGCACGGGTTGGGATTCACGCAGACCCACTAAGTGACCTGAGGCAAGTGTCTCCAAGCCTCACTCTTCTGTAAAACAGGGGTAATAACAGAACTCCTATCTCACAGGGCTGTGTTGAGTATTCAATTAATTAATTCATAGAAAGTACTATGAACAAAGTCCAGTGCATTAATCCTACTCAACCACACTCATCCTATGTAAATGTATGACTTCCTTGGCATTCTACTTCTTGGACAGCCTTAAAATTCTTCCTTCTGCTTGGTGAAAACGTCCAGGTTGAGTCTGTAAGGTCCTTCTGGCTTGGAGAGGACTGGAGATGTGGAGAGAGGGAGGCTACTGGAACCTGGGCTTCCAGAATGTGGGCCCCAGAGCCATGCCCCAGGCCAGCAGGAGCACAGGTGGGGACTTAACTCCCCCAGAGCTGTGGAAGCATCTGTGAAACTTCTCAGTCACTCCCAACAAGCGTTTACCTTGCTGCCTCCTCAAGCCAGCCAAGCTGAGACTCAAGGGGTCTTTCTGCTTTTCCATCTTTGAGGTCTGACCTTTGCAGACCTGTGATGAGCTGGGTATCTGACCTCAACCCCTACTGTGCTCTAAGCTTCACTGTTTTCATTAGGAATTCACTCTGTTGCTAATAATAATACTAATTTTAAAAATAAAAATTCATTACTGATAACAACTAACCTCTATGGAGGATGTGCTCCGAGTTGGGCCCTGTCCTAAGCAGTCTACGTGTCCTAACTTAACCCTCGAAGAAACACTACTAATGGTATTGTAACTCCATTTTCCAGATGAGGAAACAGGTTCAGAGAGGGAACTTGCTCAAGACCACAGATGGATTCAAACCCAAGTCCATCTCAGCCTGCATATTTACTTGTTTGGGGTTAAGACCTCAAATAGCTCAAGAATATGGTGATGCTCAAGAATATGGTGTCACTCAATGTGGAGAGTAAAGGGCTCGGTCAGGAAGAAGTCAAGTCCATGCTATTTGTTCTAAAATTAAGTATGCTTTTTTGGACACCAGAGTTCAAGGCCCCAGGTTAGTTTTGTTGAGCTTGCAAGGGCCTCTAACAAATACCAAGATGGCTGTTGAGTAAATGCCAGGATCAAGCCGAGGCCCAGACATCCTCCAGCAAGTCAGCCAGGCACCTGAGACTGCAGTGCCCAGAGTCAGAGATGGGTCAGACAGACTATGACCCGGGGCTGGGAAGGCCAAAGCATGTACCATCCTCACCTCACTCAGGAAGAGACCCCAGAGTCCAGATAGGCCAGGCCCCTCCCACACCTTCCAGCCCCACCCACTACAAGATTCTATAGAAAAGGGCCTTTCAAGACATTTACTCCATTTTTGTAGTTTACAGACCTTGTGACCCAAGAAAAGGAAGGTACGTAGCATTACCTTGAAAGAACCAGGGCCCACATTTATTGAGTGCTTTCTGTATACAAGATCCTGTCCTCATCCTATACTTATTTTATCCCTGCCACAGCCCTAAGAGGTTTTTTTTGTTTGTTTGTTTGTTTTTCTCAGAACTTGGGGTTCTGACTTCCAGATCACAATCATTCAATTGCACCTCTGTGTCTCCTAGTAGCCACAGCTCCAGGGTGTTGGCTGCTCTCCTCTCAGAGGAGCCTGGCTGAGCCCCATTCCGTAGCCACCAGAGGAAGCTGCCCATTGCACCTTTTAGCCTCATCTTGGCCACCTCTGTGAGCCATGCTGCCTGGCTTTCAGTGCCTCCAACAGGCCAAGTTTTCTTCCTCAGAGCCTTTGTACGTGTGGCTCTCTCCCTTGGGAATGGTCTCGCTGTCCCATGGCTTCCGCCTTGGCCAATCCAGCACTACTCATCCTCATGTTTCAGGTTAAATATCTTGTGTTCAGAGAAATCTCTTCTAAGTCTCACCTTATCTTTAAATGAGATATCTTCAGTTATTCCTTTTTGTTCCACCTAATTTTGTTTCCTTCGTAGTACATATTCCAATTTGTTAATCAGGCCTATTTGAATAACTCCTGTTTTCTGCTGGACCATGAGGTCATTGAGGGTGGGATGGTGCCTACTTAGCTCACCATAGAATGTCCTTGACCCAGCACTGCGTTGGGCACAGAGCTCACTTGACGTCTGTTGAATAAACGATGGGCAGTCGGAAGGAGCAGAAGAATGTTTACTTAAAAGTCTTTATCTCCACCACAAGTTTCTGGAGTACAGGCTTAAATAGAAAGGTTATGGGAGAAATCTGCTGAACTTCCTAAAAAATTGATTAAAGTAGGTAGAAATCAAAATCAGATTTGGGGGTCTAAGTGGTGCATTGACTCAGAGCTGTCAGAGGCTATCAGGGATGCAGAAGCTGATGTCCAAAGAGTGTGAGTGACAGTTCAATGAGAAACAGGCAAGCTGGGGCTGCCCCAAAGTTTGTTTGTCTTGTGGAAAAGCAAGTTGCATTACTGAGTCATCTTCATTGGTAGAAAAACCCAGTTCACAGAGAGCAAGATTTGAAGAGCAGGGCACACCATGCTTTTGTTGGGTGAAGGGAAAGTCCTAGAAGTTTACACATGGATACAGCTACGCTGGACCATCAGGGAGTTGGTTGAGAGCTCCTGCGCAATAGGGAGCTGTTTAGTGCGGCCATTAGCTCTGTTATGAACCCCATTTATGATTTTATTTACTTAACAATTCAGTCTTCCGTGTCATGAATTTTTGAGAGAGACATTCAATTAGGAATTATGACTGCAATTTAAAAAATTATACTGCCTCCTTTCTAGGTGGGTGCCAGCTTTCTTTTATGGATGTGCCTGGATGCATTCCAGAACATTTGGAAGAAACAAATTTTAGCACTTTTTCTCCATTTCTCCCTCAAAGCCTGGGACTCCTGCCAGTTAGAAAAATCTTCCTGTGTCCCCTCAATACTAGGTATGCTGTTATGTTGGCAGCAGGCAGAGAGGGCAGCTGGCGCCCTGGTGATGTATCTCAACTTGTTCCGCTGGACAGATCTTCCCTAAAATCCCACCATCTCAAGTGCTTCCTCAGACCCCACACAGGCACTGGAGTTTCCCCTTTAATGGGTCTTTCTCCCAGCTATTTTCATTCTAATCTTCACTCCTAATTCTTCCCCTCTCATGAGACCCCCAAAATTCATCCTTGGGACAGACATACTCACAACTCCTCCACAAACCACAATTTTCCATCTGGACTGTGCTGCAATAGTGTTCCTTGGTTATAAGCAATGGGAATGCACTCTGTCAAACAAGCAGGAAAACTGATTAGTGGCTCATATAATCACTGAAAGGCCGAAAGAACTAAGGAAGGAAAGGACAAAGATGGCAGGAAAGCTGAACCATCTCCCCAGTCAAGACAAATGAACTCCAACCATCATTGCTCTTTGCATCCCTCAGCTCAGGATGGAAGCTCAAAGGGAGAACAGCATTTGGCTTAGCCTGGTAGGTGAGCCCAGGGCACTTTGATTGATGATCTCACCAGATTGTGTGTGTCCAGTGGGAAAAGTGGTCCCTCCTAAACAAAACAAAGTGTCGTTGTCCAAAGAAGGTGAAAAACAATCCAAGCAGGCAGACAAAGACCAACACAAATCCACTAAAACTGGGAGGAGTTTAGACACCATGGCACCCCAGGAATGGTTAAAGGAGTTGAGGCTTTTTAGCCTGGAAATAAGAACACCTATACTCGGGTCTTTAAATTCTTGAAGAGCTGCTATTTACACATATTGCTAATTCCTTACAACAATGTAAGGTAGATAGAGTTATTATCCCCATTTTAGTGATTAGAAGACTGAAAATCAGAAAGATTGAGCAGTTTGTACAAAGTCACAGTGCAAGAGGCAAAGCTGGTTCAAGCCCAGGTTTGTTTGACTCTCAAACCCATGCTGAGAGCAACATTTTTCTTTTCGACTCTTAAACGTAGAATTAAGAGCATGAATAGAATGGGTAGAAAAGCCAGGCAGGACTTGTTTTCACATTATGGAGAACTTTTTTTTTTTTTAATAGAGCTATCTAGCAGTGTTCTTTAGAAACAGTGCCATCCCTGGGAGGAGTAATTGCTATTTTTATTTCATTGCCCTTATTTACCCTTTCTTTTGCTAATAAGGGGCCCATTTTGCTTTTAAAACAACTTCAGGAAGCTCCCTGGCTGGAAACACACTGGTGACGGAAACAGATATTTTAGATCTAGCAGAGAATTTGTCTGGGATACTGTGGAGAGACTTCTTGAATAAGGGAGAAGCAGAGAGAGATGAATTCCAGGGTCTCATTCAACCCTTGGATTCAAGGAGTCTATGAATGCTAAAAAGGTGATAGTAGTAAGAGGCAGAGAGCATTCTACTTTGCTTTGCTTCTGATGATCACCAAAGCCTTATGTGCATACATGGCATGTGTGTGTGTGTGTGTATGTGTGTGTGTGTGTGTGTGTGCATGTTGGTGGGTAAATGTGGCTGGCTCAGGGCCTCCCTTTCTGAGATAGTCTGTCCTTGGCCACAGGCCCCTCCCTATCCCTGTTTGTACTATGTCAGGATCCTGCTCTTTTCTGCCCAACTTTTGGTCACAGCTGATTAGTCTGGGATAGACCTGACCCAGTGTACCCATCCGTTGTCTTCACTGAGCCAATCAACTTCTCTTTATCTTGAATTTAAAGAAAAATAAACTGTATTCAGAGTTTCAACCTGGTGGTCCATAGGTATACAGATGTACTTGCCTGCTTGCTGACTATTCTTTTTAAATTAAACTTGAATACATTTGTTGGGGCATGTATTCTCCAGTTTGGCATGGTCCCTGCCCACCCTTATTGTATCACTCAATGCCTGGTTCAGAGGTTTATATTATCTGTTTGGTCCCTGTGGGCATTTGAATTTGCATCCCTCCTGGAGTTTACAATAGCTAGTGTTTTTAAGCATTTCCTTGCCAGGCCTACTTCTGAGTGTTTTTCATGAATCAACTCATTGGATACTCACATTAGCTTTATGAGACAGAAACAATTATCATTCCAGTTTTACAGAGGAGGAAACTGAGGCATACTGTGTCCAAGGTGACACGGGTAGTAAGTGACAAAGTGAGAATCTGAACCCCATTCTCCTAACTCCAAGTTTATATTGTCTTGATTATGGTGGTGCAAGACTTAAAGTAAAAAGCAAGCCAAGCCACCTCATAGCTGACATTTTGGAAGATCAGAGAGGTCATGTGTCAGCAGAAAAAGGCAGATTGCATTTTCTCCAACCAGGGGATGGAGCAGATGTTCCAGAAGAGAGGAGTGATGAGCAGCACCATAAAAAACAGAGATGCAGTCTTGGAGGCTGGCTGTCCAGACCCAGACACCATGTGGCCCGAGTGTCCTTGGTTTCCCGTCCTTGGCCAATCACACCTTTTCCAAATCTCTGTTATCTGAGCTGGTTTGAATGAGCCTCTGTTTCTCGCCTCTGTTTTCCTGCCCGTGACTGCTCCATGAGGCACACCTCCTCCCAGGGACAGTCCACAGAGTCTGCTCTCCACTCAAGGCTGGGACAGCCCAACCAGGGGTGGGGAGTGTGGCACCCCCAGAACCCTGGACACTCCTCAGGAGAGGACTGCAGAATGTTTTAAGTATCCTTGACTTTGAAAAAGCTCTCAAAATATCCTGTTTGGGCATGACATTTTTGCTTGCTGAAAATGTATGCATGCTTATTGTGCTTTAAGAAAATCAAGGCTTGGCTTACTTCAGCCCACACCCTTAGTAGCAAAAGCAAGGCCAGCTGAACCCCACACACCCCAGACAGAGCAAGCTCCCAGGTTGTTTTCTGGGGATCAGGCTCTCTTCAGACAGCCATGAAGTCCTTCTTAGGGTGCTGCAGGCTTGTTCCTGCTGCTTGCCAATCCCAGGCTGCTAGACAGCATGGCTGTCAACTTCTTTCCAGGACATTTTGTTCAACAGAAAAAAAATCTCTGAGCCTCTCACAACACGAGCTTCTGACCTGTGACAGAAGATCCTCTGGGGCTGGAAGGAGGATGGCTTCCATGACACAGAAAGGCAGAGGAAGCCAATTTCTCACTCCTCTGCAGGAGGGCTCCAAGGTCATCCTCCTACCTCCAAGGTTAAAGGGACAGAGGGAACCTGGGAGACTTGCCTAGGCTTGCAGTCAGTACCATTCAGAAATGTCCATTAGTGTGCAGATCAATAAAGAAGACAGGAGGCCACCTTTTGCAAGGACAATTCTGTGGCCCGTTCAAGTGGACCAGAACAGGTTCAGCCTTCCCGAGCCAAACCCAAGGGTGCTGACACTGGAGCGATTTCTCTTACCAGCCCTTACCTGAGATGAATTTCTCAAGGGAGGGTGCTTGTGTGGGGTGAGGAAGGCACACTGATGCGGGGAATTCAGGGAGGCTCCTAAAGTAGCTGGCTTGGAATGGCAGCTTCTGACAGGAAGAAAACAGGCCCCATGCCAAGCTCTTACCCACATCGTCTCTCTAAATCTTCATTATAGTCCAAAGACATAGACTGTTGTTACCCCATCTGACAGAGGAGGAAACCAAAGCTCAGGAAGGGTGGTTTATTGCCCCAGGGATTGAGCTGGGACTTGATGTGGTGATTCCGACCTGAGAGAGATGGAGGCTGATCACGATGCCTCCTACCTGCAGTCTTTGCTCTGGAGGAGTTTTTACAACTCAATTTTCTACCCCCTACCTATCCCCCTGCCCCGGTTTGCCAAGTCCCTTTCTCTGTGACTCTTCTCTTCTTTCTCCCCTCCTGGCTGTACCCCCAGCAGTCCTCACTGTTTCCTGTCACCTGCTTCTCACCTCTCTGCACACTCCCTGTGTTATGGAGTGCCCTGCCGAGAGACTGGGATATGATAGCTCAGACCCTCCAACTCTATTTCATCACATCCACCCTCTCCTATCTGAATCGTTGACCTTATTTCTCCCTCCTCTACTTCTCCCTCCCCTTCTATTTGTAACCTCTGAATAGAGTACTGGATTTTTTACTCATCCATTCATTTCCTTATGCATTCATTTAGTTGAATAAATTTTGAGTATTTTTATGGACCTGGGGCCCTGGTCTATGTCTTGGGGATACAACAGCCAGTAAACCACAGAAGATCCCTGCTTGCTTAAGTTCAAGTTTGGGAGACAGACCACAGACAAGAATACAAATTAACAAAGAAGATAAATAAGCGAGATTGTAACAAGTGTCTTAAAGGACATACTCAGTATGAGCAAATGAGGAGGAACCGGGGAGGGGCAACCTCGGATGGGATGACTGGGTAGCATCTTCCTATGGGCTAAGTGGCCCGCATTGACCCACTGATGAGACTTGTGCAGGGGGTGAGTAACCCTTCGTCGCCCTTTAGTGTAGGTTCTCCAGGTGTCTGTCTGCTACTGACACTTTTTTCTTCCCCAGGTCAATTGGGAGTTCTTAGGAGGGGAGGGAGTTAGCAGCCAGACTTAATAAAACCTAGTGGAGGAGGAAAGTCTGTGAATTTAATTCCTGTTCCGGCCCTGGAAGGAGTGTCTATTCACTCTTCCCCTCCCATGGGGTTGTTCTTTCCAGCTGCTGGAGAGGTGGTTCAGTCACCCACCTGCAAGATTACTTGTCAGTGGAGCAGAAGGTCAGCCTCAAACTCTCTTTTGTCACCTGTCCAAGTTAACCTGAGGCTTCCCATTCCCTTGGTTTTCACCTTTGCGTTTCTAGGCACCATTTTATAACTGTCTCCATTGACCTTCTGCTAGGATATGTTTGTAAGACATTTCATTTATCCTCTGGGGTTTCTGGGAACCTGAAGAGGTTTGAGAGTGGCTCAGTCATGTGGGGAGGTTTTCTTTTCTCTGGGAACCATCCCCACCTTCCACAGAATGTTCCTCACTCTGAAAGTCTAGGTAAATAGTTGCTGTAACTTCCTACCCCTGTTAGGATAATTGGACTAATGTTGCCCATTAGTGCTATCCTCAGGGGCCTGAACCCATGAAATCATCAACTAAAAACATCCATTCAACTGCAAAAGCCCAAACTGCTTTCAAACCAAGTCAATTTTTTTCTCTTTATAGATTTATGAACCGAGCCAAGGTAATTTTCTTTTTTATAACATCAGCAAAAGACCCTAATGCCCGCTGAGCTAGTTTGAACTTATAATGAACTTAAAAATTGTCTGCAGCTTTTGAACCAGCTCCTCAAAATAATCTCTGAAATAAGCCTAAACAACCATTGCTGCTGGGTCATTCAAGCTGGTTTACTGGTGCTGCTCTAGCCTGTTGCGGAGGGAGTAATCCTGTGAAATTTGAAAAGACTTCTTTTCAAGGCCTCCCAAGGTGTGGCAAGGTGCTGAATTGACACACACCAATCCTAAACTGGTTCTCACCAGGGAACATCAGAGGTCAGAGAGCTGTGGACACTCGTGTGTCATATCTTCCTCATGTTAGAGTTTGGTGGCAGGTGGGGGCAGATAGAGGACCAGAGGTGGTGGGACAGTCCAATTTCTGTACCTAAGTTGCGTGCATTTTTTGGATCTCCCCCCATCCCAGGGAACTGCATCTTGTAGCACATCAGAATCATCTGGCAGCAGGAGAACCCTTCTGATCATGAAAGCTATTTATTTCCCAGAACCAATCCAGAAGAGGCCACTTCTCCTACTGATCCTGACCAAGTCAAGAGCCGGGCGTGTGGTGGGCTGAACTGTGTCTTTTCAGCTCAGAGCTGGTCAGAGTGAGCCTAGGCTGCCTAGACCTTGCCATCCCCAAACCCAAATTTCATTTCCCTAGCTATAAAGTGCAGGACCTATTCTAACTTATTTTAGCTGCTGCACAATTCTTTAATTTCAGGGAAAGGACAGGAAAGCTATGTGAGTTCAGAGCCATTACCCCATTCACCTGGCATTTCCAGTGCCTACACAGTGCCTGGCACATAGCAGCACACTATAACGATTTGCTGGTTATAAGTAAATGAATGAATGAATCAATGAACAAACAAACAATATATGCGTAAGAATAGAAATTCCCCAGACATGAAAAAACTTGGGCTAGCCTCTCTCCCATTCTTTGCAGGGTTCTGCACAGGTATGTAATTGTTTATTGAGAGAGCTGCAGAGGTAATACTGCTTAGAGTCCAATTCTGATTCCCCTATATTCTATCTGTTTGATTTTGGTAAGTTCTTGGATATGCATGAGCTTCAGTTGCTGCATGTGTAAAATGGGATACTAATAGTTCCTACATCACAGCGCATGAAAAACACTTGGCATAGTGCCTGACACCTGATAGATGCTCGAATGTTATCTATGATCAGTATTCATAGAAAGGGTTTGTTTTCCTGTATGTGTATCTGTATCATCCATATCTATTTTTAGTTATTGACCAGTCATAAAGCTCAGGGCTAAGCAATTGCTGTGTTTATCAAACAAATATCTACAGACCATCTCTGGCTCCCCTTAGAACTATATTTGCCCAAATTATTTTCAGCTCTGAAAGAGTTACAGTCCACGTTTTAAGTGTCAGTTTAACACTTTCTTTTTGGTTACCAGAGTTACAGCTTATCAACAGCTCTCTTAAATTTTCCATGCCTGTTTTCTATCACTTGTCTCCCGGAACCATCCACTTGGCAAAGCTCTCAGCTCCCTCTCTCTCTGTATTTCTCCCCTCTCCATCATCTGATGTTGTGTCTGTCTCCTCTGTTGTTTTCTGTTCTTCCCAGGTTCTCCTACTTCTTTGGCAGAAATAGCAAATGGTTTTCATCTCATGCATCAGCTCAAATAGCCTGCAGAGCCACATTGAGACTTCTCAGGCCACATCTAGTGTTGGTGAGAAACAGCATCATGATTGATTAGCAATGTCTGCCACTGTCACGAGAGGGAAGGTAGGGTTGTGTGTAGTAGCCATTTGCCATCCTTATTTGGGCAAAGGAAACACTGTGACTCATCATTTTACAGCTTTACTACAAATCTTAGCACAAGATCAAACACAGGCTGAAATACAAAGTTAAATCATCTGATACAGTATGCCACAATTTGGACAGGTGCTAAAAAATGATTTCTTCTAATCTCTCTCTCATAGCCAGAGGGAACATCTATATCCCTCTGTCTTTGGGTTGCTGGGCATCCTCGGTGAAGAATGTTCTTCCTTCTTTCTAGAAAGCACAAGCTATAACAGAAAGATTGTTCCAGCCCTAATAGTAAATCTGCTAAGAAAATTCAGGGATCAGTTTGGGTAGGAAAGAAGCCAGGCTAAGTGAAGGTGAGTGTGGCCTGTGTGGTAAGGCTGACATCCACTGACCTAAGGCCAGTCCTGACACCTGCTTGCTTGCCTCCTAAGAACCCTGAATAAGGCCACCTAATCTTAGCCCCTTTTGTCCCCTTGTTTCAAGAGGAGGCACCTGGGTCAGGGTTAACTTGTGAACAGAGGGCTTGGAAGTGTCCATGGCAGGGTGTTAATGCTTGTATTACATTTGCTCGGCATCTTGCCTGTGCTAAGCCAGGGGCTCGTGTCAGATTCAGGAGCCACCTCCTTCTTCTGCTCCCATGCTTAGAAGAGACACAGATTAAGCCCT
Organism: Pongo pygmaeus; assembly: GCF_028885625.2. Lineage (NCBI taxonomy): Eukaryota > Metazoa > Chordata > Mammalia > Primates > Hominidae > Pongo > Pongo pygmaeus. The sequence goes on from NC_072391.2 coordinate 46,009,780, forward strand.
TGCCATGTTTCTGTATCCTGCCCCGGCCCATGCTCCCATGCCCGAACCTCAAGGTTCTCTTACTCAGAAACCTCTCCTCTGTGCAGAGCCACAGAGCCAGCAAGTCCATCTCCATGCTTGGCCAGACAGCCCTTGTTCCCAGCCACCACCCTGAGCCCTGCCTGTCAATAGTTACAACCTTGTTGACGATGGCAGCTGCAGCAAGTGTCCTTTATAGTCTGTTAGACCTCGGGCAAGCTTCTCAACCTCTCTGTGCTCAGTTTCCTCATCTAGAAGGTAGAGATTATACTAAGAGTACATACTTTGTAAGCTTGTTTTAAAGCTAGAGGAGTTGGCCAGGTGCGGTGGCCCACGCCTGTAATCCCAGCACTTTGGGAGACTAAGGCAGGTGGAACACGAGGCCAGGAGTTCGAGACCAGCCTGGCCAATATGGTGAAACCCTGTCTCTACTAAAAATACAAAAAATTAGCCAGGCATGGTGGTAGGCACCTGTAATCCCAGCTACTCAGGAGGCTAAGGCAGGAGAATCACTTGAACCCAGGAGGGGATGTTGCAGTGAGCCAAGATTGCACCATTGCACTCCAGCCCAGGCAACAGAGTGAGACTCTATCTCAAAAAAAAAAAAAAAAAAAAAAGAAAGACTAGAAGAGTTTGAAGAGTTAACACAGGTAAAACTTTTGAAACAGTGCTTAGGGCATGGTAAATGGTGAAAATGTTAACCATTGTTATTAAAAGTGTTTCCCCTCTTGTCCTATTTGATCCCCACAATACTGTGAGGTCAGCTAGGGCCACGGGGTTAGAACCCTTATTCTAGAAGGAAACAGAAGTTCAGGAGAGCTAGGCTGGAATGGCTAAGTTCGGCTGGAGCCAAGTTCTTTTGACTCCATGTCCAGGATTCTTGTGTGATGCCACCTGTGAGTTTTAGTATTTGACCTCAGACCACACTGGTGCCTGATATTGTTTTCCCTTGTAATTGTTTACAAAAGAGGATTTTATAAACAGTCTGAAATCCTCACAGTCTCGAAGTCAGCCTGGAATAGGCATTTTTATATGTAAATATGTCAAGTATACACCTTGGTATTACAATTAGTGATTTAGCATCCTTGGGAGAGAAGATACGTAAAGGCATTTCATCTTTTTTTTTTTTTTTTTGAGACAGAGTCTTGCTCTGTCACCCAGGCTGGAGTGCAATGGTACAATCTCGGCTCACTGCAACCTCTACCTCCCAGGTTCAAGTGATTCTGCTGCCTCAGCACCCCAAGTAGCTGGGATTACAGGCGCCTGCCACCATGCCTGGCTAATTTTTGTAGTTTTAGTAGAGACAGGGTTTCACCATGTTGGCCAGGCTGATCTCGAACTCCTGACCTCAGGGAATCTGCCCGCCTTGGCCTCCCAAAGTGCTGAGATTACAGGTGTGGGCCACCATACCTGGCTGGCATTTCATCTTTTATCTTTTCTGTCTGTAGTGGGCTGCTGTCATTTTGCTGATTTCAAGACCATTTAACTTCTTTTGCAATATCACCCGAATTTCCTCTCGGGGAATGCCCATACAGGGTAAGCGGTGGGGCTCTCAGTTTTACTCTTCTTGTTTTCAAGTGGCTAGGCCTCTGTCAGACCAGTCCCTCAGACTCTCCCCTGCCCTCCATTCCTCCACACATCTGTTTGGTGCTTTTGAGGGAAGAAACTGGGCATGATCTGCTCAGCTTCTTCTGCCTCCTTCTCTCGTGGGGAATACACATTCCTTTGTCTTCTAAGCTATAATTTTACAGGGCCAGGGCCCTAAAGGGGAGACCTGCAGTTATCCAGTTCTGCCTGTGATGGGCTGTCTCTTCCTGAGATTTTAATACTTAGACGCTCTTTGCAGCTGAACAATGAAACTACATTCTCCAAACCTGTGATATTTTGCACTCCATATGCCTAACCCTGTGTCTATCCTCTTTTAATTGTTCTCAATTCAGGCAGGGAAAAGAAGGAGGTCATTTATTAGCCCCTCATACCCTGAACCCCTCCCTAGCTCTCAGTCCATAGGATTTACATGGGGCTGGCCCCACCTACCCAAGCCTGGGTCTGTCATATAATCAGGTCATGCCAATCAGCACATTTCCATCCCTTTGGTCATAGCAATTAGTTCATACTTGGGCACACAATCCAGGTTGACTCAATGAGATGCTATCCTTGAGAGTTATTGGATTATTTTGAGAAAAGAAGTTATGATTTCTGCCGGGATGACTCAGAGAATATAAACCAAGACTTACTGAGCTTCTTCCCGCCATAGAAGAAGAGCCTGCTTGAGTAGAGTTGACAGAGCAGAAAGCAGAGCACAACTTGCAGATTGGACCCCCATCCCATCTTGCCCTTGATACGGGCTGATATTTACCATATGCGTCAGCTTCCACTGATCTTTCTGTGGCCCTAGGTGTCCTACAGCTACAAGTTACCCTATTGGATAAATAAAGGCTGACTGAGCCCGGTCTATTGAATGGACGTGTTCATTTGTGTAATAATTAATCACAGGACTTAATGTGCTTGGCAACTGTTACCTTCAGCACATTCTATATGATTCCAGAGCTAATCACCATTTTTGTTATTCTCTCAAAACCCACAAGAAAGATGCCCACACCACTCCCTAATTCCCTCTGCACTTAACCAGAAGAGAGATGATGATCATCATTGTCATCAACATCTTTCTTTTGCTTTTCTTTCTATTTTAAAGTCATTTCAGATAAATGACTAAATGTAAACCTAAAGACAGGTGGAGGGAAGTGTTCACATTCGTGTGTGAACTGAAACTAACATAAGCTTCTGGTCAGGACAAGTTTCAAAGGGGCTAAATGGTTGTTAATCCAATTCTCCAGATGAGAAACTGAAGCTCAGAGAAGTGAAATAACTTGTGCAGCACTCACACCTGTCTGACTCCAAAGCCCAGGCCCTAGGTCATTGTGCCAACCACTTCTCTGCATAGACAGACTCTTAGTGCCCAGTGAGTAAAGATTGATTTGCTCCTCTCCAGCTGCTAAAGTCCACTTTACCATGGGCTGTGCTGGCTGGGAAGAAATCCCCTGTCCTCTGCACCTCAGAGCCTTGCCTGTCTGCACCCCTTCTTGGGTTCACTACAAGGCATATATTGTCACATAGAGAGGCATTTTTTCCATTTTCACTCCAAACACGTTGTGATAATATTGCTCAGAAGATCAGGTTGGTAGGAGTGAAATCAAGACAGACTCAGTTCCAATCCTAAATGGGATTATGAAGGTGGTGATCTAGACCCCTTCTTTTACTGCTGGTTGGTGAGAAAAGCTATGACACCTGCTGGTTATGAGCCCCCCTGACCCTCACCCCCCAGCTATCCTTACACACTATGCCTGGAAGTGTGAAATGATGAAACTTTTTCTGGGGAGGTGGAGGAAGCAATTTGATGTTATACAGCAAGCATAAATCTGCACATATGGCGCATTTGTTTTCTAGGGCTGCCCTAATAAAGTACCACAAACCAAGTGGTTTGAACAACATAAATTCGTGGTCTCACAGTTCTGGAAGCTAGAAGTCCAAGATCAAGGTGTCAGTGGGGTTATTTTTTCTGAGAGTGTGAGGGATACTCTGTTCCATACCTATGCTGTAACTTCTGGTGGTTTGCTGGTCATCTTTGGCATTTCTTGGCTTACAAAATTATTATCTCAATCTCTGCCCTTATTTTCACATGGCATTCTCTCTGTGGGCATGCCTCTGTGTCCAAGGACAATAGTTATATTGGAATAAGGCCCACCCTAATGACCTCATCTTAGCTAATTACATTTGCAATGACCTTATTTCCAAATAAATTTATATCCTGAAGTGCTAGAGATTAGGATATATTAATTTTGGATAGACACAATTTAATCCATAATACCTGGGAATTTTGCTTCTAGAAATTTAGCCTGGTTATCTATTTGCATGTGTTCACAAAGAGATATTTTATAAGGTGATTTGGCAAAAGCAAAATTGGAATCCTATGTGTTAAAAAAGAAAGTACATCCACATGTACTACCATGAAAACATTTCTAGGGCATATAATTAAATAAAGAAACGTCTCATAAAAGGTGATGTGATCCTAAAACAGAACAAGACTCCTGTCTTTGTAAGTGTGCACAGAGATGATCAGAAGAACAGACAAACCAAACAGTTGACAGCAACAAGTCCTGGTGGGAAGAGAGAGAGTAGAGGATTGTTAAAGTGCCATTTGAAGTTTTCTGGCATATTCTGGTTATTTGAATTTTTTAAAATTATACTTTAAGTTCTGGGATACATGTGCAGAACGTGCAGGTTTGTTACATAGGTATACACGTGCCATGGTGGTTTGCTGCACCCACCAACCCGTCATCTACATTAGGTATTTCTCCTAATGCTATTCCTCCCCTAGGCCTCCCCACCCCACAACAGGCCCCAGTGTGTGATGTTTCCCTCCCTGTGTCCATGTGTTCTCATTGTTCAACTTCCACTTATGAATGAGAACATGCGGTGCTTGGTTTTCCATTCCTGTGTTAGTTTGCTGAGAATGATGGTTTCCAGCTTCATCCACGTCCCTGCAAAGGACATTAACTCATCCTTTTTTATGGTTGCATAGTATTCTATGGTGTATATGTGCCACATTTTCTTTATCCAGTCTGTCATTGATGAGCATTTGGGTTGGCTCCAAGTCTTTGCTATTGTGAACAGTGCTGGAATAAACATACATGTGCATGTGTCTTTATAGTAGAATGATTTATAATCCTTTGGGTATATACCCAGTAATGGAATTGCTGGGTCAAATGGTATTTCTGGTTCTAGATCCTTGAGGAATCGCCACACTGTCTTCCACAATGGTTGAATGAATTTAACCTTTTGTAATGATAATGTACTCACATTTTATTACTTGAGTAATAAAAATATTACTTGAGTAAAAAATAAAAATTGTTTCCTTTCCATATCCAGTGGTCAGGCTGGACCCAAAGCAAAGTAGTTCAAACCAGACAGTCCCCAGAGGGTCTCCAGGGGTCCATGGAAGAAGGGGACCTTGGAGGCTGGACAGAACCAAAATCATCCCTTATCCACTGGCCACCAAGAATCTCAGTGCAGAGGGGTGAGTGGCACAATGGCCAAGAGCCTGGACTTTGGAGTCAGGCAGGTGTGAGTGCTACACAGGTTATTTCACTTCTCTGAGCTTTGATTTCTGCAGAGTTGGGTTAACACCCACCTCAGGGCATCCCTTCTGAAACCATGCCCTGGCCATGACCCACATTAATCTTTGTTCCCATTTCATGTATGGACCAGATCATATTTCAAAAATTTGCCAGAAATACTTTCAGACACTGGCCCAAGATTCTGGCATTCCAATCAGGCATTTGTGAAATTTGTGAAATTCTCAAGAAAAAGCAAGGCTTTTTGAGTTGGGTCTTCAGATATGGGTAAGATTTCAGTAGGTGAGAAAGGGGAGCTGTGGGCCTATGACAGGAGAAACGAAAACACTCCCTACCACCTCCCCATGTCATCTTCTGTCTTTTTTGCATTTAAACTTTTTTTTATTCGGGTTGGTTTTTTCGCTTTTCCAATTTTTAAAACTATTTACCCATGTATATACTTGTATGTTGTCATAGTATTCATAGAAAAGATATGCACATACACATGAATCTGTGTGTGTGTTGTGAAAAATGAGGAAGAGAAAAAGAAACAAACAATTTCTATTAATTTCAAACTGGTTAATGAATAGGGAAATGGGATCAAAACTAATTAAATAGAAATTCTGATTCCAAAAGATATGGCACAAATACCCCTTACAAATGACCAGATTTCAAAGGATTAAAGTCCAACAAAATTCTCTTAAATGAACATTATACCAATAGCTCTCTAATTTCTCTTTTGGGATTTAGAAAGACCTTCAAGGTTCGAGTGTGCTACGTGTTCACCATTGTAAACCTTCATGAGCAATGAGCACAGTTCTGGTTATTTGAATGTTCTCGGTGTTTGGATCTGTATAAAAGGGAGCTGGAGTTTCCACCTTTTTCCTCCAGCTATCTGGTGGCAACAGCTCTGTCAGCTGTCTGTGTAATTAATCGTCGGGCTTAGCTAATGCCTCCTAAATTAATGCAATTATCAGTGTCTCCAAATAACCACCTTCGTGCACTGCTATCAAAATACACTGTTGACAGATCTGTAGCCAAAGCAGTGATGTTCTGAGACTGGAGTTGGGATTGATTTTAATTAACTTGTTTCTCATATTACAAAGGTGAGAAATACCAATTCTCAGTAGCTCCAGATTTAAAAAATGGAAGAGGGGGTGTGTGGATGGGAAGAGACTCATGAAAATAATGGCTACAAGGTATTTTTGTTCTGCAGCTTCACATCCACTGGCTGTGTTTTATGACTGCAGTGGTCCAGGCTCAGGCTGGAGCCCCTTAGTGCTCTCCTTGATGCATATCGCAGGGGCCCCTGGTTTAATTTGCTCTGGGCTGAGTGTGGCAGGGGGAGTCTCAGGATCAGGGCAGACACTTCTCCTCCTCACCTCCTTCCATTCTGAAATATTTCATTAAACATAGGGCACTGGAGCCAAATGAAGGTGAGAGAAATGCTGTAGCTTCACTTCTAAAGGCTCCTGTTTTCAAGACATACAGCCCAATCTCTTACGTGGAAGGAGGTGCTTTCTCCGGGCAGACACTTTGGAAGGGATGACTATTCCTGGGTCTGGGTCTGAGAAGCATGGTGTGGAATGTTGTTTGCAGTGCATTCTGCTGGACATTAGCTTGCAAGATGGTCCCAGGAAAAAAGAAAAATCAAATACGTGGAAAATACTGTCGATTCTGGTGCCCCCTCCCCTGCCCCAGGAGTTTTCCTATGTACCATAACATATCAAAGGCTCTGAGAAGTCCTGCATTAAGAAAATGTATTTATCCCTGCTCAGCCTAGTGCTACCTGTGACCACAGGCCCCTATACTTGGATTTTGTTTGGATTAGCACGGGGCAGAAGTAATGTTATGTGAGCTTCACCTGGGGAACTCCCCTGAGTGAGAGAAAACGTGGGCTTGGGGACCTCGGTTTTCCCCTTCTCTGCCACTACTTACTGTGTGACCCTGGCAAGCTCTTTCCCTGCTCTGGGTCTGAGACTTCCCTTATCGACAAAGAGGAGGTCCTGCCTTAGACTCTCTGACTCTGTCAGGCCTGCGGACCAGGAGCTCAGTTCAAACCAGAGGATGTGAAAGGTCAGGGAAAGGGAAGGAACGATTGACTTAAGGAAATAGGAAAGAAAGGGTTTAAGGAGGCTTCATAAAGAGACCATTGTATAAAATTGGCTTTTTTTGACTACAGATTGGGTTCAGTATATACTCCTCAGGTGATCGGTGCACCAAAATCTCACAGATCACCACTAAAGAACTTATTCATGTAACCAAGTACCACCTGTTTCCCCAAAAACCTATGGAAAGAAAATAAATTAAAAAAATAAATTGTTGTTGTTTTCTAAAAATAAATAATAATATAATAATAAAAACAGGCTTTTTAAACATTGACACATACCCGCTGTATATATTTTCAAGGTACATGTGATAATTTAATACATTCATATAATTTGTAAAGATCAAATCAGTGTAATTGAGGTATCTACTACCTTATATATTTGTCTTTTCATTATTCTAGAAAGAGTAGAATTATGAGACCATCTTGAGGAGGGCGTTTTTCTTTGGAGAGGCTTAAGCTGGTTCTCCTGAATGAGGTTCCCTGATTGTGTTGGAAAAGGGGAAGACTGACCACCTACCTGTTGTGCCAACAGGACCGTTGAGAAGCTCCCCCACCCCCAGGAGCTCCAGTTTTGCTTCTGGTCTTCCCCCTTCCCACCCACCCATCCCACTTCCCAGCACACAGCAGTGGCTGTGGCTGGGCACAAGTGAGGAGAGGGCACTCTTCTGCCCAGCAGGCAGGCCTCTGCCCCTACCCCCCCAAACCTTTTCTGTAGCTTGAGGCTGCTCCTCTTCTGGAGAATGTTGTCCCTGTGGTGAAAAGGTCCAGCCCCAGAGCTCAGCCAATCTGGCTTTAGGCGACTCAGAAGGGAGAGTGCCACTTTGCAACAGTTGAAAATGAAGGATTAATAATCCTCCATGTGAGTCTTGTTATAATGTTTTTCATAGGCCTCTAACCTGGGGGGATTAGTTGGTGCAAACAAAAGGAGGCATGGAATGGCAAAGCGAGGCTTATTTTCTTGGCAGGATTGCTTTCTCAGCCGCTTCTCATTCTGCTCAGATTAATTCTTCTGGGAGAACGCACTGGCTCTTAGTAATAATCATCATAATAAATATCTCAAATCTTAAATAAAATCATTTTCATATAGCTGAAATCATTTTTAAAAAGCAAGCCACATGGAATCTTTGTTGTGGGTCAGACACTGAGTAGGAACATTCGTGCATGATTTTAGCTACTCTTACTGCAACCCCCGGTGGTCTGTGCTATCGTTATCCCATTGTAAAGATGAGCAAATAGAGTCCAAAGGTGTGGGAGGCCTGAGACCTGAGGCCTGAGTTTTCAGCCTCTTCTCCTCATCCACCTGCTTAGAGCAGAAGCTCCGGCCCAGGTACTCCCTCTTGTCTAGCCTGCAGGACTCAGAAGCCCTGTGGATTAACGTGAGAGATTTTGCCTGACTGGTCCCCTTGGTCTCCAAAGGTCTGAAATCTCAGACAACCAGCTCTCTTTGGGTTTTCAAACCTCTTTTTTGGAATGGTCACTGGCTGCTGCTCCCACACAGTGGCCCTCCTGGTCCCCAGTGTCACTGACAGATGCTCCCTGGATGGAACCTTCAGAATTCTCTGCGACAGTGACACTGGAAGGAACAAACAGCTGGAGAACAAACTGTCATCTAGTTGCACAGCCCTTGGCAGCTGGTTGGATCCGAGCGGAGCAGCCCAATCCCAGGCAGGCCAGCAAGCTACAGCAAAGTTGATGTGTAAACTCTGCTGTCCAGGGCTTCCTAGATAATGTGGCAATGGGCCAGTCCATCATGTCCTCTCTTTTGAGTACTTTGAACTTGAGCTATGGAGAATGAGAAGTCAGTAGAAGGAGGTGGAGTGAGAAAAAGAGCCACATCAAGAAGACTATAGGCAGGAGGAAAATGGACACACGGAAGGTGAGAGGCGGTGCCAGAGGAATGGTGGGAGCCAAGAGAGAGCACAGATGAATCAGTGCAGTAGATGAGAGCCACTGGGACTAGGGAGTCAAGGAGGGTCCCAGGGAGAGGGTAATTAGAGGCCCAGGTGCTGGAGTTGCCACCTACCTGCCCCTGCCTGTCTTGTGTCCCGGTGTGGGGCTGGCCAGCTTTGCCTATCGTGCCCTGTATTCTAACACTAATCCTATGTAACCTCTATAAGTGACTGGAGCATGCCTCTGGGCCTGGAAACCAAAAAAACGGATGAATGCACCTCGTGACTCCAGGACTCTGCTAATGACTTCAGCTCATTAGGTGAACTGTCTGCTGAATCACTTCCCTGGCACCCTTCCCACCCTGTCCATCATCAAAGGAGACCTGATGTGACCTCAGAATCTCAGCCCTTGCCCTGTCACCTGCTCCTCTCACTTCTTCCATCCCTGCTGCCTCCTTTCCCTGTCTGTCCCGCTCTTTCTTATTCTCTCAAATGAGACTTCAGAGCTGCTTGGAGTGGGACAAGGAAGCAGTGATGCTCTTTAAAAAGCCTGTCTGATAAAGGTGTGGGAGGATTTTACTTGATAGATAAAGTGAGAGCCAGAGAGAGAATTTCCTGGAGAAATCCGTCAAGTAGCTGCTTACAGCAATCTGCATGCCCTGTTGGACACTGGGGTGTCAATCTTCAGTGGAAGCAGAAGGAAAATGTCTAATTGTGTTCATTGCACTGAGGAAATTTATGTTTTATGAGTGCTGCACCCTGTGTGTCCCAAGTCCCCTTTTAGAAGAACCAGGTCCCAGCGGGTCTGAGACCGGAGGCACAGCTGTCCAGGATGGAGCTCTTGGTGACTGCTCCCACCCTGCTGACTCAGCATTTATGAAGAGTACTGCAGAGAGACCTGATGGTGTCCAGTCTCCAGGTCTCAAAAACCAGACAGATTCACATTGGACCACCAAAGAGCATGCAGCAAGCCACACTTTCTAGGGCGATAGCTGGGAGACTGCCTAATATCTTCTCCAACCTTCTTGACCTTTGATCTTGTACTATTTAGGATTATCTGGTTGCCAGTGACAGAAATCACTCTGGCTCAGCTGCTTTCAGTGGCTCACATCTGTAATCCTAGCACTTTGGGAGGCCACGGAGGGGAGACCACTTGAGGTCAGGAGTTAGAGACCAGCCTGGCTGACATGGTGAAACTCCATCTCTACTAAGAATACAAAAATTAGCCAGAAATTGCTTGAACCCAGGAGGTGGAGGTTGCAGTGAGCCAAGGTCATGCCATTGCACTCCAGCCTGGGCAACAGAGAGATACTCTATCTCAAAAAAAAAAAAAAAAAAAAAAAAAAGAAAGAAAGAAAGAAAGAAATCACTCCTGCTCATCTAAACTGAAAATAAAAAACAAAAACTTCTAATAAGAATATGGGATTGCTCATAAGAAGAACTTGACAATGAGCCTGGAGATGGACCAGGCCGGTTCTGGTGGGTGAGGGAACAGGGCCTCTGTTTAAGACACTCCTGGTGGCACGAACCATCAGCCAGTGCTTTTGGCCCTTGTGTCCCTCTGCTCAAGGTCCACATTGTCATGAGAGAGAGATTAATGGGGCTGGTTGTGATTTGCCTGGCCCTTTGCTGGAATGACTTTGATTGGCATTTCCACAAAACTACATACAATGAGGAGAAGGGTGGCTTCTACAAAGGAAAATCAAGGTCTTATCAGAGGAAGAAAGCATGGATGCTGGGCAGCTGCAGGCATCATCTCTCCACACTGATCCTGATTTTCTTTCCTTTTTTTTTAATTTTGGGAAGGGGAGCCCCATTTCTCATAAAGGGTTGCAGCCTGCAGGGTGACCATTCTGATAGGCTGCGAAGCACAACCTCCAGCCAGAAGCCAGAAACAGATACTTCAAGGGAGGGACAAGAGGAACAGGAATTAATGCTGAGTGGTGTGGCCAGATATACATATTCAATACACCACAGGAGCAGTCATGAGTATTTATAGAAGGGGAAATGTGTGCATGCACAGTTGAACTTCATGCCCCTTCATGGGTGCCATGTACAATAAATGGCAGTGTTAGCATGATCCAAGGGTGGAGTTTTCGACCCTCTGACATCAAAAGGTGACACAGAGGACATGAAAATTCTTACTATGTGTTCTCTGTAGAACGGCCAGAACCATTCCATGGTCTCTTATCAGGCAGAAAAGGAGAGGCAGTATCAGGCAGTTGGTTTATGTCAGTGGGGGTGGGGGGGGCATCTTTTGAAAGGGCTGGTTTCTGTTCAGCCCTTAGGGAAGAAAGGCTGATCTTAGCGAGGGAGGGGTTATAACAAGGTGTGTCTGACTCTCCAACCCCCGGTCAGGGCTAAAACTCAGTTTTCAAGTTTTCTCTGGGGTCCCCTTGGCCAAAAGGGTGTCCATTCCATCAATGGAGGGGCTTAGTATTGTGTTTTTAGTTTACGTTCTCCCCCTTTTGGCCAAGATCTTCCAGAAGCAACTGTAGGTCAGAGTGTTGGGAGAAATTGTAGGAAAAACGCAAACCTTCTTGGAATACCAGGGGGTTTTGCAAAACTTTGGAGGAGAATGAGCCAAAGGTGGTGGTTCTTACCCTGGGGCAAAGGGTGAGAAGTAGGTACAAAAGAAAACAGGGGAGTTTATCTGAATAGCTTGTTTACTTATATCTCCAGAAACCTGGCCTTTAATCATCTGCCCGCAATTACCCACAAGTATGTTGACTCAAGGCCTTTGTCATTAAATCGATACTGAATTAATGCCTGCAGCTCCAGCTGGTCAGGGCTGTGGCTGCTGACTCTTTACAGCACCCTCCTCAAGGTCTGTGAGCAGCCCAGTTCCCTAGCCCACTCTTTCACTGGATACCTGTGTCTGAGTGCATTTGTTCATCCGTCATTTGGCCAGGGTCTGCAGGTCGGACCTGGCAAGCACCGTCAATGGCCAAACTTTTATTTTGTCTTGTCCTGGGTCCATCCTATCCTTCTCTGGGACTCCGATTGCCAAAGGACTTAGAGCCAAAAGACTTAAAGCCAATTTAAACATTCCAGGCCAGACAAGAATGGAGGTGAGCACTGATCCTGATTTTCTGTGCTTGTCTTTGTTCAGTCCTCCCCGTTCTCACTATGCCATTTGCTAGATTTGGTGGTCTCCTCCAAATTCCTCCTGAGGCTTTAAGCCTCGGGCCTCCATTATTCATTCATTCATTCATTCATTTGCTCATGCAATGAGAATGCATTGAGCACCTACCAGGCATCACAAACAGGGTAAGACCTCAGGCTTGGTGCCTTCTTTGACCTTAGCATCCTTCATTGCCCACTGTGGTCCCTGGCTTGGTGAGACCTCCCTGCCTTACCTTGTCTCTTCCCATCTCTTTGGTGTCCCAGCCTGGCCAGTTCTAGGCTCATATCAGGTGGGAAGTGTGAGGAAGGATTTGGAAATATGTGCCTCATTTCAGTAAAGGCTCTGTGGTCAACTTCAGCTTTAGCACCTGGGAGTGAGTCCATGTGTGTCCCTCAGATGGGATGGATCAGTTTGGTGAGGGGATGGGAGAGAAAAGATCTGCTATATTGGGTGCTGATGAAGGCAGCTCAGTTTGGGGTGACAGTGAAGGTGGTCCCAGGCACCTAAGTGGAGGTGAGTAGCATGCAGGTAGAATTGAAGCATGGCCTGGTGCCAGTGGCTCAGGCCTGTGATTCCAATACTTTTGGAGGCTGAGGCAGGAGGACTGCTTGAAGCCAGGAGCTTGAGACCAACTTAGGCAACATAGGGAGAACTTGTCTCTACAAAACAAAAAACAAAAAAATTAACCGGGTGTGGTGTTGCGGATCTGCAGTTCCAGTTCCAACTACTTGAGAGGCTGAAGTGAGAGGATCGTTTGAGCCCAGGAGTTTGAGGCTGCAGTGAGCTATGATCATACCACTGTACTCCAGCCTGGGTGACAGAACAAGACCCAGGAAGGAAGGAAGGAGGGAGGGAGGGAGGAAAAGAGGGAGGGAGGGAGGAAAAGAGGGAGGAAGGAAGGAAGGAAGGAAGGAATGAAGGAAGGAAGGAAGGAAGGAATGAAGGAAGGAAGGAAGGAAGGAAGGAAAGGTGAAGAATAGGACAGCACAATGCAGGCCTTACTGGAACTTAACCCTACCCTCCACCAGCTGAGCATGATGAGGGCCTTGCTGAATCCCTAAAAGGGTCTATCTCCTATGCCTTGCCCTGCTTGAACCATCTCAGTCTTCAGAGCTAACATCGTTATTTCACTCCAGATTATGTTGGATTTAAATTTCCTCTTTATGTCAAAGCCCAAGGAAATAATCCCAACAAGCTGTCACTTAAATCAGAGGAGATTTATTACTTTTAACCAGGGAGAAGCTTGTTACCGATGGAGCAGCTTAGATATCATGAAGATGGGGGCTGGGCTTGCAGTGCCCTTGGCTGCCTGTCAGGGGCTCATCAGTCATCAATACCACTCATGCCTTTGAGGCACAGACATGGAGGGTGAGACAGGCTTATGACCCTTGGCGTGGAGCCTTAGGAAGAGAACTCAGGGTCTTGTCCTCAGAGGGAGAAGGACTTTAGATCCATGCACTCTGGCCCCACATGTCCTCTTGTTCCTTAGGATTTGTTTTCTAATTTCTGCAGAACTAGAAGACTCATTTAAAATGACCCTGGATGCTTATTCTCTGGTCAGTCCAAAGTGTGAGTAGGATGGAATCATCCCTCCACAGGTAAGCCCACGGGGAGGGCTGGCCAAGAGGGATGCTTGCTGGACCACAGGAAGATGAGCAGGCTGGGATTGGCTGTTGCCCTTCACAGTGCTGGTGGATGGTACAAGCTGACACAGGGAATTAGAAGGCATGTGCCTTGCAGAGAAGAAGGGGGGTCTTTGTTCTGTCTTTGAGTGAGAAAGACACCTCTCCAGTATCTCTTTAGGCTATGGACCAGGGATATTCCTGGCAAAGGTTGTGGTGGGCACAGCATCCAAGCATTCAGAATGGCAGATGCCAAGTTTTAAAATGATGTCTGGTTGTGTTTGTGCTGAGTGTTAAAAACACAACTGGTAGAGAATACAGGAAGTCTCTTGGCATCTGGGAGCATCTGGAAATAATCTCTGCCTCTCTGAGTTGTGATCAGGACTCAGACTTAATAGATAGGAAAGTGTCCTGAAACTGTGAGGTGCCATGTAAATGTATTCATGCGATTATACAGGAACAAGCGGGAGGAGGAGTTTAAACTGGGCCTTATCTCCTCTCACTAGGTAGCAAGGCCTCCTCCAAGGTTATGAATTCTTATCCAGGTCCTCACATGCCTGCAACTAAACTCAGAGTTCTCTAAGGGTAGGGGCCGTGCCTTTCACCCCATTTAAGCATTCCTCAGTGCTTAGTAAAACACAAGGAACACAAGAGAGGCTTAATAAATACCTGTGGAATAAGCTCATCATCCGCAGAAGGAATGAACTGTGGAATTAAAACCACAATCTATTAAACAAAAAGGGCCATCCTTACAAATGTACATACCTTCAGGGGTCCCACAAATAACCTACACGAGTGAGGTGGACTGGGTAGAGCGATAGGGAGTGGTGACAACTGGGGGGAACTGGAGCACCCCAGTCTCTTCTCTTCAGGGCAGCTGCTCCTCTTCTTGTTTGCCACAAGGGAACGTGTACTCAATGATGCCAGATCTTCTGAATGTTTTTTTAATCCTGAAATATACATTTAAAAAATAATGACTCTCTCCATTTTTAAAATGTAGGCAACTAAATCAAATATAAAAATAAGACAAGTATTGTGTAGAGCACTCAGCACACCTGCCAGCCAGGCTTGGTGTGAGGGCCACCCTGCAGGGCCTCACACTTCTCCCACTGCTCCTTTTCATGAATGGGGAGACCAAGGCCAGGGATGGAGAGCCACTTGCCAGAATGCAGAACTGGCGACAGCAGATAGTTGTGATGGGGAGGAGAGCAAGTGAGTGGTTGGGAGTATCCATGTGCCTTCTGGGAAGGTGAGATACCTTTCCTTCGCTCATGGGGATCCCTGAATTTTGTTATTCAGCCCCCTCTAAGAAGGCTCTGGAAAAGGCAGCCAGGGCACCGGATCTCACTGCCGTGAACGGTTGTCTTTGTACTCTGTGCACTAACAGCACTCGTCATGGGGCTTACTCGCCAGGAGGGCCTTGGCACTGGCAGGTAGAACAAGAGGAAAAACAAGAGCTATGATGCTGCAAAGGAAAGGGGCTTCCCTGGGGCTTAACCTCATTGCCTTGGACCCAGCAGTCTGGAAACAGCCCTGCAAGCCCGCTAACTCTGTGTAGACAGACGAAGGAAGGACGGGGAGGAGGGACAAGGAAGCCCAGGAATGAGTGTAGCAACCGCCATGAGGTGGTCCCTCCCCAGTAGCCCCCTCCCCTCCATAGAGCAATGGCTTGAAGCCCAGGAATCATTGGTTTGTCCACAAATCCAAATGGGATGACATGCACATCGTCTGATTGGCTGAGAATGGCTTGTTAATTAGGAAATCAAATCGGGGCTGCACGCTCAGAGCTGTTTGTGGGTTTGTGGGAGTTTGTTTGCTTTGCTTTATTGAGTGGGTGGCTCTTGCCGTCATGATAATAGAGAGCTGATAAACAAAGAAACCACAGGAAATCATTTGGCCTTCAGCCCAAAATGAAGGCTGGAGGGAACCAGGGTTTCAGTGCTGGAGGAGGGGACAGCAGCTGTTCTAGCCTGTGCAGGGAGAGACTCATCTCTTTTTGGCCAGAACAGACCTCTGGGCCCAGGACGCCACCCCTGCTTCTCATCACAGCCCGAGTCCCTGCTGATAATCAGGTGTGGATGTAGGCTCCAAGGGGAAGCTTATCCAATTGTGGGATCCTGTTTAAGAAAAAAGAACACGAAATTAGATATGAAAGTGAATATTGATTTAGAGCAAAAAAGAAATAATGAATAAGAACAGTTTAAAAGCTGACTTAGATAGCGCTAGTGGCTTCCTGAAAGCTATACAGCACCACAGATGGACACCACAAACATCAGAAAATCCAAAAAATGGCATGACGTTTGTATTCATTAACTGCTGACACACCTCTAAAATATTTTCCAAATTCTCTGTATGTTTTGGCTTTATACTCTTTGATTGCCTCTTCCCATGACAATGATTATGTGTCTATAGAGAGATTAGAAAGATCCTTTTGCAGAAAAAACTTCCATTTTAATGAGGCATCAGCAAAAGCCAGCTTCCTCATTTCCCATTGCACATGTCTGAGGATTAGGGGCACAAGCCACAGACTAGCTTCTAGGACCTACACTTGCTCACTCTTTTCTGGGGTTGAGCGCATTTGGGCCAGTTCATCTCATGATGTGACCTCTGGCCTTGTTTCTTCATGTCATGACACAAAGGGAGCGAGTAGGGATATTCCTGGAAGTCATGCCTACTCCAGAACAGCTGGCAAAAGCTAAAGTCTCCATGAGATCAATTGAAAACTGTGTAAATATATCCCCTTATGTTCATGCTAGATGTAACTCTGACACAACCTCTTCCCAGTCAGATCCCCAAATGCCCACAGTTTCCCAACATCGCCTGGCAGGAACAATGGCCGGGAAAAGAAATAACGGAGTCAGCTGATGTGGTTCAAATACCTTGCTTTTGCAGGTTGTACAAAAACATCTGAACATGTGAGCCCATTGCTAGTGCCTCTCCTGGGGCACTGAAAAGGGTCAGTGCATGTGAGGGCCCTGGAAAGGATCAGTGTGAGTGAGGACCCTGGAAGGGATCAGTGCGAGTGAGGACCCTGGAAAGGGTCAGTGCAAGTGAGGACCCTGGAAAGCATCAGTGTGAATGAGGGCCCTGAAAAGGGTCAGTGCATGTGATTGCCCTGGAAAGGATCAGTGCAAGTGAGGACCCTGGGAAGGGTCAGTGCGAGTGAGGGCCCTGAAAAGGGTCAGTGCATGTGAGGGCCCTGGGAAGGGTCAGTGCGAGTGAGGGCCCTGGGAAGCGTCAGTGCATGTGAGGGCCCTGGGAAGGGTCAGTGCGAGTGAGGGCCCTGGAAAGGGTCAGTGCATGTGAGGGCCCTGGAAAGTGTCAGTGCATGTGAGGGCCCTGGAAAGTGTCAGTGCATGTGACGGCCCTGGAAAGGGTCAGTGCATGTGAGGCCCTGGGAAGGGTCAGTGCGAGTGAGGGCCCTGGAAAGCGTCAGTGCATGTGAGGGCCCTGGGAAGGGTCAGTGCGAGTGAGGGCCCTGGAAAGGGTCAGTGCATGTGAGGGCCCTGGGAAGGGTCAGTGCGAGTGAGGGCCCTGGGAAGGGTCAGTGTGAGTGAGGGCCCTGGGGCTTCATCAGCGTCATGGTGACTTCCCTTCCATTAGCAAACAGGCTCTGCCAACTCTTTTGGTTCTCCTCTCCTCCACCTCAAAGCTTCTCAGGGTTGGCAGAGTGGAATTCCAATTCCCAGCCCTGGCACAGGCTGGCTGTGTAGCTTTCAGGAAGCCACTAACCCTGTCTAAGCCACAACCACCCTGCCTAGATGATGAGAAAACTCTAGTTGCGAAGAGAAGATGAGTTTTCTCCCTTCCATTGGATGCATCTTTTGCAAAGGGAAGAGCAGAATCAGGCTGAATAAGAAACAGCACCATTTTAGGAGCTGCAACAGACCTTTGAGATGACTTAGCTCAGTATTTCCCAAAGACTATTCTGTGGAACACTGGTCAGCTGTTCAGACAACAAAATGTATTGAACACCTGCTATATAGCAGACACTGGTCTAGGCCATACAATCATAGCAGTGAATAACAAGACAAGGCCTCCCCCCTCACCAAGGTTATATTTCAGTGAGGGGGTGGGGAAGACCTTTGAAAAAAATAATACTGTTTCAGGTAAGGATAAATGGCTTGGAGAAGACAGTAAACCAAGGCTAGAATGGAGGTTGAGGCTGCTGAAGCAGGTCTGGGGTGACTTTCTGGGGTGGTGACATTTGAGTTGAGGCCTGGATCATGAGGGACAGCCATGAAAAGCCCTGCCGAAGGGGTGATCAGGTGGGACCCTGTCCACAGCAGTCCTTGCATGTTTGCAGGGCAGACAGAGGCCAGTTGTGCTGCAGCACAGAGGATAATAGAGGATAAGAAGAGATGAGTTTGGTAAGGGAGCTGGAGCCAGTGTGCAGGGCCTTAATCCCAGGTAAGGAGTTGGGATTTTATTCAAATGGAGCTGAGGAGCCATTGGAGGGTTTCAAACAGGGGTATGATGTGATCTGTGGTGAATTTTCATAAGATTATTCTCACTGCAAGAAGAGTCTTTTATATGGATTTAAGAGCACAGCTGAGACCAGTTCAGAGACCATTGTGTCAGTCAAGAGAGATTAGGGTCACCGTGCTAGGGTTATAGAGGTGAAGGTAGAGAAAAATGGTTGGATTCAGGATGTATTTTGGAGGCAAAGCCAACATGATTAATATTTGAACTGGCTGTGGAGTGCAAGAAAAATGAAGAATTCAAGGATGACGCCTAGGTTTTTATTTTTTTGGCCTGAAAAGCTGGGTGAATTTTGGTGCCATTTGAAGGTTGAGGAACACTGAAGGTCGGGGTTTCCATGTTGGAGCAGCTGATTTGGGAGGTACATATTTCTGTGTAACAAATCACCCGAAAAATGTAGTGACTTCAAACCACAATAGTGATTGATTGTTCTAACAGCTTATGTGGGTTAGGGATTTGGGGTGCTTGCTCAGGGTGTCTGATGAGGCTGCAGCCTTTTGAAAGCCTGATTGATGCTGGAGATCTGCTTCCAAGGCATCTCTCTCACATGGCTGGCAATTTGGTGGACATCTCAGTTCTTCCCTGGGCCCCTCCAGGGGGACTGATTGAGTGTGTTTATGACATGATGGCTGGCATCCCCAGAGGGAGCAAGGTGGAAGCTGCAAAGTTCTTTATGGCCTGGCCTTGCAAGTGACATGCAGTGACTTCTGCGATATCCCATTGGTCACACATGTCAGCCCTATTCAATGTACAAGGGGACCACACAAGGGCCTGAGACATCCATGCCCTTTCTTTGCACATCTACTGACCTGTTTCAGCTGCAAGTGACAGAAAACACAGTTCAAGCCAGCTTAAAATGAAAAGAAATTTATTGGCTTACACAAAAGGGAAGTCCAATGGAGGAGAGATGGCTGTTTTGTGGAGCTCAGATGGTGTCGTCAGAACTCAGTATTTATTCTTTTCTTTTCTTGGCTCCCATTCTTACATTGGCCAACTCCTAAAGATGGCGAGGTGGCAGCAGCCTCATTAGCTTCATATTCTCACAATGCCAAGTCGAGCTGAGAAGACAGCCTTTCTTTCCCAAGAGTTTGAACAAAAAGTCCCAGACCTAATGACCATTCCTACTGACTGACTTAAAAGCCAGGATGAGGCGGGGCGCAATGGCTCACACCTGTAATCCCAGCACTTTGGGAGGCCAAGGCAGATTACTTGAGGTCAGGAGTTCAAGACCAGCTTGGCCAACATGGTAAAATCCCATCTCTACTAAAAATACAAAAATTAGCTAGGCATAGTGGCACACACCTGTAATCCCAGCTATTGGGGAGGTTGAAGCAGGAGAATCGCTTGAACCCAGGAGGTGGAGGTTGCAGTGAGCTGAGCTCGCATCACTGCACTCCAGCCTGGGCAACAGAGAGAGACTCTGTCTCAAAAAAAAAAAAAAAAAAGCCAGGGTAACACTGAAATTTCATGGAGACTGGAAGTGGGGCCAAATCTCCCAAAACACATGGACCGAGAGAGAGAGAGCTGTCTCTGTGTTCTGCAGACACTGTGATGGGAGAAATCAAGTGCTCATCCCTACGGAGCTCACAGTCTGTTGGGAGAACAGATACACGCATATATGAATAATTAACATATGGGTGAGAAGTGCCATGCTAAAGGGGCCAGAGTGTGCTTCAAGAGGACCTAAGAGAGGCACCTGATTCTGCTTTGGAGCTGGCTCTCTGGGTGAGGTCACACCTGAACTGAGTCTAATGGTGTAAGAAATCACTGCATGAGCAAAAGTCAAGAGTCAAGAAATAGCAGAGTGGAGGTGAGTGGAGGACTACAGCCAGTTATCTGTTTTTAGAGGGTTACAGCAGAAGTGACAGAGAAATGATCTGGCCTGGGAAGCTAGGCTTGGACCACTGCCAGGCTTGGGTCACCCCAAAATGCATGTGTTGGAAACTTAATCCCCAAAGCAACAGTGTTGGGAGGCAGGGCCCAGTGGGAGGTGTTTATATCATGCGGGCTCCACGCTCATGAATGGATTAATGCTGATTATAAAATGGTTTGAGGCTGCAAGTTCGATCTCTTGCTCTTTCTTTGCCCTTCTGCCATGGGATAACACAAGAAGAAGGCCCTCAGTTGCCAGCCCCTTGATCTTGAACTTCCCAGCCTTCAGAATTATAAGCCAATACGTTTATGTTAATTATAAATTACCCAATTTCAGGTTTCTGTTACAGCAGCACAAAACAGTCCAAGACAACAAAGTGCCTTGCATGCCACAGTGAGGAATTTGGGTCTTCTCTTGGGATGCTGAGGAGCCTGTGGTTAGGCGGTGGACCACCCCATCAAGTTTACATTTTCAGTAAGTTCCTCTATCAAAGAGTACAAGCAGATTAGTCAGGGCCAGGGCTGAACATGGGGGTTGGCCAGTGAGAAACTGCCATGGTGGTGGTTGAGGCAGGGGGTAGGTGGGTCTGAAGGCGAGCAGGGCCAATGAAACTGATGAGAAGCTCTGAATTTGGAAGGCAAGGTGAGATCACCAGCCAGCACTGGTGATTGGCTGAAAGTGAAAAGAAAGACCCCCGGGTCTGGATAGTGGGTGAGGAGGGCAGAAGTGAATCCATTTCTTGGGAGCTACAAGTCCAGCTATCTATGTCTGTCCCCAAAAAGCTCTGGCATGTGTCCCAAAGGGTCTTTACAAGGAAGTCTCCTGCAGTGCTCTCTGTGACTGAAAAAAGTAAAAGTAGAATACAGCCTAAATGTCCTGTGACAGGAAATAATTAAATTAATTATGGTATATCCAGCTTAAAAATTAATATGCAGCAGTTTAAAAGGCTGATATTTACTTGAATAGGAAAAGAGTGAGTTGTCAAATGATATATTGACTATAAAGTCATTTAAGTAAACAAAACAGACACACATGCATCTACATATCTATATGAGTGTGTTCACATGCAAATGCCTTTAAAAAGATCTGGCCTCATGCAAACCAATCACTAATGGGGCTCCCCTCCAAGGAGGGGACTGCGGATGGGATGTGGTTCAGGGGGTCTTTAGCACTCTCTCTAATGTTTGGACGTTTACAATATAATGGCTATTGAGTTTAGGGGCCTACAGTACCCCAAGTGGAGAAGTCCACCAGGCAGTTAGATACATAGTTCTAGGGCTTAGAGAAAATCCAGATTGGAGGCTTATTCAGTAGGTCCATGTTGCAAAATGCCATAGTTTCAGACTCTTTTAATCAAGACTGCTTTGGTTGCAAGAAACAAAACCACTCAAACTGTAGTACAGCAGAAAAGGGAAGATGCATTATGAAGACACAGATCTGAGACCCCAGGGCAAGTGGTTTCAGGGCCAGGTCTCAGCAACATCTAGAACCAGGAGCTGCAAATCCACCAGGGATCCAGGCCATCATCCTGTGATGTGTGCTCTCCTTCTGGTCTGGGGAGGGCTTGTTAAAGATCCTTCCCTGGCTCAAAGCAAGGGGTTAGCTTAGATGGGGCCTTTCCATCCCTCCCAGCCCCAGAATTCTAGAGGTTATAAACTATGTCCCTAAACCTCACAGCCTCCCCCTCCCCAGGGGGAAAAGACCCTCAGCCCCTCTCCTGAAGCAAACAAGCCGCTGCCTCCCTCCTGCCAGCCCTGATCACAGCAGTGTCTGTGCTGTCCCCTGGGGGTGCCACGCAGCTTCCCCCGCTCCTACCTCCTCCATGCTAATTGAGCCCTGGCTTGGTTGCATCTGCTTTTCTGGCAACTTCATAGAGACTAAAGGGAGGCATCAAGGAAAAGGGGGGAAGCTGCTGGAGGCTTTCCTGTGACTCACTGCTAATAAAGTTGATTAGACTGACAAGTCTCTCTTGTCTTATTCCTGACAGCTTGTGTCCTCATTTTGGTTTTTCACCACCACCCCTACCTGAGTCGGGAGTGGAGATTAGCCCAAATTAAAGCTCGGGTGACTCAGGAGAGGTGAGACGTGACAGCAGAGGGGGCTGAGGGAGAGGGAGGGGGGCAGCTGACGCCTCATGGGTGGGATGCGGACAGGCCCAGGCAGGCCTCCTGGAACCAGTGAGGGGGTCCCTAGGATTGGCTTTCCTTCTCTCCATCTAGGGAGCTGGGAGGATTGGACTGTTTTTTTTCTGGCCATAAAGGGAAGAAAGTCCATGAATAAAGCTTGTGGGTGTTGTATGTGGCTCTGCCAGTCTCAGGAGGATAATAAACCTTAATCAAGACCCATCTCTACAGACACCTGGGAACGTAAGAAAAATTATCTCCAATATGAAGTTATACATTCTGCCCTTGTCACCCTCTTTAAGAAGTACTGGAGCTGGCGCTGTAACCCAACAGTTTCTAGGTGTAGGCTGGCCAGAGGTGCACAGGGCTGCTACACGTAAGCCCCTGGGGGTAGCATGGAGCCTTTCTGCAGACCCTCCATGAAGGCCTTCTTAAAGGTTCCTGGCTGCTTACAATTCCCAGATTTATCACTTAGCTGCGAATGTTGGCAATTTGACCCCAGACTTTCTGTTTCCCCCTGAGAATCCCAGTTCCAGAGACCTCTCAGATCTCTTCAAAGAGCACAGATAGTGAGTGCTCCATCACTGGAGGTAATCAAGCTGGTCTAGGCAAACACTTGGAGGAGACTTGAGTAATGACTCTTTGAGATTCTTTCCCAAGGGAGCCTCTGGGACATGGTCATGAGTGGTGCAAGGTTAGAGACAACCAGGTCCATGCATGTTTGTGTCTTTCCACAATGTCAGATTTTTATTGATGCTGCTTCAATCACAAAAGCCACAACCTCCTCTTCGGGACTTCCCATTCATTCAGGAGTCAGAGCCCACAGGCACACAGGATCAAGCCATTCTTCAAGTCAGTCAATATTGCAAGCCATATATAATAGTATGCTTAATATACAAATGTTCTAGATTGAACATTCCACAATAAACAAAATAGCATTTAACACGAAGAGGAAAAAGGGGAGAAAAGGTTAATGAGCCAGTCCAGGGAGAATGAAGACAAAAGGAGTCCTGGTCTGGTACTTCTTCCATGGGTCCCTCTGTCCTGCGAAGAAGAGTCCTGGATGTGTCAGAGCCTTCTGGCCGAGGCCAAGTTCCTATCATGAGTAACTGCAAGACAGTGCCAGTGAAGACGGCCATTTCGAGCTGTGGAAGGCCTGCTCTTTTTTTTTTTTTTTTTTTTTTTTTTTTTGAGAGAGAGATTTGCTCTTGTTGCCCAGGCTGGAGTGCAATGATGCGATCTCGGCTCACTGCAACCTCTGCTTCCTGGGTTCAAGTAATTTCCTGCCTCAGCCTCCCAAGTAGCTGGGATTACAGGCATGTGTCACCACGCCCAGCTACTTTTGTTTTTTTAGTAGAGATTGGGTTTCTCCATTTTGGTCAGGCTGGTCTCGAACTCCTGATCTCAGGTGATCCACCCGCCTTGGCCTCCCAGAGTGCTGGGATTACAGGTGTGAGCCACTGCGCCTGGCCTGGCCTGCTCTTTTATAGTCAGAGTCCTCTGGCGAGAACGGATTGTGGGAGAGTGCACTTGTGTGTGTCCTTATCTGGTTGGATGCAGTCTTTATTTTTTTTTCATTTGTTTCTTAAGTGAAACATCTTATCCTCGTTGACAAAGGGCCCTATGAAATATAAAATGGAGTCTTTTTCTAAGATGGAGTTAGTTATGTCAAGGGTGCTCTGTACAGACACCAAACTGAGAAAAACCCTGGAATAAACAAGTAGAGCATTGATATTCACTGGGGTGGCCATTCAACAGGAAAAATAAAATCTACATAGCCCCATTATATACCAAAGATCCAGGGCTGAGTGGACAGGTCCTGCCTCAAGCCCTGCTCATATCACTGTAACTCCACCAGCACTGAGTCTAGGCCCTAGAGCACAGTAGACATTCCCTGGGTGCTTGCTGAGTACATGAACACCAAGCTGAAGGAGGGAGTGGAATTCAGAGCTAGATGGTTAGAAGGCTGGTCCAGATAATTTAGGTCCCTACAACTCAGCTCTTGATGCCTATATCCAAGTGCCTTCCTGACATCTCCACTTGAGTGTCAAATAAAGATCTCAGTGTTAGACATTCAAGTCTGGACTTTCGATTTCTCTCCTGTTTTCCTCATCTCAGGAGTGGGCAAGACATCCAATCAACCAACTGCTCAAAGCCAAAACCTAAGCGCCATACCTGAATCTTCTCCTGAAATTTCTCCCCTACCACATGCACCAGCTGATCCCATTACCTCTACCTCCAAAATATACCCCATTCAACCACTTGTCACCCTCTCTCTGCTCCCATCCTAATTCAAATGTCCATTACCCCTTGCCTGGGCTACAGCTGTAGCTTTCCAGCCAGAGCTTTCTAACTGTCCTCTCTGCTTCTGCGCCTCCATGCTATCCCATTCCAGCAGTCTGTTACCCATGCAGCAACCAGAAAGAGCTTTCCAAAACATAACTCAGGACAATTGCTTCCTAACACAATTCCTTTCTATAAAAACCCACATGTTCCTACATGATACTCATATTGATTAACTTTTTAACTGTCTCATATCACTCTCCCTTCACTCACTACTTTCTCACCATACAGACATTCATTTTTATTCTTCCAGCCAAAACCTCTTTCCACCTAAGGGTCTTTGTATTTGCGGTTTCCTCTGTCTGGAAGGACTTTCCCCCAGATCTTCACATAGCGGCTCCTTCCTTTCATTTAATCTCAGCTAAAATACTACCTCTTCCCCACCACTTTTTTTTTCTTTCAGAAATGCTATTCCAAGTTTTAGTAGCCCTTTTACAACTTTCCATATAGCATCCTCACTATCTGATGTTTTCTTGTTTACCTGTTTGTTTGTCTATTTATTTTCTGCTTCCTCCTACCAGAATGCAAACTCCATGAGCTAGTCGATAGTGTTCACTGTCGTATACCCAGGGCCTAGAACAATGCCTGGTGTTTACATAAATAAATGAATATTTATTGAATGGGTAGAGCCTAAAATATAGTTGTTTCAATCAAACATTAATATGGAGGCTGCATGGCCACATTTCTTATTCCTAAAGAAGCCGGGGCCATTGTCTTTATGAACGGAGCTTAACCTTGGCATCAGGAAATCATGTCACCTTCAAGGGGAAGCCACGGTGATGGGATAAGGAAAGAGCTCTGCAAGAACAATCCTCTACCTGCTGCCCAACTTCTCTGTTCTTCTCAACCTTGTGTAGCTTCTCTGTTTTACAGATTTTGTTTTCATCCATGTTGCCCACCCACCCCCTGGGACATTTGCTTTGGGTTTCCAAAACCCATGCCTCTAATTTGCTTTACCTGGACTACAGCCATAGCCATCACATTGTCTTCTCTGTTTCCACTCCTCCATGCCACCCCACCCCAATAGTCCATTACCTATGCAGATCTGCAAAGCTGGACCAGACTTGAAGAAGCCTAACTTGCAAAAATAGCCAGAAAGTTGAGCTTTCATCAGAGAAGATAAAACTTGTTGTATTGATTGGGGTAAAGGTAGGAGGGGTAAAAGGGAGCAGAAAGCAGCCAGAAGCTCCCATTTCTATATGATTGTAATGAACTCAGAGGTTTAGCTTCTCAATTTCATTACACTGGGGACAAAAGAAAGAGCCAACTTAACCCCACCTTCACAATCTAACACAGCTGCAGGTAATATCGCTAGCTTTCCAAATTTTTTTTTAACAATTTTCTTTATTAAACTTGCACTAGGTGAATCTCCATTGGCCTACTGATTTGAGTATTAGACTGTGTATCAAAGATATGAAAATACAAATTGTTGTTTCAGAGAGAAATGACTGTCTTTATATTGTTTCTGTCTCTAGGGTTCTGAATATTCCCTGGAGTTTCCAGGCTGAATGGAATTAAAACAAGGGCATCTTCTTGGCAAATGTGGAGTAGATTCTCTGGGTAGATCCTGAGTGACTTCCTGGTGCTGTTGCTGAGGGGCCAGTAGCAGGACAGGTTTTTCTATTTACTTTTTTTTTAACCATCGGTTTTCATTAGAGAAGGATCTGCACTGATACAGTTCCTGTGTATGTTGTTTCAGCATTTAAATCTTGGCAGTAGCCTCTGTGTAGGACCCCGTCCATGGCTGTGTGTGTGTCAGAGTCCTGGTACCTTTGATTATCTTTAGCCAACGTGAAATTAACTCCTGAGCAATGGCAGAGTGAGGGGAAGAGGGACTTGGAGATTTTGTTGGAGGGAGAGAGGGAAGAAGGTGCAGTTAGTTATTGGGCTTTTTGCTCATTCTTAGAAGCAGGTGAAAGTAATCTCAGGCAGAGCTGGAATTGTGGTTCAGTCCATGGGTCTTTCAGGAAGCAGAGGTTCATGACGCTTGTGACATTCCTTCTCCTGCATTGGCGCTGATTTACACTGGCCCATTGTATATGGCTTTGCAGATTATGACCTGAAATAAGATGGCTGGCTGATGTGCTGTGGGACTGAAATGCTGCTGATGCTCTACTTGCAATCCCACCTTTCATACCCAGTTTGGTTTCATTCCATCTCTGCAAAGTGCCCTCAACTTGGATGCTCCTCACCTTCTTCAGGTCAATTTTAATTCTTTCAAGTGCTTTTTGTTTTTTCATTTTAAACACTATTTTTCATCTCTAGAAGTTCAATTTGGGTCTTGATATTTCCCCCATTTCTTCTTTTTATTCTTATGCTTTCTGTTACCTTCTTGAACATATGCAGTACATTTATAATAGCTCTATTAATGTCCTTGTCTGCCACTTATATTCATCTGTGTTATTTCTGGGTCTGTTTTTACCGGCTTTTTTGGGGGGGGGTGTTGTATTTTCCTGATGCTTTCTTTGTCTGGTAATTTTTGACTGAGTATAAGACATTGTGAGTTTTACATTGTTTTGAGCTGGATTTTTTTGTATTCCTTTAAGTGTTTGTGAGCTTTCTTCTAAAATTTATATAAGTTACTTGAAAATTGTTTGATCCCATTAAGACTTGCTTCAAAAAGCTTTGTTAGCTTGTATCAGACTAGTCTTTAGAGCTAGTTTGGTTTTATTAGGGAGGCAATCCCTTTCTGAGTACTCTCCCTGATGCACGATGTAGTATGAGGCTTCTCCATTCTGGCTGTTGGGAATGCGAATCATTCCAAACTCTGTTTGAGCTCTAGCAATTGTTCTGCCTGCTCATGTCCAGTGGATCTTTCCCCAGCCCTGAACAGCCCCCTCACATGTGTATGCAGTTCAGTACTCTGCAGAACACTAGAGGGAGAATCACCAGAGTCCTCTTTCTGTGCAGATCTCTCTTCTGTGGTACTCTGCCCTGCAAACTCTAGCTCCCTTGCCTTCTCCAAACTTCCAGTTCTATCTCTTCAACTCAGAGAGACCACTGAGCTCTGCCTGGAATGGTCTTCCCTGCACTGCAGCCTGAAAACCCTTTCCAGGCAATAAGCTGACAGAATTGAAGGGCTCACTTCATTTGTTTCTTTATCAGGAATCTTGCATTGCCTGTAGTCCAATGTCTGAAAATTGCTGTTTCACATTAAAAAAATTTTTTATTGTGGTAAAATATACATATACAGAAAATTTCCATAAATAGCATAAAATTTATTATTTTAACCATTTTTAAGTTTACAGTTCGGTGATATTAAATACATTTATAACGCTATGGAACCATTACCACATCCTGAGTCCATAATGATTTTCACCTTGGAAAAGTGAAATTCTGTACCTGTTAAATACTACTCTCCCATTTCCCTCACCCCCCAGCCCCTGGCACCATGGTTCTACTTTCTGTCTCTATGAATTTGACTACTCTAACTACCTCATGTAAGTGGAATTATACAGTACTTGTCTTTTTGTGACTGGCTTATTTCACTTAGCATAATGTCCTGAAGCTTCAGCCATGTTATAGCATGTCAGAATTTCCTTTCTTTTAAAGATGGGTGATATTCCATTGAATATATGTACCACATTTTGCTTATCCAGTCATCTGTTGATGGACATTTGGGTTGCTTCCATATTTTAGCTATTATAAATAATGATATTGTGAACAAGGGCATACAAATTGTTCCATATATTTTGTCTGGTTTCTTAGTTGTTTAAGGTGGGAAGACGAATCTGTTACTTTATCTTGGTCAGAAGTTAAGATGCCTCATGTCAATTTATATAATGATTTTCTCTCATTCAAAAATATATTGCTTTTAACAATTCAAATCACTTTTTGTTTCTGTTTGTTTGTTTGTTGTTTGCCTGCTTGCTTTTACAACAGTCAGCTGGCTTCAGTGGAACAGATATTAATATCCCCTTGCTTTTTTTGTTTTGTGTTTTTTTTTTTTTTTTGAGTTAGAGCCTCACTCTGTCATGCAGGCTGGAGTGCAGTGGTGCAGTGTTAACTCACTGCAACCTCTGTCTCCTGGCTTCAAACAATTCTCTTGCCTCAGCCTCCCGGGTAGCTGGGACTACAGGCATGTGTTATCATGCCTGGCAAATTTTTACATTTTTAGTAGAGACAGGGTTTCACTATGTTGGCTAGCCTGGTCTCGAACTCTTGATCTCAAGTAATCTGCCAATTTTGGCCTCCCAAAGTGCTGGGATTACAGGCATAAGCCACCGTACCTGGCCAATTAATATCCCAATTTTCAAAGTAGAAGAACTGAGGGTTCTAGATGCCTACCCAACAAGATCATGCAGCTGGTGAGTTATAGTGCCAGAAGCACAAACCCAAGCCACATGCCATGTTCTTGCCCAACTAAACCACTGTGCATGTCTTTACTTCCTCAGGTCTCACCACTCAGCTCCTCAGAGATCCATCCCTGACTACCCAGATAACCAGTGCATTAGTCATTCTTGTGATTTTTGAGATTAAAAATATTTTCCCAGTTCTTTCACAGGGGCTCAACAAATATTTGTCGAATGAGCAGAAAAGACAAGTTCCCAGGAACAAAACCTCTTTGATCTAGGGTTCAAGACAGGGTTTTCTTGGACACATGAGCTGGCCTTCATGCTGCCCTATTTGTGCCATTAGGACTCAATCAGTCACAAGTGACAGAAAACCCAACTTAAATTGGGTTAAGCAAAAAAGAGTATTGTCTCACCAAGTTATGTCAGCTTCAGGCATGGCTAGCTCCAGCCACTCAAATGCTCCTTGATCATATCCCAGTTCAGCTCTCCTCTGTGTTGGCCTCACCCTGGGACAGGTTGTCCTCATGAGGTACCAAATTGTCTGCAGGCAACCATGTAAAGATAGCTTCTAGTCCCAATAGTTCCATCTAAGTTTCAAATCTTTCCCTTATTGGACCAGCTGGGATCACTTATTTACCCCTGAACCAATCACCGTGGCCAGGGAGACGGAATATGAAGATTGGGTAAGCCCAGGATAAGTGCCCACCTGTGGAATAAGTGGGCATAGGTGTCAGCCACACCCTAACCACACAGAGGAAGAGTAAGGAACAGGTCCTTCTTCAGAGGACAGCTGAGTAGCCATTGCTAGAACAAGAGAAGAATGAGTTTGGGCAAGCAGAAACAACAGATATCCACTGAGTTACCTTAGATTGTGTGTGTGTTTGGGTGAGGGTGTGGGTGGATAGCCATTACCTAAGACTTCCTCTGGTAAGGACTTCCTTCCAAGTACTTCTAGAGTCATGTGGCCAAGTGGAGACTCTTGAGGCTCTCAGAAGGGAAACCACCTAGAGGAGAAAGCACATCCCCAGAGGGCCTGCTGTCCATTTCTGGGCACCTGGTTGCCCACAGACAGGAATGAGTCAGATGACCCATGGACCAGCCAAGATTTCATGTGTCTTATCACCAGTCATAGAGGCTATAGCTCAGGGTTAAGTGAGGCTACAGTATGCTCAAGGAGTTCATTTATTCATCATGCACGTGCTGAGAGTCTGCCACATGCCAGGCACCATGCTAAGGGCTGTGCTGGATAGGACCTGTTCAAGCTGGACAGTGAAGCTGTCTGGAGAAGAGGATTGAGTGGGGGCTTAGGGAGCACATCTCCATGAGGCTTGAAGTTCTGGCTCAGAGAGGAAATGGCAGGCTGCCACTTCCTTCCACTTCAGGATTTTGAGGACAAGACATGAGCCTTCTCAGGCCCTAGGACCAAACTGTAGACCTAGCAGCAAGTCCAAGATATGCAATAATGTGGTTCAGATCTTGGATTTTTGGGAGTTTGGGTAGCTCCCTTGCTTCTGTGAGATGGCCGATGCTAAATCCCATGTGGTTAGAAAAGCAGAAATGACTCTGGTTCTAGTCTCAATGCCTTCTGGCCTTGTAGCTCTGAGAACATCCTCCCCACCACCTATCTATACTTACAGGTCCAGCTCATGACACCTCATCCAGAATGCTTCTTGGGACCCCCCCAGTTATGTTCTCTTCTCCTTATTCCCACGGAACTCTGGCTTCCTTCATGGCTTATTCTGAAGTCCTCGCTGTAGTATTGGTGATGAGAGTACTAATGATTGATGATGATGATGATGGTGATGATTATGATAAAAATGATACAGATAGCATTTACCAAGTATGCACTATCTGCCAGGAATTTTACACGTGTTATCCCATTCAATCCTCACCGCACCACTGAGATAGGCACTGTTGTTATTCTCACTTCACTGAGAAGAAAACTGAGACACAAAAACACAGAGTCTTTGTTGCTTGCTAAAGAAATATGGCTGATGTCTATGTCTGGTTCCTAGCTGCTCATAGGTTGGGCCAAGCTGGGATTCTGAACCTAAACTTTCTGATTCCAGAACCTTGCTTTTAACCTCACTGTGCTACATCTATTGTTGGTGCCTGTCCTCCCAAATAGTCCATGTTCCTGTGGGAAAGACTCCAGTCTTGCTTATCTCTGTCCATTCCCACAGTGCCTAGGATGCTGTTCACGCCTAGTAGATATTTGACAAACTATTCCAGAAATGAGTGCCAAGAGCAGGAACCTCTACTCTGAGATAGAGATAGAGTTGTTTACATCAAATCTTCTTCTCTGCCAGGCTCATCTTTTTTTTTGCATAGACACTAATAGTTCATGTAAACAATATTAATCTTTTGGAACAGCCAGCTGCCTCAGCGGAAGGACTGCAAGGATCTTAGTGAAGGATCTATGTGTATGTGAGAGTTGGAAGCCGCATCTTGCCTTGGCATGGCCCCTCTGCAGTCTCATCCATTTATCATCCATGGAACTGATGGTTTATCTCTGTTAGAAACATCTCTGTTTTCAGTATCATGGCCATGGGGAAGGTACTGGAAGGTTTTTGCTGGTTTTTGCTGGGACCAACTGGTCCATGCTGTGTACTGAGGATGTCAGTGTAAGTTCACAGGCCTGCTTCAGGAAAGGTTAGGCCATGGGTTAGTGACAGAAACCCAATGCAAGCTGGCTCAAGTGCACAGGATGCACTGTCTTATGTAGCTGGAGACCATGGCCTCCAGAGGCTCAGGTGAGGTTGCTTTCTTCCTCTGTTTCTCTCTCTCATTTCATGGATTCTCTTCATATTGGCCCCCATCGCTTCTACCACTGATGGACTCTGTCCTTGCAGTGCAGGGAGAGTAGGCATTACCTTGCCCAGATCCAGGCTTGCATCATCTAACTCAGCAACATCAAAAGAAAGAGTGTTTCTCCAGCCACATGGGAGGCAAAAATCCACGATGGACTCTGACTGATCCAGCTCTGGTCTTTAGGCCAATCCTGGGCCAGAGATTGCTGCCTATGGGGAGGCAGACTATGATTAGCCAGGCCCGTGTTTATGCCCCACTGGGCAGGGCAGTGGGATTGGCAGCCACTCCACAAACATGTGGCATGGGAAGGGGGAATTCACCAGCAGAAGCAGTTTGCTCTTGCAGGATGGAAGGGTTGTTAGGCAGATAAAAACAACTGCTATCCTTTGCACACTAAAAGGGCCAGCGAAGAATCTGGAGGGGCCACAATGCTGGTGGTCCTAGAAGATGGGACATCAGAACTGGGGTCTGAGCCTGGGTTACTGGAGCCTTCAGGGGGGGATGTTTTATAGCTGCCCTAGGGCCCCTATTGCCTTTTTAGCAGGAGGACCTCTGGTCTTCCCAATCCCACACACCCTCTCTGGCCTACCATTCAATTTATAGAAGACCCTGCCAGTCTCTTACCAGGCCTTCAGTATGAGAAGAAAGCTACTGAATTTAAGTTTTTTTTTTTTTTAAATCAAAATGATTATTGAGGTAATTGTAGATTCACATGCATTTGTCAGAAATAATTCAGAGCAATTACTTATACACTTTGCCCAGTTTCTCCCAATGAAAACATTTTGCAAAATTATAACATAATATCACAAGGAGGATATTGGCATTTATACAAAAATAAAATGAAAGTTCCAGAAGTTTGCCTGCCTTGAGGAAAGGGTCCAAGCCCTGGTGTTGACTTTCACTTGCAAATTTCTTACCATGGCCTTGAGCTCTTTAATAAGCTGATCCCCACCTAGATTCTCCACGTTGGAATTTGGCTCATTTTTAACCTTGAATTGAGTTTCCCAGTAATGTTTATGTCTTGGTCATCATGGTGAAATCACTTCGCCTTTAGGTTCTTATTTCTCATATGGAGAGGAGGTTAAAAAAGCACACTTGGAAAAAAGGCAAACAGGGCCAAGTCCTCACTGGATTAACCCACCCTGACATCCCACTTGTCCTTCTACCCATAGGTGGCATTCAAAATATGTAACAACCTATATGGCAAAAGGCACCATGGAATTAGGACAAATGCCAGTTATATAACCCAGGCCCTGCTCTGCCAGGTGTGAACCCTTCAATTTTCAAGCTGTAGGGAGATCTGAGACACTCAGAAGATGGCCCAGGGCAGTGGAGGTTGCAGAGGAGTTTTTGGGGGAGCTCAAGGTAGTAGCTATTTTGAAAAGAGTCTGGACGTATTTTAGTATCTTAACAACCAATACAGCTCCACTAGTGAATGCCAACTAAATGCCTCTGCTTCTTCCCTTACCCCAGCACTCTTGATTGCTGAATTATCACACCGTTCATGTCAGGAGCCATGTGTCTGTCTTGGTTACTACTGTACCTAGTGTCTAGCACCATGAGTAGGTGCTCAGTAAATATTTATTGAATTGGTATATGAATGGTATGTCCTGCCTATGTCCGGAAAACTGTAATACATCTGATCACTTCAAGCAATGATTTTTCTCCTTTCTCTGACCTCTTATGTAGGCTAGACAAACGCACAAACAATAAGGAAAAACAAAGACTAGGATATAGCAACATTTTAGTGCTGGAAGGCCAGCCTTCCCTCCCCTCCCCTCCCCCCTTCTCCCCTCCCCTCCCTCCCTGCCTCCCTTCCTTCCTCTCTGCTTTCCTTCATTCCTTTTCCTTCCTTTTCTTTTCTCATCTTTCCTCATCTTAGAAAACATGCATTGTTCTAAGCAGTGGAGATGGAATAGTAGACTAGACAAAGAGGATAACAGCTCATGTGGAGCTTCCACTCTGGAAAAATAGAGCAAACGAGAATGAGCAGGAGCTACCAGGAAGGCTGCATGGATGAAGTAGGCTTACAAAATGAGTGGGGTTTGGGTATCAAGAACAAAGTCTAAGGGGGCAAGCAAGTAGAGGCAATAATAGGAGGAGTAGGATGGGGTTAGGGGTAAATGTGTGGGAGGAAGACCGTGAAGTCAGCTGAACTGGCTGGGAGCAGTTTGCCTTGGGAAGCAGTGAGCCATTGAAGAGAGAGAGAGAGATACATGCATGAAACCATGGTCCTGGATTGTCAAGAGTCACAGTGCCTGGAGGAGATAGGCATGTGAGCAATTGTCAGGTGGTTCGATCTGTACTCTAGCAGGACTGAGCACAGGGGAATGCTGATGCGGGTGTGGGGCAGAGGAGGAGCAGAGCCACAGAGCTGGAAGGGGAGGGTGCTCTCTGATCGCCGTGGACCCTCGATGCCCTGAGGAGGAAGCAAATAATCCCTCAAAGGTTTGTGAGCAGGGGAGTGGCAAGACCAGGGTGGTGCCTCACAAAGAGAATTTGGGGGGTTGTGTGAGGAATGACTGGGGAGGACAGAGTTGTTGGACAAGGCGATCACACCCAAGATGGTAGAGGTCATTCAGGTGAGAGATGGGGACAGCCAATGACTGATGGGTGAGGAGGTGGGGCAGGTTACAGAGGCAGTCAGAAGCCACAACAGGTTGTTCATTGTATGCAGGAGATGGGCAAGGGGAGAAGTTTGAAATGAGTGCAGTTTCCGGCTTGAGGGATGAAGGGAATCAGGATGCCATAAACCAGGATTGAGGACACTGCGTGCTCTGCCCGTGTTGCACAGTGCAGGCATGGCAAGGGGTGGCGTGGAGAGGAGGAAGAGGAGAGCTGCGTTTCAGACACATAGATTTAGAAGTGCCCTGCAGACCTCCTGATGGAAGGTTCCGGAATATCTGCTAACTGGATGAAACAGACAGGACAGGGCATTCACAGCCACAGAATGAATGCAGGAAAGAGAACCACAGATTCTTCCCTTGGCGTCACAGGACGCCAAGAGGTGAAGTGGGGAAGATGTCATCCAAGCAGTTTTAGAGTGTGGTGATGGACTTCACCAATATTCTGCTTTGCGATGCTATGACCTCTACCTGGGGTCTTGGAGTGAAGTTTTCCTCCTAGAGACTGTCTCCAGAAAAACATGCATTTTATATCTGCCTCTTCCTGACATCCCCAACCTCCTGGCACCAATTAATGTATCAGTGGGCCTCAGAAATTTTCACCCAAGATGTTGCTTCTTCTGGGAACATCTGGCAACATCTTTACTTTTATTTGGTTTTTTCCTTTTTTTTCTTGAGGAACATCCTGAAGGGAGCAGATGGCAATGCGAAGGGGCAGATCAATGCTGAGGAAAGTGGCCCTGTTTACCCTTGGATTCTCAGAGGCTCATTCTCTGTTCCTGAGAGTGGCTGTTAGAAGCAAGCTATTTTTTTTTTTTTGACAAAGTTTCATTCTTGTTGCCCAGGCTGGAATGCAGTGGTGTGAGCTCAGCTCACTGCAACCTCTGCCTCCTGGGTTCAAGAGATTCTCCTGCCTCAGCCTCTCAAGTAGCTGGGATTACAAGTGTCCGCCACCACGCCAGGCTAATTTTTTGTATTTTTAGTAGATACGGGGTTTCAGCATGTTGGCCAGGTTCATCTCAAACTTCTGACCTGAGGTAATCCACCCACCTCGGCTTCCCAAAGTGCTGGGATTACAAGTGTGAGCCACCACGCCCGGCCAAGATGGAGTCTTATAATGTAACATAATCATGGGAATAATGTCTACCACCTTTCCCATATTCTACTGATTAGAAGCAAGTCACAGGTCCCACATGCACTTCAAGGGGAGGGAATTACACAAAGCCATGGGCACCAGGAGGCAGAGATAATTAGGAGCCACCTTAACATCTCTCTACCATAGCCATGGAATAGTTGTACTCTGATATCTTTTTTTTTTTCCACTTCTTAAGCTCTTAAGGCTAATTATTTGTGTGTCCCAAATATCTCTGGGGAGTCAGTGCTTGTTTGACTTGTTTACAGCTATATTTCCAGACTTTAGTGCAGAGCCAGGCCCACTGCAGATGCTCCAGAAATACATACATTTATGCAGCAAATATTTATTGAATGACAACCATGTTCTAGGCACTGTTCTGGGCACTGGGGATTTAACAGCAAACAAAATGAACAAAAATGTGTGCCCTCACACAGCCCATATTCTAGTCATTTTGTTGATTGGTTGGTTGACAATCAAATTTTCTATTGCTGCCATATGCCAAGTAGTGTTCTAGGTGCTGGGGATATAACACAGTGGTGAGCAGTCCAACATGCTCCTGACTCCAGGGTCTTGCATTTCAATGGTGATACATCTCATCAGATCTGCCCAACAGTTAGGAATCTTTATTTACAAGCTACAGAAATGGGTGCGGGTTACTTTAGGCAAAGAGTAACTTATTAATATTAGAAGACTACTAGGGTGGCTGGGCATGGTGGCTCACGCCTGTAATGTTGGCACTTTGGGAGGGCGAGGCAGTTGCATCACCTGAGGTCAGGAGTTCAAGACCAGCCTGGCTGACATGGTGAAACCCCATCTTTACAAAAATACAAAAATCAGCTCGATGGCAGGTGCATGTAATCCCAGCTACTCAGGAGTATCAGGGGAACCCACCCCCAATATTTCAACGTAGGTTCTTTCTATTTTCCCTAGGTGTCAGCCGGTCTGAGAAATAAAGAGAAAGAGTACAAAGAGAGGAATTTTACAGCTGGGCTGCTGGGGGTGACATCACGTATCGGTAGATCCGTGATGCCCACCTGAGCCACAAAACCAGCAAGTTTTTATTAGGGATTTCAAAAGGGGAGGGGCTGTACAAATAGGGAGTAGGTCATGAAGTCACGTGCTTCAAAGGGCAAAAGGCAGAGCAAAGATCACATGCTTCTGAGGAAATAGGGCAAGGACAAAATCAAAGATCACAAGGCAAAGGGCAAAATTAGAATTACTGATGAGGGTCTATGCTCAGCTGTGCATGTATTGTCTTGATAAAAATCTTAAACAACAGAAAACAGAGTTCGAGAGCAGAGAACTGGTCTGACCTCAAATTTACCAGAGCGGGATTTTTTCCCCCACCCTAACAAGCCTGAGGGTATTGCAGGAGACCAGGTTGTATTTCAGTCCTTATCTCAACCGCACAGGACAGATACTCCCGGAGTGGCCATTCATAGACCTCCCCCCAGGAATGCAATTCTTTTCCTAGGGTCTTAATATTTAGTATTCCTTGCTAGGAGAAGAATTTAGCGATATCTGTCCTACTTGCACATCTGTTTATAGGCTCTCTGCAAGAAGAAAAATATGGCTGTATTCTGCCTGACCCCGTAGGCAGCCAGACTTTATGGTTGTCTTCCCTTGTTCCCTGAAAATCGCTGTTGTTCTGTTCTTTTTCAAGGTGCCCTGATTTCATATTGTTCAAACACACATGTTTTACAATCAATTTATACAATAGTGGTCCTGAGGTGACATACATTCTTGGCTTATGAAGATAACAGGATTAAGAGATTAAAGTAAAGACAGGCATAAGAAATTATAAGAGCATTATTTGGGAACTGATAAATGTCCATGAAATCTTCACAATTTTTGTTCCTCTGCCACGGCTCCAGCCAGTCCCTCCGTTTGGGGTCCCTGACTTCCTGCAACACAGGAGGCTGAGGCAGGAGAATCGCTTGAACCTGGGAGGCAGAGGGTGCTGTCAGCCAAGATGGCGCCACTGTACTCCAACCTGGGCAAGACAGCGAGCCTCCCTCTCAAAAATAAAGAAGACTATTAGGGTATAGTGGCAGAGGGCAGAGAATTCAGGAGACACTGTTAGTTGGCTAATGCCTAAACTATCTCTCTCATTGCCTTTTTCCTTGATGGTAAAGCCCTGATTATATGCACGTGTTCATAGAATTAATCAACCTTTATACTGCTAAACCTTTGAGCTTCCAGTCCTGTGAGATAATACAATCTCCATATTATTTTCAGAAAGCTGTTATTTGCAACCACACACAGCCTAACTGATGAGAAGTTTTGGCATGAGGTTTAGAAATAGGCAGAGACCATGAAAGTTTGGGATGACTGAGGTGCAGGATGCAGAAAGCACAGCATTCTTATGACCCAAATTAGTTACTCTTGCACCCAGAACACCCAAAATGGGAAAGCAAGGTTTTTGTAATTAAAAATACAGTTGTAATTAAGAGAGGAAATTGCTTCTGGGAGACAAAATTGAACAGCTATGCATTATACTCTGTAAAGTAAATTTGTGATGGACCAGCACTTGCTAAGAGTGATGTCTGGCCTCTTTGGAGACTGTGTAGTGTGGTGGGAAGAAGCCTGGATCAAGAGGCTTAATTTTTTTTTTTTAATTACAGATAGTAAAATAGATCACCTTTATGGGGGTGTACAATGGTATGAGTTTTAACACATAGACGTGACTACAGTCAAGATGCAGAACAGTTATATCACCCCAGAAAATCCCTCATGCATACCTTCATAATGAAACCCTCACCCTGTCCTGATCCTTAGCAACCACCGATCTGTTCTCTGTCCTTACAGTTTTGCTTTTCATATGTATAGAATCATAGGGTGTGCAGCAACCTTTGTCTCTGGCTTTTTTCACTCAGCCTTTGAGATTCATGTTGCTGTGTGCATCAGTAATTTGTTCCTTTTTATTGCTGAGTAGTTTTCCATTGTATAGATGTACCATGTTTTTTAATCCATTGAAGAATATTTAGGTTGTTTCCAATTTTGAGTGGTTATGGAGAAAACTCCTATAAACATTCATATGCAGGGTTTTGTCCGAAGACAAGTTTCTATTTCTGTAAATACCTAGGAGTGAGATAACTGGATAATATATTAAGTGTATGCTTAACTTTGAAAGAAGCTACCACAACTATTTTCCAGAGTGATGTGCTATTTTGCCTTCCAACCAGCAATGAGTAAGAAAGAGTTCATTACTACATCCTCAGCAGCACTTGCTATCGTTAGCTTGTTTTTTCCTTTTTTTTTTTTAAAGTTATTCTAATAGGCGTGTAGTAGTGTCACACTGTGGCCCTAATTTGCATTTCCCTAATGACTAATGATGTTGATCATCTTTTCATCTAATTATTTGCCATCCACATATTTTCTTTGTGAAGTGTGTTCAAATATTTGCCCACTTTTTAATTGAGTTGTTTTCCTTATTGTTGAGTTTTGAGTTATTTAAATATTCTGGGTACAAGTAGTTATGTAATTTGTAAATGACTTCTCCTTTTCTGTAGTTTGTTTTTTCATTCTCTTACCTGTCTTTTGCAGAGCAAAATCTTTTTAGTGAAGTCCAGTTAATTACCTTTTTTCTTTTATTGTTTTTTTTTTGGTATAAAAAATGTCTAAGATCTGTTTACCTCACCTAAGGTCACAAAGTTTTTCACCATATGTAGTCTTTTAAAAATTTTATAGTTTTATATTTAAGATCTGTGGTCTATTTTGAGTTAATTTTTGTGTAAGGTGTGAGATATATATCAGTGTCTTTTCTCCTTCCTCCTTCCCTCCATTCCTTCTTTTCTTTCTTTTTTCTTTCCTTCCTTCCTTTTTTTTTTTTAAAGTTAAGTCTCTTTTTCCTCTTTTCTTTGGCACAGGTGTGTTCAATTGTTCCCATACTATATGTTGAAGAGGCTATTCTTTCTCCATTGAATGGCCTTTGCACCTTTGTCAAAAATTAATACACTGTATTTATATGGGTTTATCACTGGACTCTCCATTCTGTTTCATTGATCTATGTGTCTTTGTCCAATACTGTACCATCTTGATTACTATAGCTTCATAGTAAGTCTTAAAATCAGATAGTATGCAATGGAACAGAATAGAGAATCCAGAAATAAAGCCACACACAGCCATCTAATCTTTTACAAAGTTGGCAAAAATGAGCAATGGGGAAAGAACTCTCTATTCAATAAATGGTGCTAGGATAGCTGGCTAGCTATATGCTGAGGAATGAAATTGGACCCCTACATTTCACCATATACAGAAATTAATTCAAGATGCATTAAAGACTTAAATGAAGACCTCAAACTATAAGAATTCTAGAAGAAAACCTAGGAAACACCATTCTAAAAATCAGCCTTGGGAAATAATTTATGACTAAGTTCTCAAAAGGAATTGCAACAAAAACAAAAATTGACAAGTGGGACCTAATTAAACTAAATAGCTTCTGCACAGCAAAATAAATCATCAACAGAGTAAACAGACAACCTAAAGAATGGGAGAAAATATTTGCAAACTATGTATCTGACAAAGACCAAATATTCAGAATCTATAAGGAACTTAAACAACTGAACAATCAGAAAACAAATAACTCTAATAAAAATGGGCAAAGAGCATAAACAGACACTTCTCAAAAGAAGACACACAAGTGGCCAACAAACATATGGAAAAATTCTCCACTTCACTAATCATCAGACACATGCAAATCAAAACCCACAATGAGATATCATCTCATACCAGTGAGAATGGCCATCATTAAAATAATTTTTAGAAAATAGATGTTGGTGAAGCTGCAGAGAAAAGGGAATGCTTATGGGCTGTTGGTGGGAATG
Organism: Pongo pygmaeus; assembly: GCF_028885625.2. Classification (NCBI taxonomy): domain Eukaryota; kingdom Metazoa; phylum Chordata; class Mammalia; order Primates; family Hominidae; genus Pongo; species Pongo pygmaeus. The sequence continues at coordinate 46,050,172 of NC_072391.2, forward strand.
TAAATTAGTTCAGGCATTGTGAAAAGCTGTTTAGAGAGTTCTCAAAGAACTTAAAACAAAACTACCATTCAACCTAGCAACTCCATTACTGGGTATCTACCCAAAATAAAACAAATCATTCTACCAAAAAAGCACATGCCCTTGCATGTTCATCACAGCACTATTCACAACAGTAAAGACATGGAATCAACCTAGCTGCCCATCAACAGTGTATTGGATACAGAAAATATGGTACATACACACCATGGAATACTATGCAGCCATAAAAAGGAAAGAAACTATGTTCTTTTACAGCAACATGGCTGAAGCTGTAGGCCATTATCCTAAGGAACAGAAAACCAAATACTGCATGTTCTCACTTATAAGTGAGAGCTAAACATTGGTACTCATGGACATAAAGATGGAACAATAGACACTGAGGGCTACTAGAAGGGGAAGGGAGGGAAGAAGGGGGACAAGGATTGAAAAACTAATTTTTGGATACTATGTTCAGTACCTGGGTGATGGGATCATTTGTACTCCAAACCTCAGCATCATGCAATATAGCCAGGTAACAAATCTGCACATATACTCCCTGAATCTAAAGTAAAAGTTGAAAAAAAAGCAGACAGTATGAGACTCTCCAACTTTGTTCTTTTAAAAAAGTTTTTTGGCTATTTTGACTTTCCTTGTAAATATTACAATTAATTTGTCTATATCTACAAAAATTCCTGCTGGGATTTTGATTGAAATTGCATTAAATATCTGGATCTTTTTGGGAGAGAATTAGTATCTTAACCATGTTGAATTTTCCAATACATGAGCACAGCATGTCTCTTCAATTATTAGATCTTATTTAATTTCTTTCATCATTGTTTTGTAGTTTTCAGCATACAGATCTTGCACACATTTTGTTAGATTTGCATCTATGTAGCTAGTTTTCCTGAAACTATTGCACATGTTATTTTTTAATATTCTAGTTTTCAACTGCTCATATCTGGCATGTAGACAACTCCTGACCTTGCTAAACTCAATAGTTCTCATTTTTGTTTTTGCGTTTTTTGAAGATAGAATGCCTTGGGATTTTCTATGTATACAGTTCTGTTATCTATGAATAAAGAGGATTTTTTTTCTTTCTTTCCCAGTTCTGTGTCTTTTTTCGTTTTGGCCTTATTACCTATGACAGGATTTTCATGACAAATTGGAGAATTGGAGCTGTGTGAATGAACATCTTTTTCTTGTTTCCTATCTTAGGATGTAAGCATGTATTTTTTTTCATCATTAAATACGATGTTGACTGTAGTTTTTTTGTGGATGTCCTTTATCAGGTTAAAGAAGTTCCATTTTATTCCTAGTTTTCTGAGAGTTTTTATCATGGATAAATGTTGAGTTTTTAAAAATGCTTTTTTTTTTGTATCAATTGGTAAGACCATGCAATTTTTCTTCTTTAATCTATTAATATGGAAGATTACAGTGACTGATTTTCAAAAGTTGAACCAGCTTTGCATTCCTGGGATAAACTGCATCTTGCCTATTGCAAGGACATTATCCTTTTAATATATTACTGGACTGGATTTGCTAATATTTTGGTGAGAATTTTTGTATCCATATTCGTGAGAGATATTGGTCTGTAGGTTTCTTGTATCGTCATTTTCCGCTTTGGGGATCAAGGTAGTTCTGGCCTCTTAAAATATGTTAGAAGTGTTTCCTCTTCTATGTTTTTGGAACAACATGTGTAGAAAATTTTGTTTAAATGTTTGGTATAATTCACAGAGAGACACTCTGAGTCTGCAGTTTTCATTTTCAGATGATTTTAAGCTGTAATTTCAATTTCTTTGTGGATAATGAGCTACTTAGTCTATTCTGGATGAGTCTAGTAATTTGTGGTTTCAAGGACTGGAACAATTTTATCTAAGCTGTCAAATCTGTATGTATATGTCTGTTCATAGTATTATCTCATTAAACTTTTAACATCTGTATAATCTGTAGTGAAATTTTCTCTTTAATCCCAAATAATAGTAAGTTGTGTTGTTTCTATTTCTTTGAGACTCTGGCTAGACTTTTATCAATTTTATTAATTTTTTCAAACAACCAACTTTTTTTTTTATTTCTCTATTTTTCTGTTTTTAAAATTTCATTGATTTCCACTCTTATTAGTATTTCCCTTTTCTTCTGCTTGCTTTGGATTTTTTATCTCATTCAGTTTTTTTAAAAGACAAATACTAGGTTGTTAATATGAAACCTTTACTTTATTAAATATAAGTGTTTAATGTTGTACCTTTCTTTTTAAACATTGCTTTAGCTGTATCCCATAAATTTGACATGGTGTGTTTTATATTTGTTCAATTATTTGTTCAAACTATTATTTAATTCTCCCTGAGATGTCCTTCTGACCTACGGATTATTTAGAAGTATGTTGTTTATTTAATATCTATATATTTGAATATTTTTTCCAGATATCTTTGTTACTGATTTCTAGTTTAACTCCAAGAGGCCTGCGTTTTGAGGCTCATATCCTATAGCTGGAGGTAGAAATTGGGGCTAGCTTTGGGAATAGGTACAGCAAACTCTTTAGAAATGTTTATACCCTTTGACTCAACATTTCCACCTCTTTGCTCATATCCTAAGGAAATATTTATTAATGTAGACATAAATTTGAGTAATTCCCCCAAATCTGAAACAAACCCAGATGCCAAACAGTAGGAGACTAAATTATGATAATCCAAACAGTGGAATATTATGCAGCCATTAAAACTTATGCCTCTCACTATTCACAATAGCAAAGACTTGGAACCAAACCAAATGTCCAACAATGATAGAGTGGATTAAGAAAATGTGGCACATATACACAATGGAATACTATGCATCCATAAAAAATGATGAGTTCATGTCCTTTGTAGGTACATGGATGAAATTGGAAATCATCATTCTCAGTAAACTATTGCAAGGACAAAAAACCAAACACCGCATGTTCTCACTCATAGATGGGAATTGAACAATGAGAACACACGGACACAGGAAGGGGAATATCACCCTCTGGGGACTGTTGTGGGGTGGGGGGAGGGGGGAGGGATAGCATTGGGAGATATACCTAATGCTAAATGACGAGTTAATGGGTGCAGCACACCAGCATGGCACATGTATACATATGTAACTAACCTGCACATTGTGCACATGTACCCTAAAACTTAAAGTATAATAATAAAAGAAAAAAAAAAACTTATGCCTCTAATCCCAGTGCTTTGGGAGCCTGAGGCAGGAGGATTGCTTGAACCTAGGAGTTCAAGACCAGCCTGGGAAACAGAACAAGACCTTGTCTCTACAAAAAATAGAAAAATTAGCTGGGCATGGTAGTGCACACCTGTAATCCCAGTTACTTGGGAGTCTGAGGCAGGAGGATCCCTTGAGCCCAGAAAGTTGAGGCTGCAATGAGCTATAATTGCACCACTGTACTACAGCCTGGGCAATAGAGGTAGGTCCCTACTCTTAAAAAAAAAAAAAAAAAAAAAAAGACTCATCCTGAGGTCAATGTGGAGCATTATGGGAAGGAGCTAATGATCTATTAAGTACTTGGTTTTAGGTCAACTCCCGTTAATCTCAATGAAATAACAAACTTTGGCTCTCTTGTTTATTGGTCTTTCTTTAGTGCCTGGAACATAGCACATACTCAGAAACATTTTAGTAAATAAATAAGGAGGATGAAAGTGTATTTCTCCACCTCATTATTGAGATACACATGTGTGTACACCTGGTTCTCCTTTTATTTTATTTATTTATTTTATTTTATTTTTTTTTGAGACGGAGTCTCACTCTGTTACCCAGGCTGGAGTGCAGTGGTGTGATCCCGGCTCACTGCAACCTCTGCCTCCTGGGTTCAAGCGATTCTCCTGCCTCAGCCTCCCAAGTAGCTGGGATTACAGGTGCCTGCCACCATGCCCGGCTAATTTTGTATTTTTAGTATAGCTGAGGTTTCACCATGTTGGCCAGGCTGGTCTCAAACTCCCACCCTCAGGTGATCCACTCACCTCGGCCTCCCAAAGTGCTGGGATTACAGGAGTGAGCCGCCGCGCCTGGCTGTTCTGCTCTTTTTATGTGAGTTGCATTCTTGCTCCTCACACTGGCTATATGTGATAAGCGTGTTTTCCCTTCTTTTCCCTGTGACTCATTCCAGATCCACTTCAGCTGACACCCTGACACTTCTCCACATTTGCGGAGTGAGTCCTATTTGGGAGGTATTCACAGTCATCATCTTTGATCACAAATTACATACAACATCCTTACAACTAGCAGGTATAAGTAACCTCATTTTTCTGAAGGACAAATGCAGACAAACATCACTGCCTAAAGGTCTGCGGTAAGTGAATGGCAGAGAAGCGTCTTGGGCCAGGATGTCCTGCTTCCAGCCCAGTGCCCTTCCCTTCACTCCCCATCCCAGCAGCCCTTGCCTACCCGAGACAAGGGCTCTGGAGAATCTGGGACCCCGATTTCATCAGAGGTGTCTAGCTTACCAGTGCCATGTGAAATGCCACAGTGGCTCTACAATCTTGCTGGTTCCTATGTTTCCCAAATACCAAAAGGGCACAGTCTTCCATAGCAACTAACAGTCTGAAAATGTAATGACTTTTTAAAAATCTTTGGCAACTGGGCCACTTGTGCTTTGCTGCTCTCTAGCTTATATAAAGCCACATAAAATACTGCAAATGCACTTAGAAACCCTCAGCAGGCTCCAGTGAAAATAAAATGGGCTTGAGGGTGAACTGATCAAAAATTTTGGCCCTGTCACTGGGTGAACTCAGGCACATTACTGAATCTCTCTGAAAGTCACTTGCCTCATCTGATAATTGTGATAAGTGGGCATTAAAGATGGTATTACAGTGAAATGATGAATGTCTTGTGCCTGGAAAATAGTAAGGGCTCAGTAAAGGGGATTTGCGTTATAACTGCCCTGGTCGGCAACGATGCTCTAAATTCATAAGTGTCCGACTTTTAAGGGAGGAGTACTCCAGTGGAACCGGAGTGAGCTCTGCCTGTTCCAGACCTTCTTTGCCTGTTTGACTTACTTCCCTCTTGTCTTTTCTTCCTTCCCCAAGATCTTGCACAGTCTCAACAAGAGTCCCTGATGGTAGGTGAGATCTTGCGGCTTCACCAGCCTAACTTCTGAGATGAGAGACGTGAGTGGAGCTTTTCACCTGCTCCAGATCTGCTCTGAATGGTCTTTGTTAAGTGTGTGAATTGGTACTAGAAACTGTTGAGAGACACTTACATTTGGGGAACTTTTTCTGAGGCTGAGAAACTGGAAGACTCTTTGGCTCTGAAGGAGAATTTCAGAGCTGGTTGTCCACGCTCACCACAGGCCAAGGCTCCATGGGAGAAGGACAGTGTGGATACTGGAGGCCCAACTCCCTTACCTAGTACCGTCTCCTGCCCTTGTGTTCCCCCAGTATCTGAGACCTTCCTCCATTGCTACAGCACTCCCCCACTGGTAGCATAAGCACCTGGATTTATTTCCACTCTCCCAGCAGACTAGGAGCATCCTGAGAGTAAGGGCTGTGGCTCGCTCATCTCTCTATGCTCAGCACAGAGTTTAGGACTCTTCCCTGAAAGAAGGAATGAAAGATGAGTTCATTTGAATCCTGAACTGCAGGCCACTGGGTGTAAAAGGAAAGCAAAGCTCTCGCCCACCCACCCACACCTGAAAATGTGGATCCTTCAAACAAGTTTAGCAAACAGGCTTTGTTCTCAGGTACAGAGACAGCGTGACATTGTGTGAGTTGCTCTTCCTTTCCCTCTGCCTCTTTAGTGTCTGAGCAAAATGTTCTGCTTTTCATTGTCGCTCTTCAAACAGCATGTTATTGTCATGCTTCTGCCTCCTTTTAATAAAGAGGAATGAGGAAGGTTTCCTTGTACATGCAAAATTAACACAAATCAAAACTGCTGCTGTTCTTTGATCCGTCCTGGACTCTGATTCGTGTCAGCCTTTTCATTTTCCCACTGAGAGTGTACAGCTCAGGAAGGATTACATGGGGAGGAAAACCGCTTACCACTTCTCATTTGATTGACACAATTTAATGCAGCAATAATGCCAGGGAAGTTCATTACCAGGGAAAAACTCTGATGCAGGCTGCCCACGGTGTCTGGGGATGGGGTCTTTTTATTTAAAATGCAATCAAGCCCCTATGGTGAGTGGATCTGTGAAATTCTTCCTAAGCTGGGGAAGGTGCAATTGCCATTTAATGTCGACAGACAAAAATCCCTCCTGCTTGTATAGCTTTTGACAATTTATTCACGCTGTCTACGAATATTTAGTGTGGCTTGTTATGCTCAAAACCTTGGGATGGAGAAAACTGAAAGGGACTGTATCCTCATTGTGCTTACAGCCTAGAAGGGGAAGTGGACATTTTTCAAAGACGAGCACATTGCTGACAGGTCAGGATGTCATGAAGGGGTCACGCCGAGAGTGTGGGAGCAGGTGGTGCAGCACCTGTCTGGGAAATCAGGGAAGACCACCCTGAGGAGGTGACATACAGGCCAAGCTCAGAAGCATGAGTAAGAGTTGATGTGGAATAAACACAAAGGGGAGAGGTAGAGCTCTTGAAGTTGAGAAACTCCTGTGTGAGTTGCGAGGCAGCAGGAGCCTGGCCTGCTAGCAACACTGTCAGGTTGTCCATGTGCCTGGGGCAGATGGGGCAGGGGACAGATGGGGATGGCACTGGAGAAGAGTCCTGACGTGCCCCAGGCCCCAGGCTGCCTCCCTCTTGCTCTGTGGCAGCCTGGTGTGAACAACGTAGAGTCTCCCTCATGGCCAAGGAAAGATCAGGAATGTGTGACCTCTCAGCCTGGGCAAGATGGCGAAACCCCATCTCTATAAAAAATGAAAAAATTAGCCGGGTGTGGTGGCACACGCCTGTGGTCCCAGCTACTCAGGAGGCTGAGGTGGGAGGATTGCTTGGGCCTGGAATTGGAGGCTGCAGTGAGCCGTGTTCAAACCACTGCATTCTAGCCTGGGTGACAGAGTGAGATCCTGTTTCAAAAGAAAAAAAAGAAAGAAAGAAGGAGAGAGACAGAGAGAGGGAGAGAAAGGAAGGAAGGAAGGAAGAAAGGTAGGAAGGAAGGAAGAGAAAGAAAGAAAGAAGGAAAGAAAGAAAGAAAAAAGGAAGGAAGGAAGGAAGAAAAGAAAGAAAGGAAGAAAGAAAGAAAGAAAGAAAGAAAGAAAGAAAGAAAGAAAGAAAGAGAGAAAGAAAGAAAGGAAGAAAGAAAGAAAGAGAAAGAAAAGAAATCTGTGGCCTGCAACTCAGAGCACCCCCTGCTTCTCAGCCCCACGGGGACCCTCCTCAGCTCCTAGGATGGGAAGACGATGGCCTAGAAGGTCCAGGCTGGAAGCCCATCCTGAGTTATCTGGTTCACTTGTGTCTCAGTTTCTGCCTCTGCAAAATGAGCTCACTGGAGTCACTCTTTGCTTGCCTTGTGGCACTATTGGATGGACAACCTAAGACAGGAGACTCAAGCAGTTTCACAGAGTTCTGGAGAAATATCAGGGCTAATCAATGGTAACCACTGGCAGAACCTGCAGGGTGGGAACCAGATTGGCACTGGCCGGGCATGAGGAAGGTGCCTTGAACTACATGGAGATTGGGAAGATTCTGCCTGACTTCCAGGAATAAATTTGAGTCTTGTGAGGAACTGGGGCTCTGAAATCGTCCTTGAGTTACCATAGGCTAAGATATGTTGCAGTAAAAACAAACCTCAAGTCTCTTAGTGCCACAGAAGCTTATTTCTTGTTCACATGAAACTGGCTTCAGGTCTGGGCAACCATCCAGGCCACCGTCCTCGATACCACGGGTCAGCTGTCCAGGGGAGGGAGGCTGCGGCTGACTGCCACGGATCATCAGAGTCTCACCCCACCTGGAAATGACACGGCCCTTCCACACTCATTGCAGCGGCCAAAGCGGGTCACATGGCCATTCTCATGCTCAGGGGGCAGAGGCACTACATGGTCCTGCGTGGCTGAAAGAAGAGGAAAGTGGGAAGTTTGGGAGAGCAGCGCTCACAGCTACTGTCCTCCTCTTGGGACTCCTCAGCTGTGTTCACAGGACTCCAGACACAGTCCATTCCCAGCCCTCCCTCCACTCAGGACAAAAGCCAGACCCTGCTGTAATGAAGCTTTCCAGTTGGGCCCCCACTGTGTGTCCAGCCCACTCTCCCGGAAGCACCAGCGCCAGCCAGACTCAACTGCTTTAAGTGCCCGCCCCCTGCTTCCTTTCCTCCGTAGCTCTCAGCCAGCTGCTTCCACTTTTGGAACCCATTCCTTGACTTCACAGAATAACCCCTACCGAGGGCAGGCATCCCTGCTTTGCAAACCTGCCCTGCTCCACCCCTGCCCTTCCTCTCTCCACCCCCAGCCTGGGCCAGCTGCTTCTCCTCCAGTCCTGATAGCATTCAGGCCACTCTGCCCCCTGTCCCCACAGCCCTGACCATGGGCATCCTGCCTCCTTAGCCCACATGCCTCCTTTGACCCCATAACATTTATCACCTTTTAACACGCTACATATTTGTTTGTTTCTTATGCATGCTGTTCGTTTCCTGTCTTCTCTTCTGGAATCTGGACTCCACAAGGCAGGGATCTTGCTCTCTTTCATTCACAAATGCATCCCACATGCCTAGCATGGGGCCCGGCACTTATTAGGTGCTCAAGAAATATGTGCTTAGTGTCCCCAGGGAATGCCCAGCCATGCCTTGGCTCCCCCAGGTATCTGGTCCCAGAGGATGGAAGCCTCTCTTTCCAGATCATCTTGCTTGCATTTAGAGGCAACTAAAACCCCTCTGAAAATGAAGGATCTCCTGGTCAGTGTGTCTGCCCATCAGGATGTTAATAGTAAATGACAATGCCTCACTGAGGCCCAGTGAGAGGAGGGGAATTGTTGAAGGGTGTTGCCACCAGGGCTGCCTGCCTCTGGCCAGGGAAGTCAAAGGAAAGGCTGGGAGAGGCCTGATGAGCAGCCCAGTGGGAGAGAAGCCCAGGAGAACAGGGTCTCCAATCCCTGAATAATCCTTAAAAGGAGAGAAGGACCAGCTCTTTCTCATTTCCCCTGAATGGCAATGGCAGAGGCTGTCTTGAGGAAGTACAGATTGCTCTGATTACCAGATTTGAACCAGAAAATTAAAGTAGAGGCTAGCGATATAAAGAAAAAGACACACAGGCCAGGGGCGATGGCTCACACTTATTATCCCAGTGCTTTGGGAGGCCAAGGCAGGAAGATTGCTTGAGGCCAGGAGTTTGAGACCAGCCTGGGCAATGTAGCAAACCCCTTTTCTACAAAAAAGTTTAAAAATTAGCCGGACGTGGTGGCACACACTTGTAGTCTCAGCTACTTGGGAGGCTGAGGTGGGAGGATTGCTTGAGCCCAGGAATTCGAGGCTGCAATGAACTTGGGCTTGACTTTGTGGTCTGGGGTGGAGGGGACCAGACTGAGGGCTTGTCGAAGTTTTCTTGCTATTTCCTATTGGTGTGAATTCAGCTTTCTCATCCCGTACATAACTGTCACATGCAATTTTAGGAACGCGCTTTACTTCCCTCTTGCAGGCAGAAGACATGTCTGTAATTAGCCTCCTCTGTTGAAGAGAAAATACCTGCATGAGCGAAGCGAATTGAATAGGGGGAGGATAGCCGCTTTTTGCCAGCTGAGAGCCTGAGCCTGGCTCTGTGGAGCCACCTGGGCCTTGCATGGTGACAGGAACTCTTTGCTGACAAGCCCTTAGTCTGTGGGAAGGTTTTTTTCTGCCAGCGCTTTAATAAACTCTTCATTATAGCAGCTCACACTTGGTGACCTTTACCCTCTGTGGGGGCCTCTATGTGTCACGCACTATTTATTCACTGCCTCGAGACTTCCAGGCAGGAAGGTCGAGACCTGCTGTAATTTGATAAGCATTTGGGATGTCAAAGTACAAAATCCAGCTTCTTTTCCCCTTTGGACAACAGAAGTAGTGTGCTGATGTTTGGTGTTTCTTCCTCTCATTCCTCTGCAGTAGTGATTATACTGTCATGGCTTTCTTTTGGTTTGTCACATCTGCGGATGAAAGGGAGGGATGGGCTTGGGTTTGGCCTCTGGAAGCAGGTGAAGAGTTTGTCCTAACATTGTGTCTTCTGTTTGCGTGATGCTCTGACCTTCCCAAGGGCCTCCACGTCTGTGTTTTGTCCTTACAGTTTCCCGGCCAGGAAAAGCAGGACAAGGCGTGTTCTATTTGCAGATGGAGCTGTTCAAGCTCAGAGAGGAGCTGTGATCTGCCTTAGCGTCCAGAATGAGCTAAAGACAGACTTAGTGAGAACCCAGCTTGCCTGGATTCTGTTTACTAAGGTGTCTGGCAAATATTTAGTGAGTTGTTACCCTGTGCCAGGCATTTTTCTAGGGACTGGAGAGATGCTTATGTAAAAAGAGACAAGGTCTGTGCTCGAGTAGAGTATCCATCTGAAAGTAGAGGTAGTTTTAGGATATTCTCTTACTTTTCTGCCAAATGGTTGTGTTTTCCTAATTTAACTTTAAAACAAGGCTTAGGATATAGCACTGTCACTTGGAGTCTCTCTTTCTTTCTCTGTTTTTCCTTTTCTCCTTCTTTTCCTCTTTCTCTTCCTTTTTCTTTTCTATTAGGACCTGCTGTGTGGGGTGGGGGGTACAAATTTATTGCCACAGCTGTCTACTTCTTTTCTTTCTTTCCTTCTTAATGATTTCAATAATTTTTGATACAATGCACCAAAGGCTTTTCTTGCATGGGAACAAAAGGTGAAATGTTAATATGATTTTATCTGGGCTCAGATTGGATAAGGAAGACCTTTTGTTTCCTACCTTTCATCTTCAAGTCGGCACTCGTTAATTAAATCAAGCCTGTGGAAAGTGACCTTTGGGGGATGGAGACTCCTGAGAAAAGAATATTTTAATCAAAAATGGGCAATAAATAAATAAGCAAGAAAACAGCCGTTAGACAAGAAACACTCTGAAAACTTTCAGATGAGGGCTCTTGAAGGAAAGGTAATTTGCTTTTTTGGGGGGTGGTGAAAGTTCACACTTAGGTTATGAGCCACGACGATCCTGCAAATGGGGCACTTGGACAAAATCATTCACCCTTCCTTCCATACATCCTAGAACAGGGAACAGGCCCCTGCTGATTTTACACCCCCAAGACCACCATGGTGCTTTTCTTGCAGTCGGATTGCAAAAGGGGCAGCCCCATTTCTCTGAGCCCTTGCCTTACCTGGCCACAAGGGGGCGTAAAAGAGACCTTTTTTTTTTTTTTCCCTCTGCGTGCAGAGGTAACCTGTGAGGCTGCTCACCTCTGGGCCAGGTGTGGCTGATGGATGACTCGGTCCACTGGACTTAGGGGGACTAAAAGGGCGCTAGACATCTGCCTGCTCATGGGAGTCAGCCTCACCCCAAATCTGAAAATTCATTATGCTGGGTCAAGACAGGCTTCCGCTGTACAGGAAATAAATGGATGGGAGCACTGTGGCGAGTGACAGTGTGGGCTTTGGAGGCTCTGGGACTTATTTGCTGTGTGATTTTAAGTGCACTAGTTAGCTTTTTTGAGTCTCAATTTTGTAAACTATAAAATGGGGATAATAATCTCACTTTATAAGGTTCTTGAGAGGAGTCCATGAAATTATAAATATATTAAGTTGGCATGAAACTGATGAGTGCTCAATGCAGAATGGTCATTATGATGGCTCTGTCCCTCCGCAGCCCCACCCTGCCCACAAAATGTGCTGCCTGCAGAGAATCCAGGCATATCCCACTGCCTCTTTTTTCATATTTTAACAGAAAGTTATACTTAAATATACAGTAAGTCTTCTAATGGAAGTTGTCTTTTTTTTTTTTTTTGAGACAGGGTTTCACTCTGTCACCCAGGCTGGAGCACAGTGGCACAATCACAGCTCACTCCAGCCTCTACTTCCCAGCCTCAGGCGATCCTCCCATCGCAGCCTCCCGAGTAGCTGGGACCACAGGCACATGAAACCACTCCTAGCTAATTTTTCTATTTTTTTTTTGTAGAGATGGGGTTCCTCCATATTGCCCAGGCTGGTCTCAAACCCTTGGGCTCAAGTGATCTGCCTCCCTTGGCCTCCCAAAGTGTTGTGATTACAGGCATGAACCACTGCGCCTGGCCAGAAGTGGTCTTTGAATCTAAATATATACATATATGTGTGTATATATATTTATTCATGCATTCATTAACTATTGAGTGCCTAGCATGTGCCAGGTACTCTGGAGGCACTGGGCATAAAATAGAGAGCAGAGAGCAAGCCCAGTGCCTGCCTTCATGGAGCTCCCAGTCTAGGCCTGTAATGTTCAATAGAATGTTCCGTGGTGATAGAAATACTTATCTGTGATGTCCAATATGGTAGCCATTAGCCACATGTGGCTACTGAACACTTGAATTGTGGTAGTGACAGGAAGTGTATTTTCATTTTAAATAGTCACACATGACTAATGGTTACTCTATTGGATGGTAGAGGTCTAGAGGAGAAATATGAAAATGTTTAGCACAGAGCCTGGCATACAGTCAGTACTCAATAAGTGCACCTTTCCTTTCCCTCCCTCCACTATGTGGCACCTGGTACTATGTTTGTTAACTCTTCTGCTGCTGTTACATGTTCTTAAGGATGAGTAAGGTCATCTCAAATAGACTCTAGAAAGATAGGCCTCAGTGTGGATTATTTATATGTGCCTTCCAGGATTTTGCACACAGTAAGTGCTCTTTAAATGCCTATTAAAGAGACAATATGGTGTAAGAAAGGGAACATGCTTTGGCGCTAAAAAGAAATAAATTTACATCTTGGCTCCATCACTCAGCAGCTGCACAACCTGAACAAGTAACTCAACCTGTCTGGGTCTCAGCTTTCTCTCTGTTCAACAGGGTGATGATGGGCTACTCTGTGGGGGTAGTTGTGAAAACAGATGAACTCATGCATGAAAAGAACCCAGCATGGATCCTTACACAAAGCTGCTCTCCAAACAGGAGAAAGCCAACCAGAAGACAAATGATGATGCTTCTTTGGATGTTCCCAGCTTCACAGATGTGGGCCCTGTAACCATATTCAATGAGTGTGACTCTGTTGTCCTGGCTGTGATGACTTGCTGAGGGATTAGCATCTGATTCCAGATAAACAAATCATATTACTTACCTGTTTGTTGTTGTTGTTATTTATTTATTTATTTTTGCAGTAGATCAAAGGAGAGAAGTTCATCTCTTCTCTGCTGGTCCCAACCATAAGAACTTCTCATTACCAAGTTACCCCTTAGGTGGAGGAAGCTGGTCTGCAGTAAGAAATAATAAAATCAACAACGCATGCAAGAGAAACTGTAATACATAGTGGGAAAAGGCATGTGAGTCCTGGAAATGTCCAGGCCCTGACCCCTGACCCCTGTCCCCTGACCCAGCCTGCAGACCCAGCCTGCACACCCAGCCGAAGCCCTCCCAGGTCACAGGAGGCTCCTTACTCATCCTTCATAGACATTTTCCTTTCTGCCTGAGCAGATTTGAGCTGGGTTTCTCTCACTTGCAATGAAACGATTTCTAATCAAAACAGCAATCATCCAGACATGCCGTCTGTCTTCTGTTCATCTGCATCCCATCAGAACTTTGCCTTGAATTCTGTCCTGCCTTCTCTTCCCACACCTGCTGTGGCATAACTCAGAACCTGGAGTGGTTTCGGGGCTGGGGAGAGTGCTATGTCCCTAGGAGTTAATTAGGGCAGTTGGAGTCATTTTCTGTAGTGTTTATGTGATGTTGCCTCAGGACAATTTAGTAGCAAAAGAGCAAATGCAGGTGTCTCTGAAGTGCCCCTCGGAGAGGCAGCCCCATGTATGCAGCAGAGAGCAAGCTGAATCAGGAGACAGGAACACAGGTACAGCGTCCCTGCCTGAATGCTCACCAGTATGAACTTGGACGAGTCATGGCCTGGGCCTCAGTTTCCTTGCTGGCAAAATGGAGGTGATAATATATCATGCCTGTCTAATGGCAAGTGCTGTGTGTTTAGATAGAATTCATAAATTCAACACACCTTTACGGAGAGGCTGCCCTGAGCCTGGCACTGTGTGTCCACGCAGAGCATTTTGAGAACTGCAGGCTCTCATCCGTCTTCATCCCCCCTCCCTTAAGAAAGAACTGGGAGGTGCATCTGGGGAGGACAATCTTTACCTGTCCTTTCTCAGATATCAGATGAATCAAGGAGGCAGTGGTCTCATAGCAGTCTCTTAACTTACGTGACAACCAAACGGCTTCCCCCTGAGACCAGCTCACATCTTGGGCTCACCTTTCCCTGAGGTGATCACCCCAGCAGGCGCCACCCACTCTGTTCACTGCTGCTGAGTGTGGAGACCTCCTTCCCTTTCTGGAGATCCAGAAACAAGAGGCTTGCTTCTCCCACAGTCCTATAGTTTCTTGCCCCTGCCTTCCCTTTCTCAACTGGCCAAAGACAGGATCATTGTTGCCTTGGGCCCTGTTGTGTCTTGACCTTACATGGTCATGGTTTCTGGGTCCTTCTTTGAGTATTCCCAGCTGCAGCTGGCTGGCTCCAGGCATGAGCAAAGCCACACAAACTGAGAGCTGGCAGCCCTGCCTGGGTCCTGGTCCTGGCTTTGCTCTCAGACCTTGGGCATGTCATATCTCATACTGCCTGCTCCTCAGAGTCCTCATCTATAAAACAGGGATAAAAATACCTGCCCTTCTGACCTCACAGATAGGAAATTAGATTAGAGCTGTGAGATGCAGCAAAGCACTATGTGACTGCAAGGTGCTAGTATTATTTTTTATGTAACCTTAAAAATCTGATTACAAAAGAGATATATGCTTCTAGGAGATAACTTAGAAAATGCAGATAAGAGAATGATGAAAATAAAAATGGTCTGCCATCCCATCGTCAACAGAGGAATGTGTAAATAATTCAGTGGATATCATTCTAAGATCTACACCTATTTACTTGAAATAGGATCATACTCTTTGTACTATATTTGCAATTTGATTTTTCACATAATAGCAGGTAATCACTGGAGGTATACCCTGCCAGAAATTAAATGTGTAGGATTTCCTTCCTCAATTCAGAGCCAGACAATCACCCTGGAATTGTTGAAAGTCATCTTCCCCGTCCTCCAAAGAGTAGATGTCCCACATCTACTTGACTCACTTGGGACCCTCATTCCGGAGGAAGGGCTGTGGCGCAGTGTCTGGGGAAAGAGGGTTATATAGTCAGACCCTTGGTACTTTGAGGGTAAAGAAGGAAACTTGCTTGTTCTCTAGAGGAGGGTCCCTGGGAGGTAGGGGTTGGTGGCCGTATTATAGACAGGAGGTAAGAAATGGATCCAGGGCTGACCCCGCATCCCTGGAGCTGCCTAAATCCCTCAAGGTGGTGGGGGACCAGGAAGAAGAAAAACGATCTGCACTCCTGCATGTAAAACTCTAAAGACCCCTGGGCCAAGCTTGGCACTAAAGGAGTGATATTGCTGTCTCTCCCTCAAGAACAAGATGGCCTCTGCAGTGATCTAGACTAGGAAGAGATAGCAGCAGCAGCTCACCAGCATTCAGCTCAACACAGTGTAGGATGGCCCACAGCAGTGGTCCTCAGATCCTTCCCAGAGTTTTCTCCATGTGGAGAGCTGGATAGACCCTCTGTTTCCTCTGGACTGTGTTAAGTCTCCAGGAATCCTGGACAATTCACGATTGGTGGACCTTAAGAGGGAGAGAGTAACTCTTCTACCAATTACAAAGGTGAAGCATTGAACAACTAGTTAGAAAAGTGTAAGAGATGTCATTACTTGTAGTGGGTTGAATGGTAGCTCCCAAAAGATATGTTCACCTAGAAGCTATGAATATTTCCTTATTTGAAAAAAGGGTCTTTTGCAGATGCAATCAAGTGAAGATCTCGAGATGATGTCATCCTAGATTTATGATGGGCCTAAAATCCAATGACAGGTAACCTTAAGCAAAACAGAAGGATACTTAAGACAAGGCAGGGGGAATGAGTGGGGGTCCCCAGAGGGGTATGGCTTGGAACATCCCAGTCCCTAAACTGGAGAGCAGAGTGAGAAGGGTATATTTGGAGCTGAGATTCAGCAGATGTGGTATCTGGCACAAGAGCCAATGGTTCTGTCTATATCCACTCCTGGTTTTACAGTGTTCTGTGGACCCTGAAAGTGTCTCTTAGGCTTCCAATAGATCCATTTTTGTCAAAGCAGCTAGGGTTGATTTTTATTGCTTGCAACCAAAAAACCTACCAGGTACAGATGTTAGCTTATGGAGTCCTGACACAACTCCATGAAGAAAGTAGATAGTGTGATTCTCCTTTTACAGATGAGTAAACTGAGGCTTGAAGAGGCTAAGTCTCCTACTTAAGCCTTGATATGGTTTGGCTCTGTGTCTCCATCCAAATTTCAAGTTGAATTGTAATCCCGCAAGTTGGAGGAGGGGCCTTGTGGGAGGTGATTGAATCATCGCGGTGAACTTCTTCCTTGCCATTAGAACCATAGTGAGTTATCACAAGATCTGGTTGTTTGAAAGTGTGTAACACTTCCCCTTAATTCTCTGTTCCTCCTACTCCCACCACGTAAGATGTGCTGGCTCCCCCTTTGTCTTCCTTCATCGCTGTAAGTTTCTGAGGCCTCCCCAGCCATGCTTCCTGTACAGCCTGCAGAACTATGAGTCAATTAAACCTCTTTTCTTTATAAATTACCCAGTATCAGGTAGTTCTTTATAGCAGTGTGAGAATGAACTAATACAAGCGTGGTCAGTGATGGGGTTAGGGCTAGATCCAGTTCTTCATCTAAGATCTTTCCTCTCTATTTGCTTCTTACCTGGCCTAAGAGGACCAGAAAACAGAAGAAGCTCCTAAACTTCTTCAGGATTGATGATGAGCTCCACTTTTTGCAAAAAGTCTGTGTGTATTCCTTGCAGTCAACTGTTGCAATGAGTCTGTTTAAGCCAAGTGTTGGTCTGCCCATTACCTTGATGGAAGAGAAGTGAGTGTAACAACTTTAAGTTGTTGAAGCAACAACAACTTAAGGCAGTTGAATTTGAGATAAGAGGCCTTTAAATTTATTCCCAGAATGACTTTGAGATGAGTCTGAGAGACAGGGAATGTTGCTTTCCTTCCAAACCCTCTCCTGCCTCACTTCTCCAGTAATCTCTCAAGTGTCATGAAAAAAAAAAAACCTGAGAAAGTTTGTTCCCTATGAGGGCTCTTTCCTGTGGATTCAGGGTGAAGCAAGGGTTTTCAGTCCCTGAAATGAATCTCTTTAGGCATTCTTGAAAGTTGGCCATAAAGACACATTGTAGGGTAAGGTGTCTGAGAATACTCTGAAATGGAATAAAATCTCTTCATGGTTTAGAAAATAAAAAATGACTGAGACACCTTCTATTGATTTCCTTCCCCTCGTCTCACACCACTAGGTGAATAAATTTTTCTTAGAGGTTTTGTACAAATTACTCAATAAAGTCACAAGCAATGCACCTGGTAAATGTGGTCTGCTTTGATTCCAAGTTTGTAGGGCAGGAATTGCTGTTAAAAAAGACCTTATGGGTCATGGAATCCAACTCTCACTGTACAGGTATGAACAATGGGAACAGAGATTGGGAGACTTACCTGGGAGTCACAGAGCAATTTGGTGACAGAGCTATTAACACTCAGAACATTGGGCTGCACCATAGTATCTCCACATTTGCAGGTATGTGAGGTAAGAAGGAGTTTTGGGGGGGTCTCTGTGATGGCTAGTTTTATGTGTCAGCTTGACTGTGGATCCCTAGACACCTGGTCAAACAGTATTCTGAGTATGTCTGTGAGGGTGTTTATGGATAAGATTAACATCAGAATCAGTAGACTTGGCAAACCAAACTGCTTTCCCTATATGTGTGGGCCTCATCCAGGTAATTGAAGACCTAGATAAAACAAAGGCTGAGTAAGAGGGAAATCCTTCTACTTCACTGCTTAGAGCTGGGACATTGGTCCTTTCCTACCTTAAGACACGAACTGAGACATCAGTGCTTCTCTTTTACTTTGTTTGAAACAAGGTCTCAAGACAGAGTCTTGCTCTGTTTCTCAGGCCGGAGTGTAGTGGTACAATCATGGCTCATTGCAACCTCTGCCTCTCTGGCTTAAGCAATCCTCTTACCTCAGCCTCCCAAGTAGCTGGGACTACAGGTGCACACCACCACACTTGGTGGTGCTAATTTTAAAATTTTTGGTATATATAAGGTCTCACTGATATTGCCCAGACTGGTCTTGAACTTCTAGGCTCACGTGATCCCCCTGCCTCAGCCTCCCAAAGTGCTAGGGTTAGAGGTGTGAGCCACTGTGTCTAGCCATTTAAAAAAATACTTACTTTTCCTTTTTGTTTTTTAAGAGATGGGGTCTCACTATGTTGCCCAGGTCAATCTCAAACTCTTGGCCTCAAGAGATCCTCCTGCCTCAGCCTCCCAAAGTGCTAGGATTATAGACATGAGCCACTGCATGCAACCTCAGCTCTTCTTACATCTTGATCCCACTCACTTTCATATTAGAACTAGACATTGGCTCTCTGAGTCTCTAGCTTGCTGGGGGCTGATCTTGGGACTTCTCGGGTTCCATAATTACATGAGCCAATTTTTAATAATAAATTTATTTGTGTGTGTGTGTGTGTGTGTGTGTGTATCTCCTGTTGGTTCTATTTCCCTGGTGAACTCTGACTAATACAGTTCCCCAAAAATGGGAGGAAAAAGTGATGATTTACTGAAAATCTTGACTTCTGAGGAGGGTGAAAAAGATATTCAAGAAATATTCAACATTCTTACCTGAAACATGAATCCTGAAGGGATCCTGAAGGGATCCATATTTCTTCATGGATTTCTTGTTTCACTTGTTTTGTTTAATATAGAACAACTTTAGCCAATAAAATTGCTATGCCATTTCTTCAACTACATCTATAGATATGGTTTATAGCAGACATTGCAAATGATAGCTTTGGGATGTGTTCTGTTTGGCCCACATTATAGGCTTTCTTTCCCTCCCTACACACACTGTATTTTTGCAGTTGCTTTTAACATGCTGTGTCTAAAGCATTGTTAAATTTACATTTAAAAAGCCAAGAGATTGAACATAAAAATCCTATGTTTTTGCTTTAAAAACAAAGATCTGGTAACACTTGGCTCCTAAATGGACACAATCAGTGAAGGCTAAGTAGCAGCTGTCTTTTCCATTCCTATATCTGTTGTCAGCTCACTTTACTCCCCACCCTTCCCAAATGTCTCCCTGATGCTGGAACTGAGGGTCAGTGCCATTTGTTATCAGGGTTTTGCTGCCCAGATCAATTATCAAATAATTCAGAATATCTTTGGAATAAAGACATTGGTTCAATCTATCATCATTTCTTAGCTACTAACTATAATCCTGGAACAATGTTAGGAGGTGTCAGTGCAAAGACAAATTTGACATGGCTTTTACCCACAATGAAATGCAGTCACAGAGAAGTGGTTTCTGTATTCCTGTCTCAATCCATATTTTTGTAGCCTCATCAGTTACACAGGTTGCTGGTTTGGCTGGAGCAGGTGTGTACTGGACAGAAGTGAGGGTCGGGTAGAGAGGTACGGCAGTGTGAGGGCCATATCTGTGGATGTGGGGATGTTGTGGAATAGTTTCTGAGTGGAAGTACTGCATGATAACAACAACAAAGTAACTGTGGCAGAGACCAGTTGTCCACGAGCCACTCCTCTTCTTCCTGAGCACTCAGCTGGACTATGTTTCCCAGCATTCTCTGCAGTCAGGCTAGACCTTGTGACTGAGTTCCCATTAAGGGAACAGTGGGTGGGAGTGATATGCTCTTCCAGACCTGGCTTCTCCAACTCTCCCATGTGAGAGCTTCCATCTTCTTTCTCCTCTCAACAGTTGAATAAATAGATCCTGAGGCTGTAGGTGTATCATGGAAAGAGCCTCGATCCCTGAATCATTGTGTGGAGGGGACATCTGCTGTGGATTGTGATGTGAGCAAGAAACAAACTTTACTTTGTTCAGCCACTGAGATTCTAGGATTTATTTATTACAGTAGATATCATTTTCTTAACTAAAAGCAGTAACAACAACAAGAATGTATTAAGTGCTTACTCTTTGTTAGGCACTGTTTAAGTGCTTTTCATATATTATCAAATTAAATCATCACAATTCTATGATGTAGGTATTATTATTATTATTGCTACCTAATAGTGAGGGAACTAAGGTACAGAGAGGTGAAGTCATTTGCCCAAGGTTACACAACTACTAATTAGAATCTATGCTTTATGGCAGGACTATTCTGGAGCAGAAGAGAAGCATGAAGGGAGAACAATTAAAGGAGGCAGAGAACCATCTGAGCACAAAGTAAAATGACTTACAATTCCATGTGGTTCTCCTGAGACTAATTCTGAGCCAGCAGTGATTCAGAAACTCAGGACACGGTGAGAACATTACATGCCACCATGTTTTTCACACCCATGCTGGGCAGGACAGGACCTTGCTGTGCGGGAGGATAGTTGGGAGCTGAAATTGCATCCTTAGCCTTGAGGACTCTTTAGCATCACCAGAGAGCGCTTGTTTCTCTCTGGCTTCTAAGGCAGTGAGTACATAACTTTGATAGAAGGGCCTTTGAGGAGGAAGTGTCCCCAGGGCCCAGAGATGTTATTTAGGTGGGAACTTCAATCCGGAGCCTGAAAAACCACTCCACTGGTGCCTGCCCAGACCAAAGAAGAGGGGCTCTGGGGCTCAGGCAGTGGCCCTGGCCCTTGGTGGGGTTCGTTCCTTGAGTTCCAGGAATCCTGCAGGAATCTCTATGAAGAGTGGTGACTCAGTGATAACTCCCATCAAAAGAGACTTTGCCTGCAGAGGCGTTTCTCCTCCTCATTCCCAGGTCACACTGACCCAGACTTTGAGCTGCGTCATCAGAGAAAGCAGGAAGGAGCGGTGGAGGCAGCTGTCTTCCCTCTCAGCTTCCTCTCTGCAGCCAGATCCAGAGCTCTCCTGGGGGGCGAGGGGTGGGGGTTGCTGCGCTGGATCGTGGGATGGGGGGCAAACCCCCCACCTTGCCTGCTGCCCTCTGTTCCCGAGTGCCTCACACAGTCAGCCAATGCTCATCGAGCACGGACTTTGTGCCAAGCACTGTGCCTGGTGCTGGGGAGAGCACTCTCAGTCCACAGCTAAAGAAGAATCTTCCTCTCCCTCCAGAGCTCCCATTCTTCCGCGAGGACATGGCTGGAAAGCAAGGAAATGGATGGAGGAGATCTTTTCAGAGCTGAGGAACATGGTGGCCCTGTGGTGGGGAGGGGGGCACTGTAGCCAGGGGGTGGTGTCAGGGAAGCCCTCTGAGGAGCTGACACATGTTGAGAATGAGGTGCAGACCAGCCCATGAGCACTGGGGGAAGTACCCCTGGAGGGGACAGCGAGGACAGAGGCCCTGAGCTGGGAGGAGCTGCTGCGAATGGCATAGAGTCCAAGCTACAACAAGGTGGTCCAGGGGCTGGAGTGGGGTGAATGGAGAAAGAGAGCAGCGGTTGGTGGGGGAAGAGGGGCCTGGTCACGTGGGCTGTGTGGCCACAGGGAGAAAGGAGCACCAGCCTCCACTTTCTCTCCTTTGTGGACTCTGGGGAATGAGATGCCTAATATGTGGCCCAGTGCCCGTTCTCTGGAGAAACTTGCTCCACTGTGAGTTTCAGGGAGTTAGGGGAGGTCTATGTGGGAGCATTCCCTGGGGTTGGGGGAGACAGTATAATGAGATAGTCACAGTCGGGGAATCTATGAATCTTAAAGACAGATGACCAATCCTCAAATCTCCAACATTCAAAATTCTAACAGTGTGTTACAAAATGTAACAGTATCTTACATAACTTGGGTTCTACTTTTTTGTCATCAGTGTAAAAGGATTAATAGTATACCTACCCTTTGGGGCTATTGTGAGGGTTCAATGCAATGGTGAATTCTAAAAGTGAGCACAGTATCATGCTCCATAAATAGTAGCCATGGTTGTTATGGTTAATGCGATATGCCAACTATTAGGATGGTTTGTTGAGGAAGTTAAGTTCTTAATCTCCTCAGTCCTTTTGGAATAATGGTTCTATTAGGCCATTCTTGCATTGCCATAAAGGAATACCTGAGACTGGGTAATTTATAAGGAAAATAGGTTTAATTGGCTCACGATTCTGCAGGCTATATAAGCATGGCACCAACATCTGCTCAGCTTCTAGGGAGGCCTCAGGGAGCTTTTACTCATGGCAGGAGGCAAAGTGGCAGCAGGCATGTCACATGGCCAGAGCAGGAGCGAGTGAGAGAGAGAGAGAGAGAGAGAGAGTAAGGGGAGGGGCTGCACACTTTAAACAACCAGACCCCTCTGGGGGGCTGTGAAATTCCAAGGGGTCACTGGGCTGAACAGATGGCTGGCAGATATTGGTTTTAACTCACACCTGGCTGAGTAACTAATGTTTACTCAAGAGGACATTCCTGAGGACAGGAATGTCATGAGGACAGCACCAAGCCATGAGAGATCCGGCCCCATGAGCCCAAACTCCTCCCACCAGGCCCTAGCTCCTCCAACATTCCATGAGATTTGGAGGGGACATCCAAACTCTATCAATGGTGACAGTGGTGAAAACATTGTATTATGTCCCAGACTCTGTGCTTGCTGATCTCATTAAATCCTCAGGATCCCAGGAAGAAAGAACTCTTTTAATCCCATTTTTCAGATGAAAACAGCAATGCCCAGAGAAGTCAGTTGACTTTCTAACAATCCCATGGCTGCTGCATGGTAAAGCCCAAGCTGGACACACAAGTGTGTCTAACTGGAACCCAAGACCGTGGCCACCTTGCTAAATGGACTCTGTAAGAATTATCTCCTCCCTCTTTGAGCTCCTCAGCTTTACCCCACATGGCACATCCCTCCCCACCTCCACACATGAGATGCTACTCAGACATGTGTATTTCCTGCTTCTCTCCTTAAAGACATGTACTAAATCCACCATTTCTAAAGCACCCTGCAGTTTTTCAAGGCCATGCACATCTATCATCTTTCTTAACCATCACTGTAACCCCCATCCCATCCCCAGGCATGTCAGCCAAGGCTCTGAGAGGCTGAAGCACAGCTTTTCCAGTGGGAAGGCTGGGACCAGTCCCCAGTGTCCTGATTTCAGTTCATCTCTTCTGATGGACAGCATGCTGTTTCCTGGCACCTGGGGCTAGAGCAGAAACTCTCAAAGTCATTGCTGAGTTTGATTGAACTGAATTGGGAGGGAGATGGGTTCCAAAACCGAAAGCAGGGGAATGCAGCATCCTGGACGCTCAGTCCCAGAATTGTCCTTATCTGCAGGCTTCAGCTCACCAGCTGATGGCCTTGATGTCATGACCAGGCCTAGGTTGAGCCAGGCCTCCGGGAAAACCCAGCCAGGAGCCACAGTGTGGGAATCCACTGCACAGACACAAGCCATGACGGCATCTCTTGCCTGCCGGCCAAGCTTTCCTCCCTCCCCCTGCCGACGGACGCCTCCATCCCAACCCTCACCTCAAGCACCAGCAGGAGCTCTCACTCTCCTCCTGCCCCCACTCTGCTGCCATCTGCCAGGCTGTGCACTGGCCTAGCTGTGCCCGGGACTGGGCACCAAGCCATGGCAGCACACGGGCCTGCAGGCTGGGCGGCCGGGTGAGCATGTGTGAGCCCTGCATGTGCTGTGAGGCTGCAGCGCAGCCGGGCTCCTTGTGCGGGGGGAGGTGGCCATGTGGCATGATTGGCAGGAAGGGTGGGGGTGGAGGCCTGGGAGGGAATGCAGGCAGGGGGCACACTTCTGCAGCTGTCCCAGTCGGACCCCCAACCTGCAATGGGACTGGAGGAGTGGGTCGAGGAGAAGTGGAGCAGCTGAGCTGAGCTAACAGTGCAGCATCCGGCATCGCTGCTGAGTCAGCTCTGGACAGACGTGGAGGGGCTTAGAGTCCTCTGCCTCTTTGCAAAAACCCTGTTTTAGCAACAAAAGAGTGGCTCCCATTCATTGAGCACTTACTGCACGCTGGGCATTATGCCAAGCAATATCCTTAATGGTACCAAATCCTCACCACAATCCCATGAGGGAGAGGCTACTGCCATCCCCATTCCATGACAGAGGAAATGAAGATTAGGGTTGCTAAAAGTTATCCTGCCAGTAAACGTGAAAGCTGGAACTCAACACCAAGGCTACTCAGCTCCAAATGCCACGTTTGCCTCCTGATGGTGCTGTCCCCAGCATCCAAATCCTCCACACTCAGGAGGCTCCTGCTGGCTCCCTGTTACCTGTGTTTTCTTAAGTGGCATTTATGGAACACTTACAGTTTACTCGAATGTGTTGGATATTAGTGGGGAGCACATAATAGAGATGGCCTTCCAGCCACGTATTATCTCACTGAGAGAGTAAAAAATGAGCTGGCAACCAAGCAAAACCAGCTGGCAACTAAGCAAAACAGCTAGACCAAAGCCTTAAACCCTACTAACAATGAGACCCACCAGGAAAGCTTAAAAAATACCAATGCCCAGGACCTACCCTGGCTCCCTAAGTCCAAGTCTGTAGGAGAGGGTGCTAGGATCTGGACTATTAGAAGGTTCCAGGGCAGTTCCAGTGACATATTAGTGCTGAGATCCTCTGGGATGGAAAGTTCATGGTACCAAAGCTCAGAGGAAGAAATCATTCCTGGAGATGTGGTCAAGGAAGGCTTCCTGGAGGAAGAGAAACTCAAGCGTGCGTGTGTGTGTGTGTGTGTGTGTGAGCACGTGCGTGTGTGTGTGTGTTGAGGGGTGGAATGGGGACAAGAGAGGGTATTTCACATGGCAGATGGAGCAGGGACAATAGGCGTGAAGCCTCGGGCAGGCAGGAGCAGCACGTGTTTGTGGATGGAAGGAAGCCCATTCAGTCAGAGCACAAGGAAAAGAAGTGAAGTCCTCAGGGAAGAGGACAGAAAACAAGAGGCCAGTTATCACTGAAGGCTCAGATGCCAGCCTGAAGAATTCCGTTTATTCAAGTCAACAAACATTTGTTGAGCACCTACTATGTGTTGGGCACTGTTTCAGCCCCTGGGGATTCATCAGTGATTAGACAGATTGGAAGTGGCATGTTAGCTGTGGAAAAATGAGTGAGCATATAGTGAGTGAGAAGATGATGCTATACACGGTGCTGGGTGTGTGCTCCTTCTAAGGAGCACACACCTACTCATTCTCTAGAATGAGTAGGGGCTTGGATGATGTGAGGGGAGGACGCTGTCTGGAGGAAAAACACTGCAGGCATAGGCAACAGCAGGAGCACAGGCTCTACCCCGGGGCGAGACATGCTGGGAGTGCCCAGGGAACGTCTCTAAGTTCAGTGTGGCCAGAGCAGAGTGGGCAACGGAGAGGGTGGCAGGCTGCCCTGGACTCTATTGGGCCTGGCAGAGCAGGGCAAGGCGTTTAGATGGAATGTGAAGACCTTGTGCCTTTCCCACTTTGGGATCAGGCCCTATTTGTAGACTGACTTGAGGTTGTGTGATTGGAGATGTGAGGCTTGTGTGGGGCTGGGGAGCCTGGGTGGGGAAGAAGCTCCTGGTGCACTCTTCCCCTGAGATTCCTAAGGATCTTCTCTCTCCTGCCCTCTGACAGCACTCTCTGCAACCCCACCTTTGCTCAAGCTCCCACACCTGCCTTTGTCCCAGTGATTAGCTTCACAAGCCACCTTGCCACCTGGCCCTCCGCAGAGGAGCCCACCCTGCCCACACAGCGAGTCGGCCAAGCTACCGCCCCAGCTGTGTGATGGGCTGTCCTCAGGATACCCAGCTTGGCGGTGAGTTCCCTTCCCCACCCCGTCAGCAGCCCTTCGCTTGATGCCTGGAGTTCCCAAGAAGACAGAATAACTGGCTTTAATGGTGGCTTTGTTCCGTGGGCAGGCAAATTTGAGTGATATGTTTCCTTCACACTTATAATTTACTGTACAATTGGCCCAATGCAGCAGCATTAAGAAATTTAATGTTTTTAAGTAAAAGTTAATTGATTGAAATTAGGCAGACGGCAACAGCTGCGGAATGCCAAAAAAAAAAAAAAAAAAAGCACTCGTGTAACTGATGAAGCTCAAGTTAAACTGGGTCTAGCCATGCAACCACTCAGCTTGGAATGATGTGAGCTGTGTGTGAGTGCACATACGTCCCTGTGCCTGCAGTGTGTGTATGTGTGCATATGCTGTGAGCATGTAAGGTGTGCGTGTGGTGTGTGGTGTGTGTGGTGTGCATGTGTGTGGTAACTGTGTATGATGTATGTGTGCACACGTGTGCATGTATGTGGTATGTGTATGTGGTGTATAATGTGTATGTGTGGCATGCATGTGTGTGCATGTGTGTGTGGTTTGTGTGTGGGTATGTGTGAAGTGTACATGTGGTGCATGTGTGTGGTGTATAGGTGTAGTGTGTGTGGCACAGGTATGTGTGTGGGGGTGTATGTGGTATGTGTGCATGTGTAGTGCATGTATGGTGCATGTATGTGGTGTGTGTGTACGTGTGTGTGTGGTGTGTGTGGTGTGTGTACGTATGGTATGTGTGATGTGCAGCTATGTGTGCATGGGTGTATATGGTGTGTGTGCCCATGTGTGTGGTGTGCACTTGGTGCATGTGTGTGATGTGTGGTGTGTGTATGTGTGGTGTGTGTGATGCACAGGTATGTGCACATGGGTGTATATGGTGTGTGTGTCCATGTGTGTAGTGTGCACTTGGTGCATGTGTGTGCTGTGTGCAAGTGCATGCCTGTGTGTGATGTGCATGTGTTGTATGTGTGTCTGTGCATGTGTGTGTGATGTGTGTGTGTGGTGGGAGAACTGGGAATCAGATTACTCTCAGAATCTAGATGTTCATCTGGCACAACTGCCCAAGCATGGTCTCACTCGTTCCCTTCCTTAACCCAGGGATATGCAGAAAACCTTTTTGACAAACCTTTTTATTACAAAAATTCTTTCTCAGGCATCCTGCCAAAGCAGCAAGGTCAGGGAGGGGGACACGCAGGGAAGAGGGCCAGGACCAGTGTCATCACCAAGAGCATCAATGCCAGGCTCCCCTCCTTGGGAACTGACATTTTGACCAAATCTACTTTGACTTTATTTTGGCGAAGCCACCTAAGAGCCAAGGCAGAGCTTAATGTAATCAGTACATGGGGCTCTGGCTGCAGAGAGCCAGCATGTCCACTGTGCTGAGGGGGAACAACTCATTAAAGACATGCAAGAAGGCATGCACAATCTGTGCCTGGGGGTGCTGGAGACCCCGCCTGGTCCCAGGATCTGCAGAAGAAATAGACTCATTAGGGCCGGTAGATAATAATGCCCAACACTGATTCAGCGTTTCCGCATGCTTCAATACATTCCCTCCCTTTGTCCCTACATATTGAAAAAAATCACAAAAGGTATTTACATAGTGAATCCCTTTTCAAATATTTTCCTTCAATCAAACCAAGGCCAGTTCCACAGATATTGAATTAATCACATGTAGTTTCTTATAAACTCAAGCTCTCATGATCCATTTTTCAGGATCTTCCTTCTCTTTTCCAGTCAATTCCTCCCCTCCCGTCACAAGTCCTACGTTCCAGCCACACTGACCTTGTTTCTGCCCTTAAAGCTCTGAGCCCATCTTTGACTGAGTCCTACTTCTGTTTCGACTTTGCAGTATTTAATGTTAGCTGATATTCTGATTTCAGCCCAAATTTTACCTCCTCGCAGAGTCACAGCCACCTTAACTAAATTGGTACCTTCACCCTCATGATTGTGTTACAACACACTGCGTCATTGTCCTGTGTCATGGCCATGATCCAAAATTGTCACATTTCTATTGATTCCGTACCTATTGTTACTCTTGAACAAGGATCCGCAAACCATGACCCATGGGTCAAATCGAACAAATCCAGTCCACTGCCTATTTTTGTATGGCCCAAGAGGTAAGAATGCTTTTTATGTTGAAATGTTAAAAAAAGAAAAAGTCATATTTCATGACGCGGAAATAATAGGCTATTCAGATTTCAGTGTTCAAAAACACAGTTTTCCTGGAGCACAGCCATGCTCGTGTGTTTCTGGATTGTCTATGGCTGCTTTCATACATCCACAGTAGCAGAGTTGAGTGTTGTGACAGAGACCGTATGGGCCGCAAACCTCAAATATATATTACCTGACCCTTTCTAGAAAAATTTGCAGGCCCTTGGTCTAAACGAGAGTTGTAAGCAGCAGAGATTTATCTGCCTTGCTCTTCATTTTTACTATTTGCTGAATGAATTTGCATTTTCCTTGGTCAACTCTTTTTTTTTTTTTGGCAGGGTTTCCCTCTGTCACACAGGCTAGAGTGCAGTGGCATGATCGTAGCTCACTGCAGCCTTGACTCTCCTGGCTCACATCATCCTCCTGCCTCAACCTCCCAAGTAGCTGAGACTCCATGTGCCACCAAGCCCAGCTAATTTTTTGTATTTTTTGTAGAGCCGGGGTTTCGCCATGTTGTTCAGGCTGGTCTTGAACACCTGGACTCAGGCAATCTGCCCACCTTGGCTTCCCAAGAATTGGGATGACAGGCATGAGCCACCACGCCCAGCCTCCTAGTCGACCCTTAATTTGGCCTTCAGGACTCAACTGAGATCCTGCTCTGACAGCCCTCACTGACCTCATCCCCAAGGCTGGGCTGAGTCTTTCTCCCTGTGAGCCCAGGGATCCTGGGCTGCTACTCTCACAGACTTGGTAATAACAGCAGCTGCCATTTGTTGAGTCTTTGCCCTGGGTGGGTCATGGCTCCGTGTTACTTACTTTGCTTGCATTTTCTCTGTCATCACCACATCCCAGCGAGATAGTGACTATTAAGATGCTCATTTTACAGATTAGGGAGCTGAGGCACAAAGGTTACCACCCCAAGGTCACACAGCTTTTAGGTGACAGACAGGAGTGTAAACTCAAGCAGTCTGACCCCAGAGCCACACTGATAACCACCATAGGGAAAATTTGGTAGTTTTATTCTCTTATTTGTCTCCCCACTCAGAGGAGCTCCTTGGGGGTAGTGCTCATGCCTTATTCACTTCTGCATCCCAAGCTTGATGGAGTAGGAGCTCAAAAATAATTCAGTGAATCCATTTCTGCTGTGCCAGGAAATTTGGGCTTGTCCACTATGTACATCTGCATTCTTATCACCCATTCATACAGACAGGATTCATCCAAACATTTCTTCCCTATGAGGATACTCAGGACAATGCCAACACCCTCATTGGATGCATGGGGAAATTGAGGCTCGGCAGAGTTAAGAGACTTGCCAAAGGCCAGTGACTGGCCACTTCAGGATAAAAGCGCAGTCCCACCTTGACGTTTCACCAGACCCAGCTCTTTGATCTGTGGACAGAGAAACAATCTTATTGACAGGCAGACCAAGGGGTGTGTAGTCATGCCACGTTCTTTGTTATCAAGGATTAAAACATGACCAGCTCCCCCCACCCCAGGCAATTTACCCAAGACACCCTTGATGGTGATTTTGCCTGACAGGTACTGCCCAGGCACACACTGCAATAAAGGGCTGGCCTCCTCCCCATTATGCCCTCTCCCTCCCTCTTTCCGCACACAGGCTCCTGCCTCCAAGGGCACTGGCTTCCTGACCAGCCAGCCATGCTCTAAAGCGCAAACAGTGTAGGAAATGAAAACCCCGGGAAGAGCAGATGATGCGGGCGGGAGGTGGAGGTACCTCCACTCAGTGCGATCTGTCGGCTCCCCAGGCTGGCAAGAAAAACTTAAACATTATTTACTCAGCCATGTGCGAGTTAAAACCAATATCTGCCGGCCATCTGTTCAGCCCAGTGACCCCTTGGAATTTCACGCCCCCCCCGTGACGTCAGCATCATTCCTTCTCATCTTTCTCTCTGCTCCCTGGCTCTGCTCCCTTCCCCAGGGCCGAGATGGGAAGGGGAGGGAAAGGTCGATGGTGACCAGGGCAGCACCACAGAGCTCCTTCCAAACGCACAGCCATGGAGGTTATTGTTAAACTTCCCGCACTTGGCATTCAGGGTCACTTGTGCCTTATGAGGTTTCTATCATATTCACTGGGGTTCAGTGGGAGCCCTAGATCCTACTATTCACTTCCAGTGGCCCTGACTCTGAATGGTGTGACCTTGAGCAAGTTGCTTCCTAGCAGGACCTTGAGCAAGTTGCTTCCTAGCAGTGCTGCGTCTTGGCTCCTGATGGAGGAAACGGACCAGCTCTTCTTTAACATCCCCTTGAGCTGTAATGTCTCCCTAACCCCTCCTTCTTGGGTTTTATACCCCATTTCTGACTCAGAACCCTCATACCAGACGTTGCCACGTTCTCCTGCTCCAGGGAGGCTCCATTCCCTGCTGCGCCCATTTATCCATATCTGCCATGGAAGGCTCCCCATCACGATGCCTTCCTGTTACCTGGCAACCATCATCACCACACAGGGCTGCTAGCCTGCCGCCCCGCCTTTCACGTGTGCACACACTTATATACACAGGGCCCGGCCAAGGAGACTGTGAGGCACAAAAGCGAGCTGTGGCGCCTGAGCAGGAACCAGCAGGGAATGTGCAGGGAAGAGGTCCTGGCACAAAAAGCGCTGGGTAGAGAAGAAGAGTGGCGCTCCAGCTGCGGTGCTGAGGTCCACTGCTGTGCGCCCTTGCATAAACTCTTTCTGACTCTCAGCTGCAGTTTCCCATTTGTGCAGCCAGGGTGATGAATTCAGTTATTCCTTACCAGCTCCCTAGGACAATTATTTTGCATAAGAAAATACCTGGGTAATCTTGGACGATATCTGGAGTTGGGCATAGTTCTTATAGCCATGGCCCTGCTGCATTTCTCTACTTGCAGACAGGAGTTAAGGTAGTGACTGAGGTCAATCAGGTGGTGGCTGTGACTCCCAACTAATGGTGTGCTAGAGACCCTTCCCAACTGGGTGTTCAGTGAAGTTGTGTCAGAAGCTTGGACACTACGTTGGCCATAGTGAGTGTATTTACTTCATGAAAATTGGCAAGTGCTACAAATCAAGGATTTTTATTTTGAGAGCCGGTTGTTACACATTTGTCAGCACACTTACTGTCTTCAGCCCCTTTAGACAGCCTGCAGGAAGACTTCTCACCAAGGGAACTTCCTTCCTTCCTGAGTTTCCCCCAATGACTTCCAGACCTATGTGCTTTAGGGAAGGCATTCCATTGCCCACTGCCAGCTTTCCTGCCTGGCTTTCCCCCGGTGGGCTTCCATGAATGCAGATACAGAGTCGGGAGAGAGAAGGGAAACGGGCACTTGCTTTTAAGGACTACCTGTTCGTGGCAGACCAGAACAAACTGCACAAAGGCTAGATTATTTATGTACTATTAGGAAGATCGTTAATATCAGGATGTTAAAATATGTAAATAGCATAAATATGCCCCACATCCTAATTACTGTTTTGCATGATCAAGTCATTTACTCTTTATGACATTTTATGATTGTTCAGCTGTGTCAGCGAACACTTAGCACAACCTCCTACCACGGATGATGAAGCTATGGAGTTTTCCCAGTTTCCTGGCCAGGAACAGCGGGGTGGGGGTGGGGGCGGCATCAAGGCAAAACAAAGCTTCCCTGTCCCTATTCCAGGTGCCTCCACTGTGGAGGAAGACACCCATTGTTGGAGATTCTTTTTGTGTGAGTAACATATGTTCCTGCTTCCTGGCATTTTCCCCAATGTTCTGTAATCCCGATTCTGGTGGAGGCAGATTTATATGCAGGCTAATGAGAGCTGACATTTCTTGTGCTGGTTGCTACACTTGCTGTGTTGATTTAACGCAGTGCAGGTTCAACCAACCGCAAAGCAAGTTTCCCTGAACCTTTCTGTAAAGCAACTTAACGGTCACGATTGGAGAAGCTGCCTGCTCCGTGAAGCACGGTGACTTTCGGGATATCCAACCATGATCCCAGAACGGATTTCTGCCTGCTCTTTGGGCTTTCTGCTCAGCTTCAAAAGAAGCTTCTCGCTGGCATGGAAGTGTTTGAGTTTGATGGCCACTTTGCTTTTTTTGAAGAGTTAGTTTAAACCAGAGGTCTCACCTGGGTGGCATAAAAACCAGTTACTGTTCATAGGCATATTTTGTTTGGCTGTCACAGTGTTAAAAATGATTTTATTTGCCGATTTTAAAAAATTGCGACATTTCACATAAAATTTAGATTTCTGGCCTCTCTGAAAAAATACAAAGGTCTGGAAATGATTGCCTGACATTACCACGAGGCAACCTCCAACTGGGGGCGTAAGAGTGCATATAGCAGAGTGGGCAGGATATAGCTTTGGACTTCATTCAGATGGCCTGGGTTCAAATCCAAGCTCCACAGCTTATTTGCTGTGTGACTTTGGGCCATTTACTTAGCTTCTCTGTGCTTCAGTCTCTTCATCTATAAAAAAGGAGATAGTCCCCATGGCACTCAGTTATAAGCACTTAGAACAGTGTCTGGCACTTATTAAGAGCTGTTTAAGATTTATTCATTATGATGAACAGCTACTGCCTTTAGATGGGGCTTATGCACGTCCTGTGTGAAACCCTGGAACTTTCCTGAGTTAAGACACAAGATGTGAAGCAGAGACTACCTTGTGGTGAGTCTCACGAAGCTTCCAGCTATCAGTAATATTGAGGGTCCGGGGTTTGGAGTCCTTCTGCACAGCCGGAGAGGAAGCAGGAGGGAAAGGGAACATCCTAAGGTTCTCCTTGCATTTTTACCATCAATTGTTTACAGCAGTCAAGGTCCAATGTATTCCCCCAAATGACAGGTTCACAGAGTGCACAATTGCATACTGGAGATTATTAAAGATAGGGTGTTGCTGGCAGGAAGAAGGGAAAGGAGAGGTGAATGGAAACAATTTCCATTAAAATGGAGTTTGGAGACAAAAGGCACATGGAGAACTATTTTGAGCCTAAGGCAGGTGACACTGGATTCAAAATTTAATGAGCCTTAAATGCCATTGGATGAATATAGCCGGAGACGCATGGTTACATCAGAAAGGGCCCACACAGTTGCATGCTTTCCCACATACTCCATTTTTTTAAAGGCTCCTTAGAACTAACAAGCTAAACCTTAGTCAAATGAGGGAGTCATAGTCATTTGCAGCTAAGTGATCTTTCAGCTGAACGGAGAGAGGTACCCTACCTGGCTGCTGGGGAGCCGGCGGTGACTCAACCTGGGCGTGGGGACAGAGACTTCCATGCTTGCCGGAAGGTCCCCTGGCAGATCGACCATCTGCAAGTGCCCTCCATGTTTCCTGGCTTTCCAGGTCTTATGCCTCCTCTCCCCCAAGCCCTCACTGGGACGTATCCTTGGCTTCGCGGCGGGGTGGGTTTGTCTGCTGTCTGGACAGTTGTGTTTCCCTGCAGGGTGCTGCTCAGTGGCTGGGCTCAGGTAAAGAGCTTGCATTTGTCCAATGCATAAACAGGGAGAAGCAAATTCATTTCATAGCCGAAGCTGCCAGCCTCTGACAAGACCAGGGAACTTGGAAAAAAATGAAGCCCCCTGCTGCCTGTAAAATGCCTGTAGAATCAGATGCAAGAGCCCCCACAATAGCATAAGTTCCTAAGGGACTTTCTGGCCTCCCCTGCAAGCCTGGGCAGCTTTCCACATGGACTGTAGCCATGGGAAACAGACATCCAGGGTCGGGTTTTCCTGGATCAGTTATGGAGAAGGAGTAACAGAGGTGTTAGGGCAGACTAGAACCCTCTCCTCCCCCTTCACGCTTGCTGACTCACACCCCTGCACCACTCCACTCTGCCAATTTCCTGCGGATCAATGCTGCACACACTTGCTCATGAATATACTCATCTCCGAAGCTTCCGCTGTTCTCACCCCACTGTGCTGATTTTTGCCACACCCCTCCTGTCAGTATTTACTTAGTGTAGGACATTTTAACACCTATGCTAGCCTCAGCATCAGCCATAAAGCCTGTAAAATCACAGGTTTGGGGTGCCAGCTTTATTGTTTTCTACTATACATTAAAATCAATCCTAACCACGTGACAAATGTTTCTCTGTGTACTACCTAACATGATCCTGTGAACCACCGGTGCTGGAGGTATGATACTTCTGGGACACCATGCTGGAGGAAGTGGGATGAACTTGTTGCTGTGGAAAATCCCAGAGGGGATGCAGCGCAAGGTTTGTGGCTGAAGAGGACTTGAATTCAGACCCAAAGAATGAGAAAAGCAATCTCTCGAGGTGTGGTTGGGAGATGCATTCCACCCCCACCTCACCAAAAGACCTGACTGGTCTTTCAAGTTAAAGATAGCAAGCATTTTAGGCTTAGAAATCCAGACATGAAAATGGAAGCATAAAGAGAGAGGGGTGGGCTGAGAGACCGGCACTGGCTTTCATTTGGGAAGGAGGAAGGGGCATGTTTCGCAAAGTAGCTCCTGGGAGCTGGCAGGAGGGAAGGTTCATGCTGCCTTTGGAGCTGTTCTTCCTGGACTGCAGGGCCACAGAACAAAAGGTCTTAAGGCCTGAATTTGTGCGCTTTGGCTGGCATAACAAAGGACCACAGGTCGGGTGGCTTAAACAACAGGACTTCATCTTCTCATAGCTCTGGAGGCTGGGAGGCCAAGATCAAGCTGTCGGCAGGGCTGGCTTCTCCGAGGCCTCTCAGGTCGGCTTGTAGCTGGCCACCCTCTTACCGTGTCCTCATATGGTCTTCCTTTTGTACAGTCTACGTCCCAGTTTCCTCTTCTTACATGGCCACTGGTGAGAGTGGATGAGGGCCCACCCGAATGACCTCATTTAACCTTAATTACTTCTTTAAAGACTCTGTATCAATCAGATCACATTCTGAGGTACCTGGGGTTAGAGCTACAACATATAAATTTGGTGAGGTTGGGGAGTAAGGGCAGGGAGAAAAGTCAACTCATAACAAGGCCTTTAGAATCAAAAAAGAAACTGATGTGTTAGAACTTCATCTGTTGCCGCCAGTGATGGGAATTCTGACTTAGCCTCGGGAGTTCAAGGAGAACAGGAACCTCCTGGCATCCAGGAGAAGCTTGTGTTTAGCCCTGTGGGGTCCAGCGGGCTTCAGGGACTGGGGTCCTGGCTCCTCCTCCACAATAGGGGTTGGTGATACATAGGAAAAATATCCACAAGAATTAATGAGGGATCCCCTCTGGTATTTCCTATTATCTCACAACCCTCCCCACTGGGGCAGGAGACCACGGATCCTCCAATCTTCAAGAGAGAGGTGTCACATCAGCATCTGAGGGCAAAGAAATCAGACTCATAACCCAAGGTTAAGGCTGAAGGCAAAGACTTAGAAGCACACGTGACAGTTTCAGGCAGGTTTTGCTGCCCCAGAGGAAAATTCTCTAGTCTTGGACAGGAAGAGAAAAATTGGACAGGAATATAAAGAGCGACAAGGCCTGTGGTTTTCAGAAGGCCATGAGGCAGCCTCCCAGCACTTCTTGGGATTCCAGACTAAGGTTGGAGGGCAGCCATTCCTCCCCTGCCCGC
Source organism: Pongo pygmaeus (assembly GCF_028885625.2). NCBI lineage: Eukaryota > Metazoa > Chordata > Mammalia > Primates > Hominidae > Pongo > Pongo pygmaeus. The sequence continues at coordinate 46,085,616 of NC_072391.2, forward strand.
TGCATGTGAGAAGAGCAGGCAAGTCACTGACAGCAGGAGCCAGGCTGGGAGAGGCCCAAAGGTCAGGAGTGAAGGGTGCTGCAGACACAACCCGCGTGTTGTGACAGCCAAGAATCAGATGCATGATGCGCTACTTTCAAGGACACCGGCATGGACACGTCACAACTGAGGACCAGACACTCCCACCCCCATCTCCCGCTGCCTGTGAATCCTGCCCCCAGAACTTAGCAACGACCTTGGGGGAAGGGGAAATCTCAACTTGACTGAGTGTAAGTTTCCATTATCTGGTGGGATACAGACATAAACGATCATTGAAGTTTACTGTATCAGTTTTTTATCACTGCCGTAACCAATTCCACAAACTTAGTGTCTCGAAACAATACACATTCATTATCTTACAGTTCTGCGGGTTAGAAGTCTGACATGGCTGCTCCCCAGGGCTAACATCAAGGTGTCAGCAGGGATATATTTCTTCTGGAGAGTCTAGGAGGGAATCTGTTTTCTTGCCATTTCTGGCTTCCTCTGGCCTCCCACATTCCTGGGCTTGTGGGCCCTTTCTCCAACTTCAAAGCTGGCAATGGCAGGTTGAGTCCTTCTCACATTGCATCACCTGAGCATCCTACAAGGTCACATCTCTTTCTCTACCTCTCTTTTTCACTTTAAGAACCCTTGTCATAGGGTGCACCTGAATAATATTAAAGTAAGTGATTGGAAACCTTAATTTCATTTGCAACCTTAAGTCCCCTTTGCTATGTGGTCCTGATCCTGGGAACGAGGACATGGACATCATTCAGGGACCATTATTCTGCTTGACACATTTAGTGAATACACAAATAGACATATTCCTTGCCTGGCTGAAATGGTGGCCTGAGATTTGTGGTTATGAACTGATGTGTCTGTTACAGGGACAAATTCTGGTTTTGAGGTTCGAGATGGGGGTCTGAGTTTTCATCCCTGTAGGATGCTGCTCTGAGTAGCATGGTCAGACCAACCACTGGGCCCAATCTTGGGAGTGAGACTCTGAACTCAGAAGTCACAGATTCTACAATCTTAGAACTGTAGAATCCATGACACCTCAGGGTGGAAGTGGTCAGGGAAGGCCACTGATCCAACCTGTCTCACCTGGGACAGGAATCCATCTATATTCTTATACTTCCGTCTTCACCTCTACCATCAGCTCCAAGAGTTTATCATTTCACTCCAAGACTGGCCTCCCAAGTCAGCAGCCTGCCTCTGTTGTTCGCCTGCTGGTCATATGACCACACACTTGCCAGAGAGATCTTCTACAGGGGCAAATCAGATTGTATCACTCCCTCACTCAGACCCCCCAAGGTTCCCCTTCCTGTTAGGTGGAAATCTAGACTCTGCACTGTGGCCCCAGTGGCCCACCTGATGACTCACCTGTTCCCCTGACCTCATCTTCCACCACACTTGCTTTCTGTACATTCTAGCAAACTTGGTTTTCCCTCTGTTCTTAGCCCATGTCAAGCTGGCTCTCATCTCCTGATTCGGGGCTTGTTGTTCCCCATACCTGAAAATGTTCTCTTCTAGGTATTTCCATGGTTCCATTCCTTCTATGGATCTCTGTTCCTTTGATGGGCCTTCCTCAGCCACCATCTACTCCCTTGTTAGTGTCGTTCATCGCCTGTACCACCAGCTTTCAACACATGACAGGTGTTTCCTCTTTGCTCTTTGTTTCCTTCTCTAGAGTATACACTTCCTGAATGCCAGGACTCTGACAACTTTATTTATCACTATAACCACTGTATCCATCACATTGCCTGGCACATAAAAGATGCTAAGTAAAGAATTGTTGAATGCATGAGTGAATGACTGCCCCAGTGGGCCCCAGGGGCATTTAAGCAGCTCCTGTTGCCTGGGACTACTGCACTAGAGACCTTTACTTCGTTCAAAACTAGAGTAACCACTGAATGCATTTCCATCAATAGGGAGAACTGTTCAAAATCAGTGGGCAGTGAGGACTTCCCAGAAGAGGTAACTGGGAGATATCTGGCCTCCGTGAGTTTAGACAAGGCTCACAGCATGAACACTAATCACATGTCAGAATCATTGTCGGTACACAGAGGATAACAAAGACAGACAAGAGACAGCCCCTTCCCTCAAGGAAATTATAGACTGGTAGGAGAAGATAGACACATACACACATTTTTCTGTGTTCCTGACACAGAAAGAGTGGCATAAAAACATGAAATATGGATAAACCTCAGAAGAAGCAAACAAACTTTGGCACCTTTGCTGCCTCTGCAATGGTGACCTGCTTCTCCTGTCAGCTGGCTTCAATAGGAGGACTTTAATTATATTGCTTAATTACACCAGAGCACACCAGGATTTTTTAATTTTTTTTAACATTAATTCCCCTCTGGGTTCCTGATATTTGCTTTACGTTATTGCCAAGCACTGGAGAGGAGCGACAAACACAAGAAGGGTCTTAATATTTGGAATTCTCAGCCCTGCAGCGTGTTATTTGCCTTTCCATTTGGAGCTCGAGGATGCAAACCCTTCATCTGTTCATGGTGACCTCTGAGCAGAGCTCCAGGAACCAGGGAGGGCTGGGACCTCATGGCAAAGCATCCAGAGGCTACCCTAGACTTTGTGAAACACTGAAAGCTTTCTTGTTTGACCTTTTCAACAACTACAAGGAGGAGATCTCAGCTCCACTGTTTTACAAATGAGGAAACTGAGGCATAGATTGGTGAATTGGTTTGTTTGCCTATAAATAAATCTGGTCAGAGCAAAAGATGGGACTGAAATTTATATCATTAAACTCCAAGCCGCTAGTGTTTGCCACGAAACATGAGCTTTTTGCCAAGATATTTTCATCTGTGCCAAATCATATGACAATATGCTGGGTAACTTATTCTTTACAAATATTTATTTTTTGCCTTTTGGCAGCTTCAGGTTAGCATATGTGTTTAATTAACATTTCTAATTAAAATCACAATGTGTAAAAATCAAATATTGTCCATGAGTTACATTCCGCCTTATCTCTAAATGGTGCCAATTTGCACATGGTAGGTAAACTATTTTAACTTTTCTAGTAAGATCTTCTGGTAAAATTTTATAAAATAAAATCAGTGGGAAGAAGTTAAAAACTCTTAGCCAGCTCCCCACCAAGGCTGAGATCATGAAGCAGGAGCTGCACTATGGGCATTTCTTACTGCAGCTGGAATGGGTAAGCATGTTCACTAGGTGCAATAATCTAAATCTCTGTGTCCCCCAAAGTTCATATGTTGAAACCCTAATTCCAGCATGACAGTATTTGGAGGTGAGGCCTTTGGGAGGTAATTAGATCATGAAGGTGGCCCTCTCATGAATGGGATTAGTGCCTTTATAGAAACAAGCCAGAGAGCTCTCAGTTTCTTTCTGCCATGTGAGGATACAATGAAGAGTCAGCACAGTCTGCAACCTGGAGAAGGGTCCTCACCAGAATCTCACCATGCCGGCACCCTGATCTCACACTTCCAGCCTCCAGATCTATGAGAAATAGATTTCTGCTGTTTATAAGCTACCCAGTCTATGAGACTTTGTTGTAGCCACCTCAATGAACTAAGACCCCTGGGCAACATGCGTCTTCTCCTTAAGAAATTCATTTAGGGTAGAGTTCCAAGATGGCCGAATAAGAACAGCTCCAGTCTACAGCTCCCAGAGGGAGCGACACAGAAGATGGGTGATTTCTGCATTTCCAACTGAAGTACCGAGTTCATCTCACTGGGGCTCATCGGACAGTAGGGGCAGGACAGCGGGTGCAGTCCACTGAGCATGAGCCGAAACAGGGCAACGCATTGCCTCACCTGGGAAGCGCAAGGGGTCAGGGAATTCCCTTTCCTAGACAAAGGAAGCGGTGACATACGGCAACTGGAAAATTGGGTCACTCTCACCCTAATACTGTGCTTTTCCAATGGTCTTAGCAAATGGCACACCACGCATATCCCACGCCTGGCTTGGAGGGTCCCACGCCCACGGAGCCTCACTCATTGCTAGCACAGCAGTCAGAGATCAAACTGCAAGGCGGCAGCGAGGCTGGGGGAAGGGCGCCCACCATTGCTGAGGCTTGAGTAGGTAAACAAAGCAGCCAGGAAGCGCTAACTGGGTGGAGCCCACCGCAGCTCAAGGAGGCCTGCCTGCCTCTGTAGACTCCACCTCTGGGGGCAGGGCAAAGCCAAACAAAAGACAGCAGAAACCTCTGCAGACTTAAATGCGCCTGTCTGACAGCTTTGAAGAGAGCAGTGGTTCTCCCAGCACAGAGTTTGAGATCTGAGAATGGACAGACTGCATCCTCAAGAGGGTCCCTGACCCCCGAGTAGCCTAACTAGGAGGCACCCTCCAGTAGGGGCAGACTGACACCTCACATGGCTAATTATCAGTCTGAGATGAAACTTCTAGAGGAACTATCAGGCAGCAACATTTGCTGTTCAGCAATATTCGCTGTTCTGCAGCCTCCACTGCTGATACCCAGGAAAACAGGGTCTGAAGTGGACTTCCAGCAAACTCCAACAGACCTGCAGCTGAGGGTCCTGACTGTTAGAAGGAAAACTAACAAACAGAAAGGACATCCACACCAAAATCCCATCTGCACGTCACCATCATCAAAGACCAAAGGTAGATAAAACCACAAAGATGGGGAAAAAGCAGAGCAGAAAAGCTGAAAGTTCGAAAAATCAGAGTGCCTCTCCCCCTTCAAAGGAATGCAGCTCCTCACCAGCAACAAAACAAAGCTGGACAGAGAATGACTTTGACGAGTTGAGAGAAGAAGGCTTCAGACGATCAAACTTCTCCGAGCTAAGGGAGGAAGTTCGAACCCATTGCAAAGAAGCTGAAAACCTTGAAAAAATATTAGACGAATGGCTAACTAGAATAACCAGTGTAGAGAAATCCTTAAATGACCTGATGGAGCTGAAAACCATGGCACAAGAACTACTTGACGAATGCACAAGCTTCAGTAGCTGATTCGATCAACTGGAAGAAAGGGTATCAGTTATTGAATATCAGATGAATGAAATGAAGCAAGAAGAGAAGTTTAGAGAAAAAAGAGTAAAAAGAAATGAACAAAGCCTCCAAGAAATATGGGACTATGTGAAAAGACCAAATCTACATCTGATTGGTGTACCTGAAAGTGACGGGGAGAATGGAACCAAGTTGGAAAACACTCTTCAGGATATTATCCAGGAGAACTTCCCCAAACTAGCAAGGCAGGCCAACATTCAAATTCATGAAATACAGAGAACACCACAAAGATACTCCTCGAGAAGAGCAACTCCAAGACACATAATTGTCAGATTCACCAAGGTTGAAATGGGGGAAAAAATGTTAAGGGCAGCCAGAGAGAAAGGTTGGGTTACCCACAAAGGGAAGCCCATCAGACTAACAGCAGATCTCTCAGCAGAAACTCTACAAGTCAGAAGAGAGTGGGGGCCAGTATTCAACATTCTTAAAGAGAAGAATTTTCAACCCAGAATTTCATATCCAGCCAAACTAAGCTTCATAAGTGAAGAAGAAATAAAATCCTTTACAAACAAGCAAATGCTGAGAGATTTTGTCACCACTAAGCCTGCCCTACAAGAGCTCCTGAAGGAAGCACTAAACATGGAAAGGAACAACCTGTACCAGCCACCGCAAAAACATGCCAAATTGTAAAGACCATCAAGGCTAGGAAGAAACCGCATCAACTAACGAGCAAAATAACCAGCTAACATCATAATGACAGGACCAAATTCACACATAACAATATTAACCTTAAATGTAAATGGGCTAAATGCTCCAATTAAAAGACACAGACTGTCAAATTGGATAAAGAGTCAATACCCATCAGTGTGCTGTATTCAGGAGACCCATCTCAAGTGCAGAGACACACATAGGCTCAAAATAAAGGGAGGGAGGAAGATCTACCAAGCAAATGGAAAACAAAAAAAAGCAGGGATTGCAATCCTAGTCTCTGATAAAACAGACTGTAAGCCAACAAAGATCAAAAGAGACAAAGAAGGCCATTACATAATGGTAAAGGGATCAATTCAACAAAAAGAACTAACTATTCTACATATATATGCACCCAATACAGGAGCACCCAGATTCATAAAGCAAGTCCTTAGAGACCTACAAAGAGACTTAGACTCCCACACAAAAATAATGGGAGACCTTAACATCCCACTGTCAACATTAGACAGATCAACAAGACAGAAAGTTAACAAGGATATGCAGGAATTGAACTCAGCTCTGCACCAAGCAGACCTAATAGACATCTACAGAACTCTCCACCCCAAATCAACAGAATATACATTCTTCTCAGCACCACATCGCACTTATTCCAAAATTGACCACATAATTGGAAGCAAAGCACTCCTCAGCAAATGTAAAAGAACAGAAATTATAACAAACTGTCTCTCAGACCACAGTGCAATCAAACTAGAACTCAGGATTAAGAAACTCACTCAAACCGCTCAACTACATGGAACTGAACAACCTGCTCCTGAATGACTACTGGGTACACAAAGAAATGAAGGCAGAAATAAAGATGTTCTTTGAAACCAATGAGAACAAAGACACAACATACCAGAATCACTGGGACACATTTAAAGCAGTGTGCAGAAGGAAATTTATAGCACTAAATGCCCACAAGAGGAAGCAGGAAAGATCTAAAATTGACACCCTAACATCACAATTAAAGAACTAGAGAAGCAAGAGCAAACACATTCAAAAGCTAGCAGAAAGCAAGAAATAACTAAGATCAGAGCAGAACTGAAGGAGATAGAGACACAAAAAACCCTTCAAAAAATCAATGAATACAGGAGCTGGTATATGGAAAAGATCAACAAAATTGATAGACTGCTAGCAAGACTAATAAAGAAGAAAAGAGAGAAGAATCAAATAGATGCAATAAAAAATGATAAAGGGGATATCACCACCGATCCCACAGAAATACAAACTATCATACGAGAATACTATAAACACCTCTACACAAATAAACTAGAAAATCTAGAAGAAATGGATAAATTCCTGGACACATACACCCTCCCAAGACTAAACCAGGAAGAAGTTGAATCCCTGAATAGACCAATAACAGGCTCTGAAATCAAGGCAATAATTAATAGCCTACCAACCAAAAAAAGTCCAGGACCAGACAGATTCACAGCCAAATTCTACCAGAGGTACAAAGAGGAGCTAGTACTGTCCCTTCTGAAACTACTCCAATCAGTAGAAAAAGAGGGAATCCTCCCTAACTCATTTTAGGAGGCCAGCATCATCCTGATACCAAAGCCTGGCAGAGACACAACAAAAAAAAGAGAATTTTAGACCAATATCCCTGATGAACACTGATGCAAAAATCCACAACAAAATACTGGGAAACCGAATCCTGCAACACATCAAAAAGTTTATCCACCATGATCAAGTGGGCTTCATCCCTGGGATGCAAGGCTGGTTCAACATATGCAAATCAGTAAACGTAATCCAGCATATAAACAGAACCAAAGACAAAAACCACATGATTATCTCAATAGATGCAGAAAAGGCCTTTGACAAAATTCAACAGCCCTTCATGCTAAAAACTCTCAATAAACTAGGTATCGAAGGGACATATCTCAAAATAATAAGAGCTATTTATGACAAACCCACTGTCAATATCGTACTGAATGGGCAAAAACTGGAAGCATTCCCTTTGAAAACAAGCACAAGACAGGGAAGCCCTCTTTCAGCACTCCTATTCAACATAGGTTGGAAGTTCCGGCCAGGGCAATCAGGAAGGAGAAGGAAATAAAGGGTATTCAATTAGGAAAAGAGGAAGTCAAATTGTACCTATTTGCAGATGACATGATTGTATATTTAGAAAACCCCATCATCTCAGCCCAAAATCTCCTTAAGCTGATAAGCAACTTCAGCAAAGTCTCAGGATCGAAAATCAATGTGCAAAAATCACAAGCATTCTTATACACCAATAACAGACAGAGAGCCAAATCATGAGTGAACTCCCATTCACAATTGCTTCAAAGAGAATAAAATACCTAGGAATCCAACTTACAAGGGATGAGAAGGACCTCTTCAAGGAGAACTACAAACCACTGCTCAACGAAATAAAAGAGGACACAAACAAATGGAAGAACATTCCATGCTCATGGATAGGAAGAATCAATATCGTGAAAATGGCCATACTGCCCAAGGTAATTTATAGATTCAATGCCATCCCCATCAAGCTACCAATGACTTTCCTAACAGAATTGGAAAAAACTACTTTAAAGTTCATATGGAAGCAAAAAAGAGCCTGTATTGCCAAGACAATCCTAAGCCAAAAGAACAAAGCTGGTGGCATCACACTACCTGACTTCAAACAATACTACAACACTACAGTAACCAAAACAGCATGGTACTGGTACCAAAACAGAGATACAGACAAATGGAACAGAACAGAGGCCTAAGGAATAACATCACATATCTATAACCATCTGATCTTTGACAAACCTGACTAAAACAAGAAATGGGGAAAGGATTCCTTATTTAATAAATGGTGCTGGGAAAACTGGCCAGCAATATGTAGAAAACTGAAATTGGATCCCTTCCTTACACCTTATACAAAAATTAATTCAAGATGAATTAAAGACTTAAATGTTAGACCTAAAACCATAAAAACCCTAGAAGAAAACCTAGGTAATACCATTCAGGACATAGGCATGGGCAAGAACTTCATGTCTAAAACACCAAAAGCAATGGCAACGAGAGCCAAAGTTGACAAATGGGATCTAATTAAACTAAAGAGCTTCTGCACAGCAAAGGAAACTACCATCAGAGTGAACAGGCAACCTACAGAATGGGAGAAAATTTTTGCAATCTACTCATCTGACAAAGGGTTAATATCCAGAATCTACAAAGAACTCAAACAAATTTACAAGAAAAAAAAACCCCATCAAAAAGTGGGCAAAGGACATGAACAGACACTTCTCAAATGAAGATATTTATGCAGCCAACAGACACATGAAAAAATGCTCATCATCACTTGCCATCAGAGAAATGCAAATCAAAACCACAATGAGATACCATCTCACACCAGTTAGAATGGCGATCATTAAAAAGTCAGGAAACAACAGGTGCTGGAGAGGATGTGGAGAAATAGGAACACTTTTACACTGTTGGTGGGACTGTAAACTAGTTCAACCATTGTGGAAGACAGTGTGGCAATTCCTCAAGGATCTAGGAATAGAAATACCATTTGACCCAGCCATCCCATTACTGGGTATATACCCAAAGGATTATAAATCATGCTGCTATAAAGACACATGCACACATATGTTTATTGCAGCATTATTCACAATAGCAAAGACTTGGAACCAACCCAAAAGTCCATCAATGATAGACTGGATTAAGAAAATGTGGAACATATACATCATGGAACACTATGCAGCCATAAAAAAGGATGAGTCCATGTCCTTTGTAGGGACGTGGATGAAGCTGGAAACCACCATTCTCAGCAAACTATTGCAAGGACAAAAAACTAAACACTGCATGTTCTCACTGATAGGTGGGAATTGAACAATGAGAACACTTGGACACAGGAAGGGGAACATCACACACTGGGGCCTGTGGTGGGGTGTGGGGAGAGGGGAGAGATAGCATTAGGAGATATACCTAATGTAAATGACGAGCTAATGGGTGCAGCACACCAACATGGCACATGTATACATATTTAACAAAACTGCACATTGTGCACATGTACCCTAGAACTTAAAGTATAATAAAAAAAAATTAAAAATTAAAAAAAAGAAATTTATTTCGGGGAGGCAGGTGGTTGGATGGTGTGGGATGTAGAAAAGGACTTTGCTGCCACACGGCAAAGAGAAAACAAATCTATAAAGCTATGGCTGCAAAGTGAAGGGGATTTTAAGTGAGAATTACTTTGATTTGTGAGTCTATTTCTACATGGCCCCAGAGAGGATTAAAAACAAGTTATAACATTTACCTACCAACACACACAGTGGATTGCTCTTCTCTGCAACAGGATTTCCCAAACCTTAATCATTGCTCAATTTTTGTCACATCTTAGAGCCACTTGTTCACCTAATAATTTTACTTTAAATTATTTCATTCAACTTGAATAAAATTTTTACAAAGAAACTTTCACGTCACTATCGTAAGTGGAAAACTGGTGTAAATAATATGTATGTCTATATACATATGCATATTAAAATAAATAACCACTAAGAAATGTCTGTGGGCCTCCAATAACCATCTCACTGCTGTTGATGGCCTGTGTATTACGCTCTGGAATGCACTGGACTACATTCTATTGGGGCATCTTCACAGAGAATTGATAATGTTTTGGAAATGTATACTAACTTGGTGAGAGTAGTCTTAAATTCATAACTGAATTAGTAGAGAATTCACGGCAGAAAAAGAATAGTGATAAATGAAGGAGGCTTTAAAAAACAAAGCAGTAACGAAACAAAAGCAAAACAAAATATGTGACCTAACCATGCCTTTCCTGCAATTGCCCCCTTGGGGAGGCAGATATACCTCTATCTTCCCTTTCCCATCCCTCTTCCCTCTGCCCCAGTATTTTGGCTGTGCAAAGTGCCAAGACATTACAAAGCCCCTTGAATCTCAAGCACTGAAGGATTTCTGTAGGGGAGTCCATCATCCCAGCCCTCATGGTCCCTGGAGCTGGTTCTCTGTCCCTTCCCTCCCAAGCCTGGGATGCATGGCCCTCACTCTTTGCTGAGGCTGGGATGGGAGCCTCTGCATTTCCTCCCCGTTACCCTAAAGACACTTCTCACACCTGCTTCTTTCACACCAGAATTAGGTAGCCCTTCAAACTAAAATCCAGAAACATCAGCAATTAAATTTTTTACAATATGTGTGAAGGTGGGCATTGCTGTCTCCTTGAGTGCAAATCGGGCATGATCTGCCTCAAGGCGAGAGTCTAGTGTAGCCTCTTCTTCCACTGCAGCAGGAAGACAAGGAAGGAAACAGAGTTAACTTTCTAGAGTAAAACCAGCTGATTGTTCATTGCTGGTATCATCACAACATAATTTGGTTTTGACTGAGGGATATTAAGCGTCAGGCATCTCATCTCAGTTTGTCCACACCACAGCCAGGAGAGAGGCACTGCTGTTATCCCTGCTTTAACACAGATGAGAACATTGAGGCACAGAGAAGCTGAGCAATGAGCCCAAGACCACCCAGCTGGGTAGTAAGTGATCAAGTCAGGTCCTACATTTGGACCTCAGCCTGGTCACCTGGTTACCACTCTGCTCAAGGGCCGCAAGGCTCACTGGTTGGTGTGCGCATCAGAAGCATCTTGCAAACCACAAATACCAAACATGAATACCAGACATTATTGTTATTCCAAGGACCACTATAATAATTCTCCTTACTTGCAGATAAGGATGATGAAGGAGGGACATGAGGAACTCTGTTCCCATTGAATCTTGGCCCAATGGTGCCTATCTTAGCTATTGGTGCCCAAGCTAAAAAAGAAAACAAGAGTACATTGGAAAGGCTTAATCATTGTTTAATTATAAAGGATATGTGGTGAAAAATTAGTAACTGATAATAAAAGTGATAACAAAACAGTTTGGGACATTTTTTCTGGAGGAAAGGGTGGTAGAATTATTACAATTTTGAAGAGCATGTAGCCTGTGACCTAGCACTGCTGTTTCTAGATAACTCTCCTCAGAAGATCCTTGCCCAGGTACCCAAAGAGGCACAACTAATGAAGTTTGTCTGTAGAGCAAAAATTTAGAAATGATGGACATTTTATCCAATGGGATACATGGAGCATGTCCATGCTGTGGAGTTCCATGCAGCAGCTAAAAAGTGGGGGCTAGATCTCTGAGAGGACACTGAGAACTCTCCACAATGCATAATTAAGAGGAAGAAATATAATTTGCAGAATAGTAGACATATTGTGGTTCATGTATTATTTGTGCTTTTAAAAAGTGCAAAAAGAAAACCTACATTTTTCTAAGTGTGCATGGACCTCAGTAAATCAATAACAAATGGTCTGCTAAGACATGAACCACACTGGTGAAACTGATATTTAACTGATCAGCTGGCAGGTGAAACATGAAAGGGAATTTTCTTTCTTTGTCTGTACTGTTTGATTTCTTTTTTTATAGTGAGGATATTTATGTTTCCTGTGTAACCCACAAATAAAAATTAATAATGTTCACTTAGTCCTATGCTTAGTACCCAGGTGATGAAATAATCTGTATACCAAACCCCTGAGTTTACCTATATAACAAACCTGCACATGTAACCCTGAACCTAAAAATAAAAGTTAAAACATTTTTTTAAAACATAAAACAAATTAAAATTTTAAAATAATGTTCACTTAGATCATTTTAAAATACAGATATGTAGGTAAGCTATAAGGAAGATAACATAAATTAACACCAGGAGACAATCACCATCAACATTTTCACGTTCCTTTGGTCTTTTTTTCTTGGTTACACACACTCTTATTCATGTCTTTTATGTAATTGGGAACTGATACATCTATAATTTTGTATCCTAATTTTTTTAACTAAGGTATTTCCTGTGTTACTACACAGAAAAGAGAGTTTTCTTTTAAATTTACCTACTAGTAAAGTAACACTTTTCATACTTTTATACACTATTTTAAAAAATGTTTAATGAGATAAAACTCACAGAGCATGAAGTTCAACAGTTGAACCATTTTAAAGTGGTAATTTAGTTGGTTTTAGTATGTTTTGCAACCCTCACGACTACTTAAATTTCAGAACATTTTCATCACCTGAGAAAGAAACCCCATATCCATTAAATAGTCCCTTCTCATTTTTTCCTGTCCCAGCCCCTGGCAACCACTATCTACTTTTTGTTTCTAAGAATGTGTCTTTTCTGGGCATTTCATATAAATGAAATCGTACAGTATGTGCGCTTTTGCGACTGGCTTCTTTCATTTAGCATAATGTTTTTGAGATTCATCTATGTTGTAGGATGCAACAGAACTTCAATTTCATTATACTGTGAAATGCTATTTCATTGTATGGATATACCACATTTTATTTAGGCATTCATCAGTTGATGAATATTTGGATCATTTCCATTTTTTTGGTTATTATGAATAATGCTGCTATGAGCATCTGTATACAAATTTTTGTGTGGACACATGTTTTTAATTCTCTTGGGTACATACATGGAAGTGGAACTGCTGGGTCATATGGTAACTATGTTCAATTTTTTGAGAAACTGCCAAACTTTTTTTCAAGACAGGTGCAGCATTTTACATTCCCGTGAGCAATGTATGAGAGCTCCAATTTTTTCCACATTCTTTGCAACACTTGTTATTTTCCATTTATGTGAGTATAGCCATTCTAGTTATGAATTGGTATCTCACTGTAGTTTTGATTTGCATTTCCCTGATTACTAATGATGCTAAGCATCTTTTCATGTGTTTGTTGGCCAAAGCTTTGGAGAAATGTGTATTCAAGTACTTTGCTCATTTTCCAACTGAAATTTTTTGTCCTTTAACAAAAATTATGAGTTTATCATATATTCCAAATACTACATTCTTATCAATGTAGTAAACAATTTGCAAATATTTTCGTCCATTCTGTGAAATGCTCTTTCACTTTTTTGATTGTGTCTTTTGATGCATAGAAGTTTTAATTTTTATGAAGTCCAAATTATTTGGTTTGTTATTTGGTTGTTTGTGCTTTTGGTGTCATATTTAAGAAACCTTTGCCTAATCCAAGTTCACAAAAATTTACACCTATTTTTCTGTCTAAGGGTTTTATACGTTTAGCTCTTCACTTGATCTTAGCCAAAAGGCCGAGAAGCAATATTGAACTCTTATATTCAGATCTCATCCATTTTTGAGTTAATTTGTATATATGGTATAAAGTAAGAGCCCAAATTCACTCTTTTGCATGAGAACATCCAGTTTTCCCAACAGCATTTGTTGAAAAGACTGTCTTTTCTCCATGAATGGTCTTGGCACTCTTGTAGAAAAATCAACTAACTATAGATGTATGGTTTATTTCTGGGCTTTTGATCTCTTCCATTGACATATATGTCTACCCTTATTTCAGTACCACACTGTTTTTCTTACTGTAGCTTTGCAGTAAATTTTGAAATCAATCATGAAGTGTGAGTCCTCCATCTTTGTTCTCCTTTGCAAGATTGTTTCAAGTATACTTTGCACCTTGCGTTTCCATGTGAATTTTAAAATCTGCTTGTCCATTTTTGCAAAAACAATGTTTGGAAATGTTATAAGGATTGCATTAAATCTGTAAATTAATTTGGGGAGTATTGCTATTTGACAGTATTAAATTTTTCAGTCTATGAATGTCTTTACATTCATTTAGGCCATCTTTTAACTTTTTCCAACACCATTTTGTAGTTTTCAGTGTACAAAACTTATACTTCCATGGTTAAATTTACTCCCAAGTATTTTATTCTCTTTTTTACATTATTGTAGATGGAATTGTATTCTTAATTTTATTTTCAGCTTGTTCATTGCTCATGTATTGGATTATAACATATTTTTGTGTATTGATCTTGTATCCTGCAACATTGCCAAACTCAATTACTAGCTCTAATAATTTTGTTGTTCTGTCTTTAGGATTATGTATATATAAGATTATATCATCTGTAAGTAGAGATAGTTATACTTATTCCTTTCAAGTTTAGATGCTTTTTATTTGTTTTACTTGCCTATGTGCCCTGGCTAGAACTTTCAATGCAATTTGAATAATCACATTGAGAGCAGACATTCTTGTCCTATTCCTGACCTTAGGAAGAAAGTTTTCCGTCTGTTCCCATTAATCTACTGTTAGCTGTGGGTTTTTCATAGGTGCCCTTCATGAAGTTGAAAAAGCTCTCTTCAATTCCCAGTTTGTTCAGTTTTTGTTTTTAATCAGGAAAAAGTGTTGGATTTTGTCAAATGCTTTTTCTGCATCAGTTAAGATGTTCATGTGGTTTTTTTAAAATCCCTTAATAATGTGTTGTATTGCCTTGATTGACTTTCTTATGTTGAACTTTTGCATTCCTGGGATAAATTCAACTTGGTCATGGTGAATAATCCTAATATGCCGCTGGATTTGGCTTGCTAATAATTTGTTGAGGATTTTAAAATATAATTTTGATAATATTTTATTGAGGATTTCTGTTGATGATATATGCCTAAAGATCTGTATTTTCTTTTCTTGTGATGACTTTGTCTAGATTTGGTATCAGGATAAATAAAACTGGTCTCATGGAATGAGTTAGGCTGTGTTCTTTCCTCTTCAATTTTTGAAAGAAGTTGAAGACTGATGTTGATTCTGCTGGAAACATCTGGTACTGGGATTTTCTTTGTTGAAAGTTTTTTAAAATTAATCACTCAATTGCTTTATCTGTTGTGGATCTATTCAGATTTTCTATGTCTTGTTGAGTCAGTTTTGGTAATGTGTGTTTCCTGGAATTTGTTCATTTCAGCTAGGTTACCTAATTTATTGGCATACAATTGTTCCTAGTATTTTCTTATAATCTTTTTTTTTAGTATCTGCAAGGGCAATAGCAATATCTCCACTTCCATTCCTGATTTTAGCAATTTGAGTTTCTTTATTTTTTTCTTTGTCAGCCTAGCTAAAGAATTGTCTATTGTATTGATCTTTCTGTTTTCAGCATCAAACATTTATTGTCTACCATGTTCAGCATTTTAAATGTATCTCATTTGACTCCCAAACACCTTGATGAAGTATATACTCTGATTGCTTCCATTTTAAAGATGAAACAGAAACTCCGAGTGACTTAAGTGAAGTATCTGGGGTCACAGAGATGGTGTCTAATGCGACTTGGATCAGAACACAGATCTATCTGCCAGCAGCTGTTAGGCCAGCCCCAGCCCTCCACCACTGCATTATAAGGACCACGTGGGGAGACAGCTCTGATTGCTGGGTCTCCAGCCACTCAGCCCTTGAGTGAGGAGGCCCTGTGCCTGAAGGCTGTAACCTTGAGTAAGAAACAATGTCATTTCTCTTCTTCCCCCACACCTGCTCCTACAATGAGGTTACCAGAACTCCACGCCCATCCCTGGGGCTTGTTTCTGTTGCTTTGGAAGAAATGGGCCTCTCAGTTCTGGTAACCAGACCTGTTCAAAGGACCCAAGACCCTGAAACAGGCAGAGCTTTCCCTTCCTGAACTCCTTCCCAGAATAGTGAGGGGAAGGAGGAAGAAAGACACTTTCCTATGGAGAGCAGAGGCCCAGGGAGGAAGGCCTGCTACATTGTACATGTGTGATGGAGCTGGCCAACCCCCAGGTCCCAGTGCCAGCTCTGCCTGCCAGCCCTGGATGGTCCTCTACTGGCTGAAATTCAGCGTGGCAGTACTCCCTCCGGTGAAGGGCGTCCTTCATTCCCTCAGGAATTCACTTACAGCTCACTTGCTCTAAAAAAACCTTTCCTGAACCCGCAGATCAAGAAGGCCTCGCTTTAGAGTCACCACGCTGGTTGTGTGTCTACCTCCCAGAACGTAAGCTCCCTGACTGTGTGTCTTGCCCTCAGCTGTCTCTCCAGAGCCTCGCCCAGGGCCAGGCACAAAGGAGGTGCTTCAATAACTGCGGAATTAATAAGTGAATCAGCTCCCTACGCTTCAGCTTGTTCATCTGTAAAACAGGAATAATAAAATAGCTACTTCATGGACTTTGTTTTAAAAATTTAGTAATTTTTCTAAAGAACAAATTTTTGTTTTTGTTTTCTCTATTTTTTTATACTCAGTTTTATTTATATCTACCCTAATCTTAATGATTTCCTTCTTTCTGCTTGCTCGGGTTTAGTTACTTTTATTTTTCTACTTTCTTAAGGTTGAAGGTTAAGATATTTACTTAACGTCTTTTTATTTAATGAAGGCATTTGAAAATTATTTTAAAAAATGTTTTATTGAAAAAAACAATTGAGCAATTGAGTATATTTATGGGG
Organism: Pongo pygmaeus; assembly: GCF_028885625.2. Taxonomy (NCBI): domain Eukaryota; kingdom Metazoa; phylum Chordata; class Mammalia; order Primates; family Hominidae; genus Pongo; species Pongo pygmaeus. The sequence goes on from NC_072391.2 coordinate 46,102,538, forward strand.
TACAATTTTTTTTTTTTTTTTTTAAGATGGAGTCTCACTCTGCCACCCAGGCTAGAGGGCATTGGCGCGGTCTCAGCTCACTGTGACCTCTGCCTCCCAGGTTCAAGCAATCCTTCTGCCTCAGCCTCCTGAGTAGCTGGGATTACAGGCAACACATGCCACCATGCCCGGCTAATTTTTTTGTATTTTTAGTAGAGACGGGGTTTCACCATGTTGGCCAGGCTGGTCTCAAACTCTTGACCTCAGATAACCCACCAGCCTTGGCCTCCCAAAATACTGGGATTACAAGCATGAGCCACTGCACCTGGCCACAATGTGATTTTTTACATATGTTTACATTGAGAGATGATTAAATAAACCTAAGTAACAAATCTATCAACTCACATAATTATCATTTGATGGTGAAAACATTTAAAATCTACTCTACTGGCAATTTTCAAATATGCAATGCATTATAATTTCTTAAAGCAATTTACTGCTATAAATTTCCCTCCAGCACTGCTTTTGTAGCATCTTATAAATTTGATTATGTTGTCTTTTCATTTTTGTTAATCTCAAGATTTTTTCTAATTTCCCTTGTGGCTCCTATTTTGACCTACTGGTTATTTAGAAATGGTTTAATTTCCACATATTGGTGAATTTTCCAATTTACCCTCTATTATTGATTTTCAACTAAATTCCACTGTGGTCACAGAAGATATTTTGTATGCTTTAACTCTTTCAAAATTTATTAAGACTGGTTTTGTGGTATAACATATACTGGAGAATGTTTCATGTGCATCTGACAAAAATGTATATTCTGCTGTTGGGTAGAATGTTCTGTAGATGTCTACTAAGTCCAATTGGCTTACAGTGTTGTTCAAGTCTTCTATGTAATTGATAATCTATCTACTTTTTGTATCTATTATTAAAGGAGTTATCAATGCCTTCAACTATGTTACAGTTGGACTGTCTATTTCTTCCATCAATTCTGTCAGCTTTTTCTTCATGTATTTTGGGGATTGATTTTAGATGTATATGCACTTACAATTGTTATATCTTCTTGTTGGATTAACCCTTTTATTGTTGTGTAATGTCTGTCTTTGTCTCTTGTAACTTTTTTTTATCTTAAGGACTATTTCGTCTGATATTAAAATAGCCACTCCAGCTCTCTTTGATTTCTCTTTGCATGATATATCTTTTTTCCATTCTTTTACTTTCAACCTATTTGTGTCTTTGACTCTAGCCTAAGTGTCTTATAGACAGCTTATAGTTGGATGATTTTTTTTTTAAATGCATTCTGTCAGTGTCTGCCTTTTGACTGGAGTAAATCCAATGTTTGGACTTCATCAGGGATAATTTCTATTGATTACTTTTATTTTTCTGTATGGGTAATACTTTCTTGATTCTCTGCCAGCTTTGTAGTTTTTAGTCAATAATCTGACATTTTGCATATTATAATGTGGTTTTCTGTTGCTGCTTGCTGTAGTTGTTTGTTTGGTGAGTTTTCTGAACTGATTTTGTAAAGTCTGCATTCTTTGTAATGTGTGACCACTGACATCTCTGTTTCACCAGCTTCATAGTCAGCTAATAATTGGGCAGAGATTTCGTTAATGCCTGGAACCAAAACATCTTCCAGTCTTTGAAGATGTACTGTGTGTATTATGGGATATGCCTTCAACAATCAGCCAGGCAGTTTACAAATGTGCTTTAGCCTTCACTTCCTATTTGCACAGAATTTCAACATCAGCCAGAGGTGAGATCTTAGGGCTTTCTTAGTTCTCCCCTGAGCAGATGCACAGCCTTGGAAATGCACATGGCCTTCTAGATTCCCAGGAATAGGTTGAAGCTTTTCAAAGCTCTTATTCTCCAAAGCATTTCAGTCCTCAGTCTTCCCTCCAAAGCTTTTTGGTTAGTCTATTGCTTGCACCAACTGTTATCCATTGCCTCAGGTATTAGCAGCTGAAACATTTACCCATATGTGTTTCTGACAAATGCCCCATGTAGCTGCTGTAGTACCTGGTGGGCACAGTTAGGTGAGGTAAAGACAAGCCTTTGAGCTGGTCTTCCAGAGAACCACCAGTGGGTACTCAGCTAGTAATTACAATTCTTGAGGCTTATCCGGCTCCTCTTATGCTGGAAATGAGAATATGGGATATTATTTTTAAGGCTACTACGTTGAGGAGTGGTTAGTGTTTCTTAGTTTGATTGTCAGACATTGATTGCGACCATTTTTGCCAGTTTGTTTCATTGTTTGATACAGTGGTGGATTTTTTTTTTTTTTTTTGAGATGGAGCCTCGCTCTGTTGCCCAGGCTGGAGTGCAGTGGCGTGATCTTGACTCATGGCAACCTCCACCTCCCGGGTTCAAGCAATTCTCTGCCTCAGCCTCCCAAGTAGCTGGGATTACAGGTGCCCACCACCACATCCAGCTCTTTTTGTATTTTTAGTAGAGACGGGGTTTCACTGTCTTGGCAAGGCTGGTCTTGAACTCCTGACCTCATGATCCACCTGCCTTGGCCTCTCAAAGTGCTGGTATTACAGTCATGAGCCACCATGCCTGGCCTCAGTGGTAGACTTTTAGAATCCCTTAATTCACTATTTTCACTGACATCGCTCCATGACAGATACTTTTTTAAAACACTCTATTTAATGGTTGCATCATATTTACTACAATATCCCTAACTATTGTTACGTTGAGGGACATTCATCGGTTGTTTTCATTACATCGTTGATGGACATTCATCGGCTGTTTTCATTACATCGTATCCAGTGCTGCAACACTCACACATTCATCTTTGCCCACATCTCTGGTTATTTCCTTGGTCTAGATTTCTAAATGTGAACACATGGGTGAAAGGATATAAATTTTCAAGTCTCATGATATACATTATGTAAATAATTTCCAAAACAATGCTTTTCATTTACATTTCCACCAGCTGTGTTGGAAAGTGCTGCCTTGCCACAGTCCTACCTTCAGTGAGTATTATCACTCAAGACATTTACTAAGCAAAAAATAGTATCTCATTATTATCAACTAGTCCAAAATATTTATGGCATTTATTTGATATTGCCATTTCCTCTTCTCTGAATTCTTATAAATGCTCTGTGTTGTGAGGTATCTACCTTTGTATTTATTTATTTTTTTAAATTATTTATTTATTTTTTAAATTTTATTATTATTATACTTTAAGTTTGAGGGTACATGTGCACAACGTGCAGGTTTGTCACATATGTATACATGTGCCATGTTGGTGTGCTGCACCCATTAACTCGTCATTTAGCATTAGGTATATCTCCTAATGCTATCCCTCCCCCCTCCCCCCATCCCACAACAGTCCCCAGTGTGTGATGTTCCCCTTCCTGTGTCCATGTGTTCTCATTGTTCAATTCCCACCTATGAGTGAGAACACGTGGTGTTTGGTTTTCTGTCCTTGCAATAGTTTGCTGAGAATGATGGTTTCCAGTTTCATCCATGTCCCTACAAAGGACATGAACTCATCATTTTTTATGGCTGCGTAGTATTCCATGGTGTATATAAGAGCTATTTACAGAGGATAATAACACTTAGTAGTAATAATTGTCAATATTTAAAATACAGTGCTCTATCCCAGCACTTTGGGAGGGTGAGGCAGGCAGATCAATTGAGGTGAGGAGTTCAAGACCAACCTGGCCAACATGGTGAAACCCCAGCTTTACCAAAAATGCAAAAATTAGCTGGGCATGGTGGTATGCACCTGTGACCCCAGTTACTCAGGCAGCTGAGGCAGAAGAATCGCTTGAACCTGGGAGGCAGAGGTTGCAGTGAGCTGAGCTCGCACCACTGCACTCCAGCCTGGGTGACAGAGCGAGACTCCATCTCAAAACAAATAAATAATAATAAATAAAAATACAGGGCTCTAAAAGTACTTTTTATTTCACATACCCAGCAAGTTTTCTTCGGTAGCTCTTAGTCATTGTATTAGTGTCCTATTGCTGCTGTAAGAAATTACCACAAATTTGGTGGCTTGAAACAACACAGATGTATTTTTTTATAGGCCTGGGGTTCAGAAGGCCCAAAGTCAAGGTGCGGGCAAGACTGGCTTCTTGAGGCTCTGAGTGGAGAATTTGTCTCCTTGCCTGTTGTAGCTTCTAGAAGCTGCCAGGATTCCTTTGGCTCTGGCCTCCTTTTTTCCATATGCAGATCACATCTCCAGCCTTGGCTCCTGTCTTCACATCACACTCTCTGATTCTGACTTCTTCTGCAGTTCCTTTATAAGGACCTTCGTGATTACACTGGGCCCACCCAGATCATCCAGGATAATCTCCCCAACTCAAGACCCTGAATGTTATCACGTCTCCTGAGAAACAGAATCAATTAGATAGACAGGTAGATAATAGCAATGATAGATAATAGACAATGATAGATAATAGATAGATGATAGATAGATGATAGATAGATAGATAGATAGATAGATGATAGATAGGCAGGAAGATAGATAGATTAGATAGATAAATATAGACAGACATTTATTTTAAGGATTATGGAGGCTGACAGATCTAAACTCTGCAGGGCAGGCTAGGAGGCTGGAGACTCAGGAAAGGGTTGATGTTGCAGTTCTGGGTCTGAAGGAAGTCTGGAGGTAGAATTCTCTTTTTCGGGGAAGCTTATTACCTTCTCTTAAGGCCATGATTGATTGGATATGACCCACCCATATTATGGGGGGTAACCCACATTACTCAAATTCTACTTATTTAAATGTGAATCACATCTAAAAATTACCTTCACTGTAATAGGTAGATTGGTGTTTGATAAAAAGAAACTTGGTACCAGCTGGGTGCCCTGGCTCTACCTGTAATCTCAACACTTTGGGAGGCCGAGGCTGGTGGATCGCTTGAACCCAGGAGTTCAAGACCAGCCTGGGCAACATAGTGAGACCCTATCTCTAAAAAAAGTTTTAAAAAGCTGGGTACCATAGCATAGCCAAGTGGACAAATACAATTAATCACCACACCACATAAGGTAACAGGTTCCAGCGATGAGGACTTGGACATATTTGGGAGTCATTATTTAGTCTACCTCAAGTGCCTGAGGATATTTCTTTAAACAAAAAGAGACCATCTTCTTTTGAGAAAAAGTAGATACTAATTCAGACTAACTAACTAAAACACTTCTAAACTCTCCCATGCTCATCATAATTTTACAGTAACAGAAGGGAATTTTCCCATGATTCATTTTACCTTCATTATGTGCAGTTTTGAGGAGAATTTCATATCATATTATCCTCAGTAATAAAAAGAAAGATCTGCTTCTCTGATTAAAAGCCTTTTTTCCATACTTTTGAAGAAGAAAATCTCTCTCTCTCTCTCTCTTTTTCTCTTGAATTGCTATTCTTGGCAGGAAATATTTTATCAGCTCAAGCTCCTAATTGGATGGGAACATGGCTATTGTGGTGCTTTTCTGTTGCAGACAGGAGACCTTTAGGTTTGGGAGACTGGAGACATATTTAAGCAGGAATCTTTTCTCTCACACTATTTGAAAATGACTGTGAAGTGGGGGGAATAGGAGGAATCCCAGAGAATGCTTCCAAATTGCCAGAACTTCATTTCTGAGCTGCCTGCTTCCTCCAAAGATGAAAGAAACTGAGATTCAAGGAAAAATATACTTTTAAAAAGACCTTATGTGAAAAACATAAAATAACATGCATTGATATTATCTTAATTATTACTTCTGCTTCATACTCTTTGCTGCCACAAATCTTTTACTTCTTTACCAAAGGAATTTTAATTGCATTGGAAATCTTTGTTCTATTTTAACATAGCGTTTCCTCAAGCCTCGAGCTATGAGAGACTGGGTTAGACACCCACATGGCTGGGGACTAGGTCTGGTCTCTCCTTTCCCAGTTACATGGACAATGACAGTCTGATCTCTGGATCAGGTGGACAGTTCCCCACGTGGCTGCATGGGCAGAATAATCAAAATAGCAACTGCTGTCCCTTGAGGACTTAAATTTTCCCAATTCACATGTTTAATGTATTGTAGACATTATTTTAGCTTGCCTTAAAATATCCCTCTCAGGGATGGCCTCTTCCTATTCACATTTTACAGATGAGGAGACTGAGGCCTTGTAATGTTGAAGGGTTCTTCTAAGTAAGGTCCCACATGGTTGGAATTCAGGACTGTGTGACAGCAGAGCCGTATTTACCTCTGTTATGGGTTTAACTTGTGTCCCCTCCCAAGATTCATATGTGATCTCATTTGGAAATAGGTTCATTGCAGATGCAGTGAGTTAAGATGAGGTCATCCCAGAGCAGTGTAGATCCCTCATCATATGAATGGTGTGTTTATAAAAGGGGAAATTTGGACACAGGGACAGATATTTGTAGAGGGAAGATGACATGAAGAAGCACAGAGAGAAGGCAGCCATCCACAAGCCGAGGAGAGAGACCTGGAACAGACACTTCCTCAAAAGGAACAACCCCACCAACACTGGGACACTGGGTTTTCAGCCTCCATAACTGTGAAGTAACCCACTGCTGTTGTTTAAGATGCCTAGCTTGTGGCACTTCATTACTGCAGCCCCAGAAAATGCATATGGCCCCTAAACTATACTGCTTTCAATACTCTTTCATGTCCCCATGAGTGAAATGCCTGGCTGGCCTCTGCCTCCAAATGTGACTCACCCTTAGAAGAACAATGGGCTCTGCGACGAGTGCCTGAAACACGTCACCTCATTTCCATGCTAGCATCCTCCAGATCTTTGCATGGCGCTGTTATCCCAACCTCTTATTTTCATGCAACCCTGAATGCTCAGAACTGAGGCTCAGAAAGGCTGTGGCTCATTGAAAGTAGGCTTTCTCTCTTTGCAGTGTTCCTTCATGTGAGTAGAGCAGGTACTCTCCCAAAGGATGTGAGGAGCCCATCACAGATGTTTCCCTCACTGACCTGTGGGGCTGCTAAACTCCTGCCGGTATCAAGAGTCACAACACAGGTGTTCCTGGAGGGGAGACACATTAGGGGTCTAAGTCACCAGCATGGACTGCTGCAACTGATCAACTGCTTCCACAGGTATGAATAAAATCCCGAGAAAAATGGAAGGAGTTTTGAGGGAGCAAGAGAGAGACAGAAGCTGCCAAATTGGAATGCAGCATGCTAACCTTGGAAGGTGCAGGAGTCACTGGTTGAAGGTGAAGAAAGTTGAGCAGAGGAACCTTAAAAGCACCAGGACAAACTCACCAACTTCCCATTTTGCCAGAGCAGGTCCTGGCATGGGGTTAATTGCCCTCTTTCCCCACACTGGGCCTGGAAACCTTCCCAGACTGCACATCTGTCGAGGCTGGGCAGCGCCCCCTCTGGAGGAGAAATCCGAGGGAGGCAGGAGGTGGACAAGTGGACTCTTCCCTCACACACCTATGCTGCCACAGCAAACACCTGGGCTGCCACCCCCGGCCCCCTACCTCCCAAGCCATCTGGCCCAGGACCATCTGCCAGGGTAGTGGGGTGCTCTGAAATAGCTTCACAACCCCTTTGTCAGTTTGTATGTTTAACTGTCTACTTGGCACAGCTAATAGGCTCCCAAAGAGCCAGGGCTTCCCCATGGAGGCAGGAGGAGCTGGCTCACATTTCCCAGGATGAAGGATTTAGAAAAAGAAGCAGCTCGTTTAAGCGGTGTCTGCTCCATTTTCTACAGTGATCTGGGTGTTTTCAATAATACATTATCTCACTTAACTCTCAAAATAGTCTAGCAAGGAAATTATACCCATTTTATGGATGAGTAAACTGAGGCTCTGAAAGTCTCCATGACTTGGTACTTAAAGGTCCAAAGTTCAAAGTGAAAACCTGAGGTCGGTCAGCTTGCCCAGCTCCTCCCCTGATGCCTCAGTGAAGAGCTGGAGGGAAGTTCCAACAGGAAAAATATGCCCTCACATGCCTGACTCAGTGCCCCTTTCTTTGAAGTTGTGCTAAGTACCAGTTGAGGGACAGGGACCCTTCAAAAAATCAGTGTCCTGCCATGAAGGCAGTGTCATTGCAAGAGAGTCAATACACATAGACCCAGCCCATCACTGTGTTTTACAACGAGGGCTATCATCTGGAGTTTTTAAAATGTTGGTTTGTACCCAAATCACATAATTGCATATATGTTTTTAAAAATCTGGAGCATTAATACATAGTTTTTTTTTTTAAGCCTAGGGCATTTTTTTTTTTTTTTTTTGAGATGGAGTCTCTCTCTGTTGCCCAGGCTAGAATGCAGTGGCATGATCTCAGCTCACTGCAACCTCCGCCTCCTGGGCCCAAGTGATTCTTCTGCCTCAGCCTCCCGAGTAGCTGGGATTACAGGCGTGCACCACTGTGTTTGGCTAATTTCTGTATTTTTAGTAGAGACGGGGTTTCACCATGTTGGCTAGGCTGGTCTTGGACTCCTGACCTCAAGTGATCTCCCCACCTTGGCCTCCCAAAGTGCTAGGATTACAGATGTGAGCCACTGTGCCTGGCCTAAAACTAGGGCATTTAAAAAATATCTACAGCCACCAAAACATAATCAGTGGTATCACTATGATTTTGCTCCAGCAAGTTCTGAGAGATGGAAAGCTTTTCTTTTTCTCATTTTTCACAGCAACACTTGAGACATGAACCTTGGTATTTGCTTCCTTTACTTATGTGGTGAGCTCCCTGGTAGACACGCCATGTGCCAGGAACAAGATAATAAGCAGAAGTAGGAGCAGGACTGGCTCATGCTGATGCTATCATAGTATTTGATTCCAAAGAAGCACTGGAAAGAGGGTGCAGCACAGTGCATGGAGCACCCTGGGGTGGAAAAGTAGCCACATCCCTCCAGACCTACTGAGTGCCTGGCCTGAGTGTTCCTTGTACACATCACCTCATTTCATTCCTCAGTAACACGGTCATGTCAGGACCCTCACTGTCCTTTGCACAGTTCAGGGAAGAGGCTTGCAGAGTCTTTTTTAAACCTTCACCTAAGAGGTCACACTGTCTGCACTGACTTTCAAAACAGAACTTGGGCCCAGGCAATCTGACTCCAGAGCCTGGGCACAAAATCACTGCACTGACAAAGACAGTCTGGTGGCCGGGAGGCCTCTACAGCCCAGAGTGTGATGAATGCTCATGAGAGGAGATCACATTGCTTCCCACAAACCAAGCTTTTAACCTGTGGTTCTCAGCTGTGGTTGTGCAATAGAATGACCTGGAGAGATGTTTTTAAGTGTTCCAAGCCTGGCTCTGACCTCAGGGTTTCTGATTTTCTCATTCTATCCATTGGAACTTTTCAGATGTGTACACTTCCAGGGGTTAAGACTCACAGTTCTAAAGGAGAGGAGCAGGCGGGGGAGCTATTCATCTCCTGAGTAAGGGGTGGGTCCTGCCTCACCCATCCAAGCATTGAATTTCCCCATGTTTTAGTGATTTATGTATGTGGCTTAACCCTCTGGCTTGATTGTGGCCAGGAGTGAGGGGTGGCTATTGGTTGGGGTCGGTGTGTGGAGAGGACTGAGTACAAGAGGGAAGGGGTGACCAACATGAGATTGGGTTGAGGCATGGGGCTGAAATTTGAGAGTTAATAAGTTAATACAGTGGCGGCTGCATCCAAGCCCTTGGACCTGCTGAGGGAAGGAGAGCGGCCTCATGTTGATTTGCTGTTGGTACAGAGAACAGATGTGGAGGTTTTAATGGCTTCTGCACCGGGAGCAGCTGCCAGGTGACTTGGCTGAGTTATGGGCCCAGACTGCCCCTTCCCCTGCCTGGCCTGGCCTTGCCAGGGAGCCAGTTTTGGAGAAGGATGTGAGCCCCAAGGGCCTGGGGTGGAAACTGGAGTCAGCAGGGGGAGACGTGTGGGTGGGGTGGCCCAGCTCCAAGCCTGAGATTCCTGGCTCTGCTCATTTCCCCTGTAAGATTGGACAATATCTTGCTCTTTCTAGCTTCATCCATAAAATGGCCAGAGGAGCTCTCCTGTCATTTTCAGCTCTGAATTCCTAGGACTCTCAAGGTGAAGTTGGACGGTGATATTGGACTTCTGTGACTGAGGCTGCAAGAATCGGCAAGGATTGGGATCGGCAGAGAGAAGGGAGAAGCAACTGTCGTCATCATTCACAGAAAGGCATTTACTGAGCATCTCTTATGTGCCAGGCCCTGTGCTGATAGCAGAACAGCTTTAATTCATTTATTCTTTATCCTTAGCATCTTTACTCCTATTTTACAGATGAGAAAACTGAGGCTCAGTGAGGGCATAAGTGTCAGAACTCTGACTCAAAACCAAGGTTGTTTGCCTCTCAGAGGTAAGCTCTTGGCCCCCATGGTGGCTGCCTGCCATGGTCAGAGGCTTGCTTGCACAGTGGTTTAGAGCCTGGACTGGCCACTCAGCCAAGGCTCAAATTTTGTGTCTGGCGCTTTCTGGCTGATTCACATTTGTGGGAAATCACTTGGCTTTCTGTGCCTCAGTTTCTAAGTGTGTAAAATGGGATGATAGGAGTTGTACCAATACCAGGGCTGCTGTGAGAAACAAATGCCTTCGCATACGCTGAGCACTTAGGATAGCACCTGGTGTACAGGGGCCAGGGAAATGAGCTGCCACTACTCTACGTCCTCATTGGGCATTCTCCCATTCAACCTTGTGTTCCTCAAGCTAAATTTGGAAAACATAAGTAATTAATGTTTAGTCCCTGGTAATGAAGCTGTTGGTTTTGTGTCTCCTGAGCCATTCCTCATCTTTGGGCAGGGCCAAGTGTTGTCCTTTAGTTCACATGTCCCCAGTGGTGACCACAGACAATTTGATGGGCAGAGAAGAATGGTGGGAGGGCTTTTGCTGCTGCAGCCAGAGAAGCTGTGGGCGGGAGGGCAGTGGTCAGTGGCCCCAGGTGTGTGGAGAATGAAGATCTGGCTGTCATGGGAGCACATCATGCCGGCATTTCTTTGTGCCCCTAAAGCAGGCCCTTGCCCCGAGGGTGTCCAGCCTTGTGTTTGTTTGCTAGAAGCACATCCCGGCTTCCCGGAGGGGAGCTGTTGTGGCCCAAGAATGAGTCGATCTGGGGGTGCAATGGTCTGCAGTTAGCTAATACGAAAATAGATCTGTTTCCCAGCCCTTTTATTCCACACACAATAGGATCACCCGGCCACTCTTTCTTTCTCTTTCCAACAACAATGATGCCATCAATACCCTCCTGGGGACATCTTTATTTGAAAGCTGGGAGGTATGATTTTATCATTGCAGATAATCCTACTAGTTAAAAAATATTCTAACCAAAGTGAGCCACTCCAATTGCTCACGGAGCCTGGTTTTCTGGAATCAAGTGGACTTTTGTTTGCCGAGTTCGCCTCCTGCCCAAGCCCCCAGCCCTTCTTCACACATCTTAATGAACTTTGCCAATGGAAGAAGGCTTTCCAGAAAGTCTTGAAACTTGATTTCAGCCCAGGAATGAGCCTTCTGTGGAAACAATGATGTGTTTGAACTGCTCTTAGAGGACACATTCTCAATTTCAGTGTGCAGCAGTTTGGTGGATGTAATATCGTTCGCCAGGAATTGAGTCAAAGAATCTGAGACTTGGAAGGACCCAAGAGATCACCTGGTAACTAAATTCTAGTCTAAACTGGCATCTCAGGTAGGAAAACTGAGGCCCATTGAAAAGAAGTGACTTGGGCCGGGCGCGGTGGCTCAAGCCTGTAATCCCAACACTTTAAGAGTCCGAGGAGGGCAGATCACCTGAGGTCAGGAGTTTGAGACCAGCCTGGCCAACATGGTGAAACCCCATCTCTACTAAAAATACAATATCAGCCAGGCATGGTGGCATGCACCTGCAATCTTAGCTACTCAGGAGGCTGAGACATGAGAATCCCTTGAACCCAGGAGGCGGAGGTTGCAGGGAGCCAAGATCATGCCCACTGCACTCCAGACTGGGGGACAGAGTGAGACTCTGTCTCCAAAAATAAAGATAAGTGACTGCCTAAGGTCACAGAGTGGGTGGGTGGCACAGATGAGACTTGAAGTCCTGCTCCATTGTCCCCACCCCAGTGTCTCCCAGGGTCCATGATATTAAATGCCATTAAGAACATTGATTTATTTAGAGAGACAATAATTCCCTTTCCAGCTTTATTCTACTTTGGCTCTTGATGACATCAGGAAGAAAGGCTTGACTTGCTGCTAATCTGGCCTTCACACCTCTGTAACGTTATCTGTCTCCCTTTGCAACAAACACAGGGCAGCCCTCTGGTTGAGACTAGGGAACAATATCTGGTTTGAATTTAATAACACTGTTTTGTTTTCATTGTGTTTATAGTTAATGTTACCACCTAATATTACTCATTTTCCACTTACAGTTTTTTAATGACTATTTAAAAATAAGTGTATTTTTCATAAATTTAAAATAATTGTATTTTAAGGTTTTTTAAAGTGAGTTCATTTAAAGATAAGGTGTTAAGTAATTAACAGTACAGGTGGTCTGTGGGCATGAGAGAACTCATGAGTGTGGCAACAGGAATGCCAGGAGACTAGAAATTACTGCTTTGCATCTAGTGCTTCTTATAAGTAGTTTCAGAGTTAAATTAAGTCTGTTGGGGAAAATATCCAGAAAAAAAGACGCTGAACCTGAACTCATTGTGTGTGTTTTGTGTGCCTGCATAGGTCTCACCCTTCTTGACATATGCGTTCTATCAGACATTCACTTATTGTTTTTATTAGTGACATTTTGCTCTAACAGAAGCAGGATGGTGCCCATTGTAGGTGCACACATGGAGTGTTTCTTGGGTACCTTGCTGGCCTAAGGGTCCTGGCTCAGCCCCTCCCTGGCTGTCCCACTGCAGACAGATGACTGGCTACTTGTAGCTGACTCTGGCTTCAACTACACATAAGAAAGCTTGTGATGAATGAAATAAGTACATCTTTAAATTTTTTTTTAACTATGATATTGTATAGTGTAATGGGTGTTCCAGAGCCAGTCTGGATGGATTCAAATCCTCTTTCTACTCCTTCTTAGCTATGTGCCTAACCTGTCTTGGCTTGGTGTCCATATCTACAATTAAGGGATTGTGACATGGAAGCTGAGGCCCTTATGTCATTCAGTTTTGCACCATGGAATGCTATGCACATCTCAGATTCACAAAATTCCAGCATCCTAAGGGCATCTGATGAGCTAGTCGGGCAGGTGGGAGAGCCAGAGGAGGCTGGCAATGTCATCCGCACACAGGCTTCTGCTGCCACAGCCACCATTAATAATCTTCCTGAGGTTGGGCCCCCTCAGCACCCAACACATTGCCAAGAACCCAGTGTGCATTGATTGAACTGAATTAACTGAATTGAATGGGTTTAAATGGGATCGTATTGGACCGAGTGGTTCTAATCATTTATTGATTCAACAAATTCTTTTTGAACATTTACTGTGTGACAGCATGGTGTCCTAAGAGGGCCAGCTCTGACGTCAGCCCCACTGAATAGGCTCATGAATCTGCTGCTTCCTATGTGACCTTGAAGAAGTTACTGAATGTCAGCTTTCCCGTTGCCTTATCTATAAAAACGGATCTAATGATAGTGTTTACCTCATAGGGCTATGAGGAAAGGAGGAGGGAAAGCAGGGTCATTCCTTAGAAAAGTATCAGCACAGAGTGAGGCACCCATTCATTTCACTCTAGCCATGGCGACTGTGCAGTAGGACTGGGATGGAGCAGTGAGCAGTGGTTGAACGCATGCGGCCCTGCCCTCGTGGTGCATACAGTCTAGCGGGGAGGTAGACAAAAACAAGCAAAAATGTGCAGTGAGAAATTGCAGGACATGCCATGCAGAAAATGAACAGGGTGTTATGAGAGAGAATGATGGTAGGGGCTACATTTTTAGATTTTGGCATCAGTTCCAACCCCTCTGGGAAGATAATATTTAAGGTGAGTCTAGAAGGGTGAGAATGGACAGGCACTGCAAACAATAAGGGGTGGAAAGAAAGGCCTGTGTGCCTGGGGCTGGAAGAGAGGCATGAGCTGGAGAACAGCAAGGGTCTCTCCCTGGAGCATTCCAAGGAAGGAAAATCTCCTAAGGCCAAAAGAGATGCCGCTGTCTTAGCTGAACTGACTCTATGACATCAACCTGGGAGCGGCCTAAAAGCAACTCTCTGGGAAGGGTTCATGTATTCGGCTTTGTTGCGCCCTGTCATTGTCTGTCAAGCGTGATGCTGGAGAGAGCCTTCTTCCGCCTGGCAACATTTATCTTCCTAATTCTGCCATTTTGCTCAAGTCAGGAAACAGACCCTGTGGGGAAGATGTTGCTGTATGAAAAGTGCTGGTCCCTGGGGATGCCAGGGCTCTAGGGACCTTGCAGAGGGTGAGGCTGCGGCCAGGCTGAACAAGGCAGTCTGCCCAGTGATTCAGGCACCACAGAGCAACTCTGGCACCAGGGCTGTGGAAGGAGATTTGTGGCTCGAATTTATATCTTTATATGTCAACCTGAGAAAAAGACTCTTGTTTAAAAAATGCTTTGTTATAGGCAGCCCACTCTATCCCATTTAAATCATAAAATCTGGGTGGCTGTTGTCTCTTGGCCTCCAGTGTCTACGGTTTGAGTTTTCAGCAGCTGCCCTGAAATTATTCTTCTGAGTTGAGGTCCGGCAGAGACGTAGTTCCGTTTGTGCATTAAGCAACAATTAAGAACAGCAGAGACTGATCAGTGCCTAGGACTCCACCAGAGTGTGTCTCCTGTTTAGTCCTTCCAGCACTGTGAGGCACGTGTTATAATTTTCTCCATGTTAAACAGGGGCGTCTGTGGCACAGGAAGGTTGAGTAACTTGCCCAAGATCCCACAGGTGGCCAGTGACAAAGGCAGGACACAAACCTACACAGATTGGACTCCAGAGCTCAGCATGTCACAGCAGGGCTATGCTGCCCTCATACTAGTGCAGTCCTACCTGTGTATTATTAATAGGAAGGATTTCAGCAACAGCCTTTCATTTGGGATAGAACTTACCATGCACGTAGAGCATTTCAAAAATGTTCTAAAGTCTGTGCCGACTGCTCAGCTGCTCCCCCAAAATTAAGAATGTGAACAAGATATCAGGCACCCTGACCAACTCACTTCATAAAATAAGGGTGGGGGTAAAGCCTCACTTCTCTGCGTTGGTAACAGTGCATGTACATGTCTTTTATGGTAACATGGACCCTTGCTATTTAAAGTAGGGCACCAGGACCAGCCGTGGGGACCTCACTTGGAAACTTGTTAGAAATAAAAATCCCGAGAATCAGAATCTGCATTTTAACAGCGTCCCCCAGTGAGTCTATGCACCTAAATGTTTGAGATGCCCTGGTGTAGACCATTATTGATTCACTGATTCATTTATTACAAGTATTATGCGGTGCTTAGTATCTGTGCTAGGAGACCAGAGATGACATAGAAGATGAGACGGGAGATGAGATAGGAGATGAGAATCAACAGTGGATGAGACATTGTGGCCTCTGCCCTCCTGGGACTGCATGGGAAGCAGGCCAAGTGCAGGAAGGGCTAAAGTGGAGGCTGATTCTGGTGCTCTGAGAATGCCAACAGAGACATTGAGATAGTCTAGAGCAGGGTAGGACATCAGAGAGGGCCGCCTATAGGAAGTGGCATTTGCTAGTCAGGTGGGAAGGGAGAGACTGGGGTTCCACAGGCAAAAGGAAGTTGATTTAGAAGCTTGTTAGTGCAGATGAGAGGCCCCTACCTTCGTGTGGTCCTGGGTATAGGTTCAGATGAGCCCTCCGCCCTTACTAGCTGTAAAAATGTATTATCTGTGAGTTTATGTTTAACTTTAAATGTTATCACTGTGACCTGTCAGGAATGCAGTCTGGCTTTCTCTGTGTGAACCCCAATGCTATACTCAATGGCCACCCACTCCCCAGTCCGCCCAGTGCCCACTGAAACTGTCCTGTGTGGACCTCTCCCAGTAGAGCCTGCCCAGGGGCAGGGGAAGTACAGTTTCCCATAAGGGTCACTCCCATGAGCCACCCAGCTGGGAGCACAAGCAGCTCCCTTTGGCTGCTCCTAATTTCATCATCTGTTTCAACGGCAATGATGCTAATGCAGTAATGATTCCTGCCTATTTCCACAAGCTTGTCAGTTGTTAAATTGTGCAGAACCATAGGCCAGATCTGTAAAGATTTGTTTTCCTCCTCTGGTGCTTTCTATGGAAATGGCACAGGGCACACTGGGAGTCTTCCTAGAGGTGGCTTGCAGGAAGCCTTGTCTCAAATGAGAAGGCTGGGCCTGCAGGACACAGGAAAAGAGCTCTGGGGACTTGTCTTAAGTTTTGAAAAGAAGCTATTACATGCTTCTCTTGAGCCTTCTAAGAGTCCTGTAATTGCTGGTGTCTTTGCAACTGGTCAGGTTTTGATGGAATCATTTGTTTAAGATTGTGATTTTCATGCTTCCTGCTCCCCATGCCTATTTTTTTTTTTTTTTTTTAAGACACAAGGTCTCTCTCTGTAGCCCAGGCTGGGGTGCAGTGGTGTGATCATGGCTTACTGCAGACTCGAACTCTTGGGCTCAAGCGATCCTCCCACCTCAGCCTCCCAACCCAAGTAGCTGGAACTACAGGCGGCGCCATCACACCTGGCAATTTTTTTTTTTTTTTTTTGGTAGAGAAGAAGTCTTTCTCTATTACCTTAGCAGGTTTCAAACTCCCGGCCTCAAGCAATCCTACCTCAGCCTCCCAAAGTCCTGGGATTACAGGCGTGAGCCACTGTGCCCAGCCCCTTCTACCACTTTCTAATGCAACCCCAATTCTTGCCATCAGACACTTTGGTGAAAGTGTTTCTGCATTTTTCATTTCTGAAAAAGCACCAGACAAAACCATCCTAGATTTTAATTTTTTTATGATTGGATTTTCCATCACCAATTCCTTTTCCCAGGATGGTTGAGTTATGGGAACACCTGATACTCAGCAGAGAGGAAGTAAGTGGCACTTCCTAAGTGGTTCGATCCCATCTTTGGGGTACCTGGAATCAGGCATGAGAACCATCAGACTAGTTTCACACAACTTCTCATTTAAACATTTGTTGAATAAGATAATCTATTTGACAAATATTTACTGAGCACCTACTATGTGCCAAGCACTGCTCTAGCCACTGGGATAAAGTGAATATTCTAGTGGGGCACACAGGCCACAAACTTTTTTTTTAAATGAGTTGATAAGATTATTTCTGAAAGTAAAGGAGGCCACGAAGAAAATGAGATGAGATATTTCTTATGTGAAAGCTTTGGCTGTATAGCTTGGCCCACAGTAAATGCCCAACTTGGGCTGAATAAAACAAACTTTTCAATTCAAATGGCTGTCATTTGGCATATAGAAAAGAGATTGGAATTCAGAGTTAAATGGCTGTGAATTGTACTCTAGCTCTCTCAGTGCCTGTGTGTCCTTGAACAAGTTACCTAATGTCTCTGTGCCTTGGGGTCCCTATCCAGAGCTGGAACTAGAGTGTGGCAAGAGGCACTTAAGGAGCAAAGTTTAAGGAGGCTCTCATGTCAGGGACATGCAAATGAAGAGTTGACACTGATAGGACCTTGAAAGTGAGTGCTTCCTTAAATCTTGCAGCCTGGGTGCTTCTTTTGCTTTGCTCTAGCCCCAGCCCTATTAAAATAGGAGAAATAATTGCACCTACCTCCTAAGGTTGTCATGAAGTAAGGATCAACTGAGATGTGAAAAGAGAAATGAGAGAATGTCTTGCAAACTGGCAGCTCTTTGCGACTATTTGGAGAAGCAAGTTGCCAGATCAGGCTGTGCCAAGGTAGCAGGTTGGGATTCAAATCCAGCTCCTTTGTGCCATTTTTCCAGTGCTAGAGAGAACGTGGAGAAAGTGGGAAAGCTTCCACGTGCTGTGAGTTCTATTAGCACCAGATCCACACTCGCAGTTGGGCTAACCATGTGCTAAGTGCATTTTGCCGTCATGGCCAGGGCAAAGCTGAATATATGTCTCTGGACACACACTCACATTCACACTGGATGTAGCCAAGACTGAAGGATTTTTGTTTTTTTAATTTCAGTTTGTATTTTAGATACAGGAGGTACATGTGCAGATTTGTTACATGGGAATATTGTGTGACGCTGAGGTTTGGAATACAGATGCCATCACCCTGGTAGTGAGTATAGGATCCAATAGGTAGTTTTTTTTACTCACTACCCCTCCCTCCACCCTCTAGTAGTCCACAGTATCTATTGTTTCCTTAATTATTTTCATATGTACTCAATGTTTAGCTCCCACTTATAAGTGAAAAATATGGCATTTGGTTTTCTGTCACTGCATTGATTTGCTTAGGATAACAGCCTTCGGTTCTATCCGTGTTACTGCAAAGGACATGATTTCATTTTTTATGGCTGCATAGTATTTCATGGCACATATGTATCATATTTTCTTTATCCAATCCACCCATTGATGGGCACCTGGGTTGATTCCGTGTCTTTGCTATTGTGAATAGCGCAGTGGTGAACATATCCTAAAGAAAACAAATCGTTGTACCAAAAAGACACATGCGCCCGTTTTTTTTTATTGTTAATATTTTTTTGCAGGCTCACCTCCTAGCTTTAGAATCAGGATTTTAGCCTTCCTCTGAAAAGATTGGGTAAACCACACAGGGTAGACTTCCAGAAAGTCTGCCCCTGTCCCTCCCCAGCCTGGGCACTGGAATCCCCCATGAAGCGACCCTGCCATGTATGACCCAGCATGGGGTTCCTAATGGAAAATGGCCAGGCTATTAGAGCTTTGCAAATTAAGGGTCCTTTCATTTATTACCATGCTCTGCTAAGGATGAGCATTAATTTTTTTCTCAAAGCAAATTCACTGGAAACAGACAGTTTAGAATTTATGCTTGTAATGATGGCTACATGGGCCATTAACACCACCTCTAAGTGAGCTTAATTTGTAGCAGATAAATGTATATGTCTACGTATTTTTCAACATAGTTTATGGTGCATCTTGCACAGCTGCGCCCAACTGATTAAATCCTCGCAAAATTTAAATAGGAAACCCATTACGTAGGCAGTATTATAGCCATTCATCATGGAAGCTGTTTCAGGTTAACTCTTTCAGTGCCAGGCTGAGAGAAGTGCTAAGATTTTTTCTGGGGTGTGGGGCAGGTCAAAAATGCAGGGGCTCCCTGTTCCCTTTCCCTTTTTGTTTCTACATTCCTGGCAGTGCAGGGAGCTCTTAGTACAGGGAACTTTTGAGCACGGGGAGAATAGACTCCAGGCTCACAGAGGCAGTTTGATCCTTGCTGTCTAGTAGTAGAGGTCTTCACAGCACCTGTGCATACCCCAGGTTGTTCACACAGCACTGGTCAGAGCAT
The DNA here is from genome assembly GCF_028885625.2 of Pongo pygmaeus. Taxonomy (NCBI): domain Eukaryota; kingdom Metazoa; phylum Chordata; class Mammalia; order Primates; family Hominidae; genus Pongo; species Pongo pygmaeus. Next base: position 46,121,790 of record NC_072391.2, read on the forward strand.
CCAGACCAGAGCAAATCCATCTCAGCAGTTCCCTGCCAGCTACTGAACCTGCTTAAATCTCAGCAGAGCACAAGAAGCAGCAGAGTGGAGTAGTGGTGGAAGAGTGATCAGAGCATGTGCTCTGGCCTCAGTAGCCATGGGTATAAGGTTCCACTCTGCTGCCTGCTGGCAGAGTGCAATCCTGGGCAAGTTATCAGAGTGCAGTCCTGCCAAGTGCTTAGTCCTGTGTCTGGAACATCGTCCATGTTCAATGATGGGAACCTTGTTATTATCATTGTTACTATTTCTAACAGACACTGTCACTGCCCCACCCACAGCCCCCTGGTATTTGCCATTCCAATGCTCATCAACTGCAAACATCCAAAGATTTTTGCTTGAGGAAATTTATGCAAGTAAATGATCAGAGTTTATTGGGATGGACCCCAGGTTCTCCAAATTCAAGCTCTTTCCATGACTCCAATTTCAAGGGAGTTTTGTTACGGAAGAAGTTATACAGGGGGTATCCCTATTTTATTTTTTAAATTTTATTTTAGCACAAGGGTTCATGTGCAGCTTTGTTATATAGGTAGACTGCACGTCACAGGGGTTTGGTGTACAGATTATTTCATCACCCAGGTAATAAGCATAGTGCCTGATAGGTAGGTTTTTGATTCTTTCCCTCCTCCCACCCTCCCCACTCAAGCACACGTGGTATAGTCATTTAATACAAAAATACATGTCCGAACATTTTCATTAGGATCCTTTAGGGTCTTTTTCTAAATGTGTCTTCAGGATATGGGGCAGTGGCAATTTAAAAAGAAAATGAGCGCCTGATGAACATTCAATGAAGAAATCAATATTTCTTGAGCACCTCTTCCCTGTCAAGTCTTTCAGATCTGAGTTCAAGTCTGTCTCTGACACTGCCTGTGTGATCTTGGGCAAGCTACTTAACCTCTCTGAGTCTAAGTTTCCATCTCTATAAAACTGAGAAAGGAATGTCCCTACTTAACATGAACATTGTGATGGCAAAGTGGAATTGTCCACCTGAAGCCTACTGTGCTTGGCACTGGGATTTTATGACTCAAGGACACTGACGTCAACTTGTTCCCAGTTTGAAATAGAGATCAGACTTGAATACAGAGAGTTTTAATTCAATGAGATGCATTCAACAATTGAAATATATTCATGTCATTTCAAGAGAAACTGTTTCTATGAGAGGTGACTGTCAGAGAAGGCTTCCTGTAGGTAGTGATGTCAGAACTGAGCATCAGAGGAGGGGAAGGGATGAAGTTTTCCAAGCCAACAAGGAAAGTAGGGCATGCTGGGGTGGAAGTGATGTGTGCATGGCAGGGCAGAACCGTGAGTCCTTTATAGCCACCACTGCTTTGGTCTTGCTAAAGCTTCTACCTTACAGCAGCAAGGAGGGAGAAGGAAGGCAAGTCGGGGGCTGGAGGCAAGTGCATCAGTATCTTGATGGGCCCTGCCTGCCATTATCTGAAGCTGAGACTTGATCCTGATGTTAACAGGGAAACTTTGGACAGTTTTAATCAGGAGCATGATTAAACTGAATTTGCATTTTAGAAAGATCTCCTTTGCAGCCCCACAGAGAATAGCTTGAAAGGGAGTAGAATAGCATCAGGGGGAGCAGTTAGGAGACAATGGCAGGTGTCTCATTAGTGGTGGAGATGAGGGTCTGGGGCAGTGGGAATATGGGTGGAGAGACTCTCTGGAAGCAGAATCATCAGATTTGGTGATTGATTACAGGTGGGGAGTGAGGGTGGGGGCAAAGAGGACACTAAGTCTACAGCTTGGAGCCAGCCAAGGCAGAAGGGTGGCTGGCTGGGAGGGAGGAGGGCAAGGACATGGGACCACTTGGGACCTGTTGAGTTTCAGATGACTTTGGTGATAAATTTGTATTTTTATCTTTTGGTCTCAATCTAGCAAGGATCCCTTGGCCTGACACAATACCTCCCAGAACAAAAAAAAAAAAAAAAAAAAGAAGAAATTGATGGATGGGTAATTTACTCTAAAACCCCAGCAGATGACTGTTGGCACCCAGCAAATCTCCTTCCTGTAAACTGTGTTTTGATACAGTGAAGACTCTGACTGGCTGTTTATTAACTCTGGGGTCACAAGTAAACAGCGTGCTTCAAAATGTGGCCAATTAAGGACAAAGCAGAGGTGTGGGCCGCCTCGCTCTCTGTTTGAAAGGAATCAAGTGAAATGTTCTAAGTGTTCAATTTCACCTGTCAGAGATACTGAGCCATCACTACTGGGTGCCCAGTTCTCAGAGTCTGTGCAGTTTATTAGCACATCATCCTTCTTCTAAAGAACTGTGCAATTCACTCCCTGGACATCAGTCAAGGGAGCAGAGGGGAGGCTTCCTCTTCCTCTGTGACCCTTATAAAACATTCTTTCCTCTATCTTGAATGAACAGGCACAGGAAGCAGCCTTAAGAAAAGGGCAACTAACACAGAAATACCTGGTATGTGGCAGGCATCATGCTTATAACTTCATTACACTCATGAATGAATGGTGAGAGGGGTGGCATTTACCACCGCTTGCTCGGGACTTATCCCTGGCCAGCACTGTGCTAAGTCCTGTACATGCATTATCCCATCTAATACTTTCAACAACTCTAAAACTCTGCAGATCCTATGGTTATCCCCATTTTACAGATAAGAAAAATGAGGCTGGATCGATTAAATAACACGATCACCATTATAGTCAGTCAGCGGCAGAGCTGACTGATTTATATATAAATCATGATTGTGGGCTCTTTACAAACGTGTGGCTGCCTGAGCCACATGGGCTGACGTCCCCGCATTCTTCTTTTTGTCCCCAGTGGACACTGAGCAGCTATGGACTGCACAGAGTAGGTGCTCAAGAAATGTTTGCATATTGGGATACCCCAGGTTCCCTCTGCCTCTGTGCCTACACAGCTATTCCTCCTCCTGCCTGGAAGGTCACCTCATTCATTATCTGTCTTTCCCTTTTTTCAAGTTTAGCCCAGTTTCACCTTCTCTAGGAAGTGCCACCTGATTAGCTTCTTTGTCTGGTCTCTCCAGGGACATCAGTCAAGACTGCTCCTGTTACCACATCCATCTATGCTGGTCTAACTTGGGTTCTTCAGTGCCTGTGTGTGAGTGTGTGTCTATGCATGTGTTTTAGTGTGAGTTTACCTGTGTGTGTGTGTGTCTGTCCTTGAATAGATCCCCTGATCTTCTAGTCCAGGGATCTCTTTCAACATTTCCTCCACTGGATAAAATTCATCTCTGTGACTGGCAACCCAAGCATCTATTATCCGGCTATTTTCAATCAAAGCATCTGTTTTTTGCCACTTTCTGTGTAATCTTGGACAGGATTAATTTAATTCTGTGATTAATATTCTCATCTGTAAAAATGGGGGTAATATTAGCACCCATCTCCAAGGATTATTTTGAAGATTAAATAAAATAATATGTAGACAGCTTTTAGTACATCACCTGATACTAAGTAGGTGCTTAATAAATAGTAGCTACTATCATGGGGTCAACAAAGAGCTATAGAACAGCTTACATGTTAATAAGAACAGTCCCTTTCATGTGCAAAGCACTTCACAGGTTTTGAGGAGTTTCTCCATTCATTGCCTCCTTTGATTCACATAACAACACTGAGAGACAGAGAGAGAGGGAGAAACAGAAGAGTTTATCATCTCCTTGTGCAGTTGTTGTTTCTGGAAAGAACCTCACCGCTGTCCTGTGGTTTATCAATGGGCTCTAGAAGATTTCTGAACCGCTAAAATTAAATGTGGATTAGTTATGCATGCATGTTTATATTATTCTGAAGAGAGGACCCCCATTGCTGCTTTAGATTCTCAAAGGCCCCTCAGATCTCAAAAGGCCAAGAACCACTGGTCTAAGCCAACTGTCCTTATTTTATAAGTGGAGCTACTGTGGCCCAGAAAGAGAAAGGGACATGTCATAATGCTCACAAGTTAAGCAGAGCAGGGCCTGGGGCCTGGTGTTTTGAGCCCCAGGCCAAAGTTCCATCTACCCCCTACTCAGCCTAGCCTAGGTGGGTGTATGGTGAGGACAGCCACCAGCCGGGGCCTGCCAGGGCCTGAATGAGGACAGCCTGGCTGAGGACCATCACAGCATCAGGAGAAGAGAACTTCAGGGCAGGAGACCTGGAAGCCCCTAGCGCCTGCTTTTTGTGTGAGGTGGACACTAATTCCACTGGCAGGCAGTCATTGACTGGCCACTGGGGCTGCTGTGATGAGCTCACTGAAAAAGCTCTGGAGTTGTGGTGACTTAGGGAGAGCAGGGCAAGAGGGCCAACATGGGAACAGGGCCTGTCAGCCAGGTGTAGGATAGCTCCAGGCTTTTACGCATTTTTTCTTTATTTTCTCATTAAGGAGGAAATGGGGGGCATAGATTAAAAACTTCGCCTACCCCACACATGCATACATATGTGCACACACCTGCCCGGGCACACACACACATGCACACGCACATACTCACACCAGCATTTGCATGTTAAAGAATTGGGCTTCTTTCTAAGGAGAGCCTTCCATCTGCTCTTTTTTCTACCCAAAATAGTCAGGTGTGAAGGAAATGGGTTTCAGCTACTGGCAGAGAGAAAGGAGTTTTCAGGAAGCCCTGGGAAGGGTTTCCAACCCGGTAGGCATGATGACAATGGCCGTGGCGAAAGTAATGATCTTTCGATGCAGAAAATACATTTCCAAAGTTCTTTCATATACATATTCCCACTTGAGTCTCAAATAACCCTGAAAGAATAGGACGCATGTTTACTATTTACATCACTTTTATTTATTTAGTTTGAATTATTCACCATTTAGTGTAGTTTCATTGTCACATACACGGGAACTAAAAACAACCATAGAAGCAGAATTTTAAAATTTCATTTGTAGGCACCAAAGGTGTTAAAGTTTACTAATTGGGGCACGGTGGCACATGCCTATAATCCCAGCACTTTGGGAGGCCGAGGCAGGCAGATCACCTGAGGTCAGGAGCTAGAGATCAGCCTGGCCAACATGGTGAAACTCCATCTCTACTAAAAATACAAAAATTAGCCAGGGGTGGTGGCTGGCGCCTCTAATCTCAGCTACTCAGGAGGCTGAGGCAGGAGAATTGCCTGAACCCAGGAGATAGAGGTTGCAGAGAGCCAAGATTGCGCCACTGCACTCCAGCCTGGGCGATAGAGACAGACTCCATCTCAAAAAAAAAAAAGATTATTAATTGGCGAAATGTCTGTATGTATTTAGAAAACCAAATGAGAGAGAGCGTGAAATGTATATTTAAGGTTATAAGAGTATTTATAATAAATATTGATAGTATTATGCCTTCTAGGCATAATAGGGATAATATAAGGTGGGATCGATAGACTAATATTCCCAGCAGCGATATGGTGTATGTTAATATAATAGTGATATAAATAGAGGGCATTTGGTAAATATGGTCTATCGTGTGTGTGGTGTGTTGTGTTTAAATTTACACACAGCATAAAGTTTAAAGAGTAAAGAAGCATATCAAATAAACATTAAAGATGTGTTCTCCAACTTTCCAAGACCCATTCCCCAGAGGTAACCAAAGGAAGGTATCGTAAGCCCCCTCTTTATAGTCTCAGAGAGGGTAATCCGTTAGCTCAAAGTCACACAGCTGGGCTGGAGAGCACTGAACCCCTGTTCTTCACCACATGTGTAGCCTGCTGTTGCAGGCTTATTTTAGCAGATTTTCTTAGCCTGGCATCCAGGAATCAGCATGAACCAATTGAAATAATATACTCTGGACTCAACGACAGCAAAATGCAAGTAAAATTCTGTGTGCACCTGTCCACATGAACTTTTCTGTGGCGAGGACTCATACAATTTTAAAAATCAGATTTCCAAAGGTTATTTTAAAACAAACAAGATTAAAAGCCATAGCATTAGAGGAAGCCACTCGGGAAGTTTAGTCGTTGTCAGTGTTACAGTTGTCGCTCTAAATCAAAGATGTAACAAGAACCAAAAAAAGCTGTGTAGTTCAAGTTTGGAGAATATGTCGCTGCTCCTAGATAATTCTAGGAAAGGGATTCTAAGTATGATCCTGGACCAGCATCGTCAGCATCACTTGGGAATGCTTTAGAAATGCAAATTCTCAGGCCTCGCCCGACATCTACTGGATTGGAAGCTCTGGGGATGGGGCAGGAGAGTGGCATCTATGTTCTAACAAGTCCTCCAGGTGCACCTGATGTCCCTTAATGTTTAAAACCACTGACCAATTCACTAATTTAAATATATATATGTGTGTGTGTGTATATATATATGTGTGTATATATAAGTTTCTGCTTTGAAATTGTTCACTGGTGTTTTAAAATGATCTATTTAGGTTAGGTTTATAATTCAATTTCTAAAGTAGATTTTCATGGAGGGTTTAACAACTTAGTGCAGCTAGTTTGAATTTGGGGTCAGTGTTCAGACTGGCTCTGGTCCTGCCCCTTCAACTCCCCATCCACTCCTGCAGTTGCAAAATCACCTCCGAAGCAAGCTTCTCCATCAGTAGCTTGCTGGGAGGTCAGCCAGGGACACTCAGAAAGCAGGCTAATAATAAATGGTTCACACACTTCCACCAGGACAGGGGAGGTGAGCAGAGGGAACAAACATCCTGAAGCCACCACTTAGAGAGCCCTGTGTGACTGTGTGGACTGAGTACTGCTAAGTGGTGAGCTGTTGAGTGCCTGACTGACAGCAAGGCTGATAAGAACCCCCACCTTGTTTCACAGTTGTCATCAGCAAGCCTTTATTCCACCTGTCCCCATAGATGACTATGTTATAGACCAATGGGCTGGTATGACTGCTGTGCAGTAACGGACAATTACACTGAGACAGCAGAGTTTGCTGCAGAGAAAGAGTTTAATGATCACAGGGTGCTGAATGAGGAGATGGGAGGAGACCCTCAAATCCATCTCTCACAGGATTCTGGGCTGGGGTTTTTAAGGGGATGGTGGAGGGTGAAGGGGCTGAAAAATCGGGTTGTTGATTGGTTGGGGAAAGGGGGATGAAGTCATTAGGATGTGGAAACTGCATTCTTCAGTGAGTCAGCTTCTTGTGGAGTCCATGAGACCAGCTGAGTCAGCAGTTTCATCAGTATATAGGAACTGAAGGGATCTTTTGAAGGGAAAACTTAACATTTCATAACGTTCAAATTGTTACCTATAGCTCACTTAAGAAGATCGATAATCCTGTAACGGGGTCTGTGGGATTCTAGGACAACAGGCACCAAACAACCCTGAGCAAGCAGCTCAGAGAGCGGCTGACCTCATGATGAATGCTGGGTGTGCAGCAAGCTGGGCTTGTTTCCTTTATCCCCCTCCCTTCTTCCCCAATTAATTTTATAAAGCTTATAGGGACGATTTCAACTACTAACACAAAGCATAATATGGCTCAAACCAGGCTTCCCTCCAGAGTCTTTCTCTTCTCACCTGAATCTTCCCTTCAGCTTAGTTCTGTTTTCCTCTTATTTATCCGTCAGCATCTGAACCATTTCTAGAGACCCAGTTCAGAGTTTACCTCCTCCAGGAAGCCTTCCCAGACTTCTCCAGCCCATCTTCTTCTCTAAGCACCTGTTCACATCAATAGTATCTCATGATTTGGAACGTACATGCTTTGTTTTAACTGTGATCTGGTTTCATTGATTTCCTTCCAGTTCACTCATACATTCCAATTCAACCATTCAATAAAACATTTTTATAAATGTATCTGGGCACTGTACTTGAGGCTAGGAATGATTCAGAACCAATTTGGCCTTCCAGGATCCCATAGATTGATAAAAAACGACAGCAGCTGCCACCACAATAACCTTGCTAAGCATGTTAAAAACATTATCTGATCATATCTACAATCTGAAATGATCTTGTTTCCTTTGTTTATATCTCTATTCACTGCCTATTCCATTCGCAATTAGGTTAACTTTGGAAAAGATTTGTTGGATCGTAGAGTAGTTGCATAGTTAATTTATAAGAGACTGTCAAAGAATCTTCCAAAGTGCTTGTAACGTTTTACACTCCCACCAGCAAAGTATGAAAGTTTTCATTGCTTCACATTGTTTTCAACACTTAGTGATGACAAGTTTTTTAATGTTAACCATTTTAGTGGGTGTGAAGTAGGATCTCATTATAATCTTATTTGAATTTCTCTGATGACAAATGATGATAAATATCTTTTCATGAGACTCTTGGTCATTTATATATCTTTTTTTGTAAGATGAGTTTTCAAGTCTTTTGTTCATTTTTTGGAGGGTGTTATACTTGTTTAAATTATTATATGAATTATATATATACTGCAAGTCCTTTGTCAGATATATGTCAGATATACAAATACTCTTTGCCCAGTGAATTGTTCACCTTTCCTTTCCTTCTTTCTTTCTCTTTTTTCTTTCTTTCTTTTTCTTTCTCTCTCCTTCTTTCCTTCCCTCTCCCCCCCCCTTTCTTTCTTTCTTTCTTTCTTTCTCTCTCTTTCTCTCTCTCTTTCTCTCTTTCTTTCTTCCTTCCTTCCTTCCTTCCTTCCTTTCTTTCTTTCTTTCTTTCTTTCTTTCTTTCTTTCTTTCTTTCTTTCTTTCTTTCTTTCTTTCTTTCTTTCTTTCTTTCTTTCTTTCTTTCCCCTTCCTTCCTTCCCTCCCTCCCTCTCTCTTTCTTTCTTTTTTTCTTTCTTTCTTTCTTCTTTTTTTGACACAGTCTTGCTCTGTCATCCAGTCTGGAGTGCAGTGACATCATCATGGCTCACTGCAGCATCAACTTCCCAGGCTCAAGCGATCCTTCCACCTCAGCCTCCCAAATAGCTGGAACCACAGGTGCACACCACCACACCCAGATTTTTTTTTTTTGTATTTTTTGTAGAAATGGGGTTTCACCTTGTTGCCAGGCTTGTCTCAAACACCTGAGTTCAAGTGATCCATCCACCTCCACTTCCCAAAGTACTGGGGCTACAGGCATGAGCCATCATGCCTGGCCCTTTTCTTTTTCTTAATGATGTCTTTTGTTAAGGAGGTGTTTTAAATTTAGAAGTTTAATTTACCATTTTTTAAATAATTTGTGCTTTTAAGGCCCACTCTAAAAAATCTTTGCCTACCTCAAAGCCATGATGATTTTCAAAGATGTTTTCTTCTAGAAGCTTTAGAGCCTAAGCATTTACATTTAGGTCTATGATCTAGTACAAATTGAACTTTTGCATGGTATTATATAGGGGTGGAGGTTAGAATTTTTCCCATGTAGTTATCTAGTTGTTCTAGTACCATTTGTTGAAGTCTTTCTGTTCCGCCTTTGAACCGCCTTGATACATTATTGAAAATAAACTAACTGTAGATGTGTAAATCTATGTTAGGCTTTAAATTTTATTTCATCGTTCCATATGTCTATCCTTATGACAATATTACACTATCTTGATTTTTGTTGCTTATTAGCAAATCTTTAAGTCAGGTAGTGTGACTCCTCCAACTTTGTTCTTTTTTAAAATTGCTGTAACATTCTAGGTCCTTTGCATTGCTGTACATTTTGCAATTAAGTTATTCATTTCTTTAAAAATGCCCATTGGTGTTTCAATGGGGTTTGCATTTAATATATACACCAATTTGACAAGAATTACATGTTAAGAATATTGAGTATTCTCATCCATAGTATTGTATGGTTCTCCATTTATTTAAATCTTCTTTTAAATTTATCCCAGCAATGTTTGCTGGTTTTCAATGCAAAGGCCTTGAACATATTTTGCTGTATTTATGTCTAAGCATGTATGGTTTTACATTTTGCAAGTGGAATTGATTTTAAACTATGTTTTCCTGTTGTGCGCTGCTACTATAGAGTTTATTTTTGTATATTGACCTTGTGTCTATTGACATTGTTATCTTCACTTCTCTCCTGTCACATGTTCCGTGTGTCTGTCAACTGACCTGCATCTTAATATTTAAAGAGCATGTCTTAGACAGCATATAGTTGTGTCTAGCATTTTTATCTATTCAGACAGTTTCTGTCTTTTAACAGGAATGTTTAGTTCATTTACATTTAATGTAAATATTGACATAACTAAGTCTATTATCTTACTATTTTATGGGCTTTTTGTTTCTTCTTCCTTGCCTTGTTTCACACTAATTAAATATTTTGTAGTGTTGTAGTTTATTTTCTCAGTTGACTTTTGGCTATACTTTTTGTATATTTTTATTTGTGGTTGCCCCAGATAGAAAAATATGTATCTTTAATTTTCCATAGTCAATTTAGAAGTAATATGGTGCCACTTTTCATAAAATGTAAAACCAAAACAGTATAATTCTTTTTACCACTCCCCCAATCTTTGTGCTTTTACTGTCACATGTTTTACTAATACATAAGCTACAAATTCTTCAATGCAATGTTATTATTTTTTGCTTTAAATAGTCAGGTGTCTTTTAAAAATTTTAAGAAATAAAACTGAGTCTTTTATTTTTATACATATATTTACTATTTATTAGTAAAGCTCTCCATTTCTTTTCTTACAATAGATTGGATTTCCTATTTGTTGCTAGTTCCCTTCAGTTTGAGAACTTTATTTAGCACTTCCTATAACACATATTCCCTGTTGGCACACAGCTTCAGCTTTTGCTTATCTGAACGTCTTTCTGTCCCTGTTGTTTTTGAAGAATATCTTGTTTTGTTTGTGCTTTGCTTTGGGGGAGCGTAGGACATAGAATGTTGCACTGGTGTTGTTCCCCAAGCACTTTAAAGACACCATCCTTCTGTCTTCTGGGTTCAATTTTTTTCCTGGTGAGAAATCGGCTATTATTTAATTAATCATTTCTTCATACATGATGTGACTTTTTTCCTCTGGCTGCTTTAAAGATTTTCTCTTTATTTTTGTTTCTTAGCAGTTTGACCGTGATGCACCTAGATACTGTCTTCTTTGTAGTTATCCAACTTAAAGTTCTTTAGAATTCTTGGATCTGTACATTGACGTTTTCCACCAATTTGGGAGATATTTTGGAAATTATTTATTCCTAAATTTTTTTTGTCCATTCTTTCTTTTTCCTCTTCAGGAAATTCAATTGCACATATGTTTGACAACTTGATTTTGACCCACTAGTTACTGAGTTTCTGTTCATCTACTTTCTAATATTTTACTATGAAATTTTTCAAACATATAAGAAATTGAAGAAATTATAGACCCATATTCTCACCACTAAGATTCCATAATTAACATTTTGTTTTATCACATATCTAACCGTCTGCTCATTTTCTAGCCATCCATCAATCCATCTAATTTTAGGACGGCTTTCAAAGTAAGTTGTGGGCATCAATATAGTTTGTCCTCAAATCCATATAATAGCATAGACACTATTACAAGAGTTTAATATCTGTTTGTGGTTTCTTTTCAAAGGTAAGATTTATATCTAGATATAAGTATATACGTATAAACCTTATACCTATAGTTTGTCAAAACTCATCAATGACACACTTAAAATTTTAAGTGTACCACCTGATGAATTTTGACAAATGCATACACTTGCATAACACAAACTTCTATCAAGACGTAGAACACTATCATCACTCCAGAAAGTTCTCTCATGCTCTTTCCTAGTCAATTTCCTCCCCGGAGACAACCACTGTTGTAATTATTTTTCACCAGTTTAATTAATTTTACATTAACCTATGGAAAATTGAAGTTATTATTAAAGTTTCCCATAAAACTTTATATAGGCCTAGCATGGTGGCTCATGCCTATAATCCCAGCACTTTGGGAGGTCGGGGCAGGTGGATCATCTGAGGTCAGGAGTTCAAGACCAACCTGAACGATGTGGTGAAACCCTGTCTCTACTAAAAATAAAAAAAAATTAAACATTAAAAAATAAAAAAAATTAGCCAGGTGTGGTGGGCATGCCTGTAATTCCAGCTACTTGGGAGGCTGAGGCAGGAAAATTACTTGAATTCGGGAGGCAGAAGTTGCAGTGAGACGAAATCATGCCATTGTACTCCAGCCTGGGTGACAAGAGTGAAAATCTGTCCAAAAAAAAAGTTGTATAAATAAAATAATGCAGTATATACTCTTTTTTGTAAGTTTTTTTTCTTTGCTTAATGATTTTTTGAGAGTCATGTTGCTGCATGTAACAGGAGTTTGTTCGTTTTTGCTTCTGAGTAGGATTCCACAATGTGAAGTTGCCACAGTTTAGTTAGCCAGTCTACTATTAATGACACCTGGGCTGTTTTCTGCTTTTAGATATTATAAATAAAGCTGCTATGAAGCTTCTTGAACAAGTCTTTTACTGTGAATGTGTATTTCCCTTTTTCTTGGGTAAATACCTAGAAGTAGAATTGTTTGATCATAGAGCAGGTGTTTATTTAATTTTACAAGAAACTGTTGGAACTTTTTTCAAACTGGTTGTGCTTTTTTATATTTCTACCAACAGTTTACAAGAGTCCTGATTGCTCCATATTCTTTCCAACACTGAATGTTTTCTGTCTTTTGAATTTTAGGTATTTTGTTGGATGAATTTGTACAGATCGTGGTTTTAATTTTCATTTTCCTGAAGACCAACAATGTTGAGCACTCTTCATGTGGTAATTGACCAATGATGGATCTCCTTTTGCGAAATGTCTGTTCAAATTTCTTTTGCTTATTTCAAAAACTGGGGATTTAGGCTGGGCACGGTGGCTCAGGCCTATAACCCCAGCACTTTGGGAGGCCAAGCCAAGAGATCATTTGAGCCCAGGAGTTTCAGACCAGCTCAGCAGGTTGGGCAACATAGGGAGACTCTCGTCTCTACAAAAAAAAGAAAAAAAAATTAAGCCAGGTGTTGTGGTATGTGCTTGTCGTCCCAGCTACTTGGGAGGCTGAGGTGGGAGGATCACATGGGCCTGGGAGTTCAGGCTGCAGTGAGCTACGATCACACCACTGCAGTCCAGCTTGGGCAACAGAATGAGACCCTGTCTCTAAAAAGTTGTATGCATTCTTTTTATATTTTGGACACCAGTCCTTTGTGAAATATATGTTTTGGGAATATTTTCTCCCAATCTGTGGCTTGCTTCCTCATTTTCTTCATGGTGCATTTGAGAAACAAAAGGTTTTAATTTGATGGCATGCAATTTATCATATTTTTCTTTCATAGTTATTGTTGGTTGCTATTTGTGTCCCACTTAAGAAACTTTGGCTTACCAAAGTCATGTCCTCTTATGCTTTCTTTCAGTTTTTGTACGGCTTTAGACTTTACTTTTAAAATCTAAATCATCTTTGATTCATCTCAAGTTGATTTTTGTATGTAGTGTGGGGTTCTTTTTTCCCATGTCACTATCGAATTTCTTCTATACTATTAATATTTGCTGATAAGACTTTCTTTCTCCATTGAAAATCTTGACACATTAAAGTCAATAGCAATGGTTATTCATTTTTTTCTAAAAAAACTCTTTTTACTCTCTGTTCTTCAGATTGAATAATTTCTATTGATCTATCTTTACATTTCCTGACCCCTCACTTATAATAGCTATTGTAGTCTTTCTGTTAATTACAATACCTGTGCCATCTAAGTGTCTGTTTCTATTGACTACCAATTGCTTGATTATAGATCATATTTTTTTGTTTGTTTCACTTGTCTCACTGTAGGTGGGATATTGTGGATGATACCTTGTAGGGAGATTGGATTATATTGTTTTGCTTTAAATGTTATGAGTTTGGCTATTAATTTAGACATTTAAATACTGATGAATTCTCATGATCCTATTACACTTTGTTTTCTTTTGTTGTTTTGTTGTTGTTGTTAGGACTGGTCTATTTTCATTTCATTAGTCATAAGATGTGGCCGTTACACTAGGGCAGTTATTCTCAACTGAGAACAATTTTGCTCCCCATTCCAGGGACATTTTACAATATCTGGAAACATTTTGGTTTCTCATAAATGGGGGTGGGGTGCTATTGGCATTTAGTGGGTAGAGGGCAGGGTTGCTGCTAAACATCCTATAATACACAAAACAATCCCCACAAAAAAGATGACCTGGGCTGAGCATGGTGGCTCACGCCTGTAATCCCGGCGCTTTGGGAGGCCAAGGTGGGTGGATCACCTGAGGTCAGGAGTTCGAGGCCAGCCTGGCCGACATGGTGAAATCCCGTCTCTACAAATAATACAAAAATTAGCCAGGCGTGGTGGTGCACACCTGTAATCCCAGCTACTTGGGAGGCTGAGGCAGGAGAATCGCTTGAACCTGGGAGGCAGAGGTTGCAGTGAGCTGAGGTCATGCCATTGCACCCCAGCCTGGGCAACAAGAGTGAAACTCTGTCTCTGGAGGGGAAAATAAAAATGACCTGTTTAAAATGCTAGTATTGCTGATACCAAGAAACTCTGTGCTAGGGTGTAGTCCTTCTCCTAGAAGCATAGTCTTTATTCCTAATACAAGGCCTTTATGCAGTCTCCACTGAGATGCACACCAGGGTTTCTCCATTCTAGCTGAGCTAGAACTCCTAGCCCTGCAGAGAGTCTCCCTATGTTTCCATTCTGTTCCCAGGCCCTTAGCAGCTGCTCTCTGCTAGGCTCCACCAAGTCTTGCTCTGTTCTTCAAAGCCCGGGCTTCAACCAACAGCCCACAGGACATGCGCATACACATTTCTGGGGTTTTTGTTCTCTCCCTCTGCAGCTTTCCTTTCCTGTCTTCTGCCCCCACAGATGCCAGCCACTTCAGCAGCCCAAGCTCCGAATTCTGCTCAGCTCCATCAGACCACTGTGGTCTGCCTGGGTTTCCCCTCCCTGTGCTTCACCTGGGCAGAACCTGGGCAAACACAGGTCTCCCTCCCTTGAGTGTTGCCCTCCTCTCAGAGATCACAGTTCTGCACTGTGCCTCTGGTCTGGTGCCTGGAAATTGTTGCCACGTTAATTTTGTTCATTTCTATTTTCATGATGGTGAGAAGGTAAGTAAGGTACTTGGAGTTTTTAAAAACACAGCTTCCCTGAGCTCCATCCTGAGAGATTCTGATTCATTGGTGTAGGCTGAGAACTGGGGGTTTCTATTTTAAAAATCCTTGGAAGATGCTGATTCAGTACCCAGATTGGGACCACAGTGGGGCAGAATAGCCATGTTTCCTTGCTCTAGGTCCTCAGATGCCTTCCATGTGATCGCACTACAGATTTAATGGGGAGAGAGGTCCTTCCATACTCAGCACACTGTACATACTGTAGCCACAGAGGCTGAGAGAAGATGTTGTCTGAGGGTAAGGCCTCTTAACACTTCATTTCTCTGGGTCTCCCTGAAGGAAGAGATTCTAGGAGCTGCACTCACTTGCTCTGTGTTGGGGGACCATGGATCCTTTGAGGTTCTTCCCTGATGTCACTGCTGGATTCTCAGAGAAAGTCCCTTTCTGCAGCCACCAAACCTTCCCCGAGGGCTCCTGAGACCTGGATCTAAAATAGAAGAGATGTTTCCAGGTTCACTATGTGCTCACTTCACCATTAATGGTAATTTATGAGTTTTAATCATTCTGTCACACAGGGAAAATATGATCAGGAGTCATTGCAATAAGGAAATCCATCTATTTTTATACCCCAGTCCTCATCTCTGCAGCATCCTCTCCAAATTATCTGCTCCAAAAGCCTCATTAAATGTTTAGAGAGGAGAAGCTCACAGGCTTCCTTTCCTCCCTACCTAAAACAGGCACCTCCAAAGCTGAGGTACAAATTATCCATAAACTCCAACCAGGCTAACTTTCTACAGCCCGGTATGCAGGACAACTTTGCAGAATGAGCTGACAGGTAAATTCACTAGTAATGCATTAGATGGATTTTATAAACACAACCCAGGATTTTATAAACACATTTTGCTCACATATTCATACTCAGTCATTCTTTGCTCATTCATCCCCTAGTGTATTCACTTATTTGTTAATGATGTACACATTCAAAACTATATTCACCCTTAGTCTATGCTCCGCACTGTGCCTGGCTCTAAGAAAGTGGACATTGATAAGCATTAATTCGTTTACTAATTTATTTCATATATGTATTTCACCACTGGGCCACTGATGCCATGCAGGGTACCTGGCACAGAGTAGGTTCTCAATACTGGAATCAGTGACCCAGTGGTGAAAAGACAGACAATATTACTGTTCTTGTGGCTTATTTTTTTAAACTAGGGGACAATGCAAATAAACAAATGAATAAGCAAGTAAGTGAGATCACTTTAGAAATAACAAGTGTGATCAATAAAATAAAACAGGTCAAAGGAATACAGAGTTGTCAGGGTGATCCAGGAGGACTTCCCTGTAGTGGTGACATTGAGCTGAGACCTCAATGACAAGAGGCAGCTGACTATGCAAAGAATCAGATGCAGAATGTTCCAGGCTAAGGCAATAGCAGATGCAAAGGCCCCCAGAAATGTACTGTGGCTGGAACATTGTGCATAAGGGGAAGAGTGGCAGGAGATGAAGCCAGAGATGCAGGCAGGGGCAGATCAGGCTGGGCCTTGTAGATTAGGGAAGAGCTGTTGGACTTTTTTTCTACATGGGAGATTTGTCTATTCTTCTCTATTTATGTATTTATTTAATCATGTTTTTATATCAGTTTGAACTTATGGATGTTTATTTTATACTTTGAGTTATAATCCAATATTATTTTTATTTCGTTGCTGAAATTGTTCCCTATTTGGCTATTGGGAGCTTTTTTCAATTGGCTTCTATGTCCCTTTGACATATTCCCATAGTTGTGTTTTTTTTTTTCTTTTTTCTTTTTCTTTCTTTCTTTTTTTTTTTTTCCTCCTTACTTTCTGGCACTACAAGATGCTTCATGCTAGGAACTTTGGAGAAGTACCTGGAAGCTATCAGAATGCAGTAGGGTGACTTGAACAGGTTTGTAGGGAAACCTCAGAAGCCCTAGAAGTTAATATTAATGACAAGGATATGAGTTCTCCCTGGTACCCAACAAAAAAGTGACTTTTCTATCAGCCATAATTCTGTTTGATGCTTATTCATTGAGTATCCATGAGGGGAGAGGAGACGTAAAGAGACTTAAGACTTCTATTTCCATGTACCTACAACCCCTTGAAGAACTGGGTGGATCTTGCAAGAAAAAAAAAAAAGGACTCACAATGCTTAACCTCTCCTTCCCCATCTTGAATAAACTGAGACCTTAGGAGAAAAGGCCTGTCAATCATGGGGTGGTGTGGATGCTGGAAGTTTCCTTCCTTTTTGTTTTTTTTTTTTTTAAATATAAAATGGCTAAAATCAAGCACAGGGTAATTTCTCAGTAGGTCACCATGCTATGTTAAATTGTTAACATCATTCTACCGTAATACTATGAGGCCTTAGAATCTAACCACGACTCAACTCCTCCACCAACTTGTGCTATTTTAAGTAACATGCTGAGTTTCTTAACCTCTCTGGGCTGGGGTTGTCTCATCTTTCATAGACTGTGATGTCACATTCATAGCCATGTGGCATGGACTGCCTGGACTTTGGGGGCCCACAGAGCAGTGAAAATATCCAAAGTGGTTATATGCTGCATTCATGGATATATTCCCAGCACCCAGGACACCCGGCATGTTGGAGACCCTCAGTGAGTGTGTGTTGAATGAATGAATTGTTAAAGCCCTAATGAACTTGGTGTCCAGCTCACGCCTATAATCCCAGCACTTTGGGAGGCCAAGGCAGGTGGATCACTTGAGGTCAGGAGTTCAAGACCAGACTGGCCAACATGGTGAAACTCCTTCTCTACTAAAAATACAAAAATAAGCCAGGCATGATAGTGCATGCCTGTAATCCCAGTCACTCAGGAGGCTGAGGCAGGAGAATCAATTGAACCCGGAGGCGGAGGTTGCAGTGAGCCAAGATAGTACCACTGCACTCCAGCCTGAGCAATAAAGCAAGACTATCCCAAAAATAAAGAAATAAGTTAACTAATTAATAAAATGAACTTGGTGTCCAAGAGAAGTCTGACAGATTTCATAGGCCCTTGAGTGATACGTACTAAAACAAGAATCTTCCTCTTCTTTCCCCCATCCAGGTCCAACAAAAATCCTAACAAGAAATGAGCCCACTCCACCAAACAGAACTGTAATCATTCCATCCCATGCTCCACAGCTTATCAATCGCTCTTGCATGCATCAATGTATCATGTTACTCAGTCCACGTGAGATAATTGTGAATGGCACCATTTTACAGAGAGGGAAACTGAGGCCCAGAGAGACCTCAAGTCTCATTCAAGGTCCCACGGCACAGCCAGGACTAAGAGCTAGACCATCTGGCCACATGTCTGAGCTGTGGCTCTTGATGCTCTGAGCTTCTGTGAAGACCCAGTGGACAGTGCTGTGGATGGAAGGAGGAGGTCTTCACTTAGAGGACGATTGTGCCTCTTATTCTGCTTGGCATCTGACCCTCACTGCAGGAGCCACACACTCCTGGGCTGTGATGGGTACCTTTTTCTGTTTCTGGTAAGGATGACTGTCAGGTAGGAAGGTACAATAGCAGCCCCCATTAATTGAGCCTGCATGGTGTGCCTGGCACAATTCTAAGCACTGTTTAATCTTCCCAACCAGCCCCATGAAGAAGCTTCTGTAAATATCTCAATTTTTTAGATAAAGAAATTGAGTCTTGGTAAAGTCAAGAAACTTCCTTAAGGTCATGTGGTCAGTGGTGGAGCCTGGATGTAAACCCAGCTCTTCTGGGTCTTGTACTCACCTTCTTAACCTGCCTTCTCCTCAGCCACCCTGAACTCCCCTGGACAACTTGATGCAGATGACCTTGTGTCAAGTCCAGGCACATAAGGAGCTCTCCATCATCTTGTCCCTCACTCACAATCCAGTGGTCACTGCACTGCTATTGATGGGAGCTTGTGGCTGGAGCTGGAACCTGTCTCTCCTGGTTGCTTCAGTTCCTCATCTATATCTCATTGCCCATACTAGCAGAGGTCTTTTATAAGTGGGAAGGGATTGCAAAAGCTCCTTGAATTGACCTGGCTCTGGGGTTCTTTCTCTGGGGCTCAGAGTTGCCCTCGGAGAGACATCACTTATCCCTGTTGGTCCAGTCTTTGCAAAATTGCCACGTTCTCTAAGCTTGCCTTCTTCTCCCAATATTCCAATTCACATCTGTTGTCCACTTTTTACCTGTGGATGTTTAAGCAGCATTGAGAAAAGATTTGGGGCTATATTTCTGATATTCTTTAAATCATGATGCATACTTCATAAAAATTCACTCCTATTACTTGACTAAACTTATTCACAAAATAATATTCCATCTCAATTCCAATAGAGTAGAATTTTCCCTGCACATTTATTGAATACCTACTGTGTACTAAGAAATGTTCTTGGTGTAAAAATGCAGACAAAAATAAGTTAAATAATCCCTGCCCTGGAAGAATCCCACAAACCCCAGCCTCAGTTCAGCATGAGAAACGTTCAGGAAAAAGCCAAGTTATGCACTATAGACAGGGAGAGGAGAGCCCCACACACTCTGCCGGTAGTATCACAGTGGGCTTCAGGGAGGAGGCGCAACTGCGGCTGAGTTCTCCAGGAAGACAGCAGAGGGGGAAGGGCATTCCAGGCAAAGGGAACAGCATGTGCAAAGACGATGTGAAGGGACATGTGGTATCTGGGGACAAGGATGGAATGAGTAAGAGATGAGGAAAGCGCCCCATGACTGTGCCTAGAGGTGGGGGAAAGGAGACCCAAAGGTCGAGCAATTGTGCATGGATTTACCAGTGCCTGTATCTTTCATCTGTCAATGGGTCTTCCCCTTACTCCCAGAAGAGGAACCACAGGAAAGAGCAAGGCAATTAGTTGTTCTGAGGAGCTATACTGTGTGCTGCATAGAAGGGTGGGCACACACACACACACGCACGCACGCACGCATGCACACCATTGCGCACAGAGGTCTGCAGAGTTCAGAACAGGTTGAGCCACCTCCAGCATCGGTGGGAATTCTGAAGGCCATGATGAAGTCATGCCAGGGTCTCATCACATCTTAGCTACTGGCAAGGAATCTCAACAGAACAATTAGAATTAATTGAAATCGGCCTGATTGATTGGTGTGTAGGAACTTTCTTCAGAACAGCCTCATGATGTAGGCAGAGGTAAACAGCTGAATCGGCTCTAACAGACCTCAGCCTGCAGGAGTAAATGCAAACCGAGGTCTGTTCTGGCCTCCAGTGAGGCAGATGCCAGAGTCAAGCTCCCAGCTCCCCATACTTGGTCATGGTTTGAGTCTCTACTGCTGTTGGAAAGCTCTGGGGGTTACATGTGGAGGAATTTAGGTTAAGAAGGATCTTTTCTTTCTTGTAAAGGTAGTGTGGGTGTGGGATCTGCCTTTCTAGTCTCATCTACCATTGCCCCTGGCTGGCTCCCTGGCTAATCTAAGCTTCTCGTAATTCCCTGGAGAGGCCGAGATTTCTATCTTCCCTTCCTCTGCTCTGTTCACTCCTCCTAGACGAGCACTCTCAGGTCTTACTGTGCCCATGAATCAGGCAGAGATCTTGTTACAATGCAGATTATGATTCAGCATATCTGGGAGGAGGCTTGCGACTGTGCATTTCTCATAAGCTCCCAGGTGATGATGATGCTGGTCTGTAGATCACACTCTGAATAGGAAGATCTGAGAACACTTCTTCCCTTTATTCATTTTCCTACCTCTCTTTCCACCTGCAGAATTCCTATTCAATCTTGGAAATCCAGGACAAATATGTCCCCCTAGAGACCTTTTCTGACACCCTTGCCCCCTCCTCTGTGTGGATGCATCATGTGAAAATTGCTTTCAGTATAGTACTTATCCTGCTAGATGGACTTTATCTTTGTTGGATTAATCTTTTTTCTCCCCCACTTTACTTGTGCCTCTTAAGGCCACTGACAGGCCTTTATTCACTCCCAGTGCCCAGAGCAGGGCCTGGCATGCAGCAGGCATCAATACATGTTTGCAGAACTGAATTAAATACAGCAATTCTAACTTTTTCATGTTCTTCCTCCTTTATCCTGCCTGAATTTGTCCTACATATCATAGGGGTAGAGTTGCATACGGGTAAGGTTAGGACAGGGGCCTCTGAGCCCAAACTAGATTCAGAGTTTGACTGCTTACGGAATGATAGGCAACTATTTTCCTGACTTGAAATGAGGCTTCTTTTATTTTGGCTAATAGAGAAGCAAGATGCTTTAAGTAGAGAGATTGATTCTGGAAGATTCAACAGGATACAGTGGGGACAGTGATTTTTTTTGTTTGTTTGTTTTTGTTTTGAGATGGAGTCTTGCTCTGTCACCCAGGCTGGAGTGCAGTGGCAAGATCTCGGCTCACTGCAACCTCTGTCCCCCAGATTCAAGCGATTCTCCTGCCTCAGCCTCCCGAGTAGCTGGGATTACAGGCGCCTGCCACTGCACACGACTAATTTTTGTAGTTTTAGTAGAGATGGGGTTTCACCGTCTTGGCCAGGCTGGTCTTGAACTCCTGACCTCGTGATCCACCCGCCTCAGCCTCCCAAAGTGCTGAGATTACAGGCGCAAGCCACCGCGCCCGGCCAATGGTGGTCTTTAAAGCTACCTGGCCCCTTGGGTGACCAGGTAGATAAAGTCCTAGACTATAATTTATATCTTAGGAGAGGCACTAGAGTTAGCATAGCTGCACTGGGGCAGGCACAGGGTCAGGAAAGTGCCATTGTCTGTGCCTGAGTACAGAAGCCAGCCTTGCTTAGGCCCTGGAGGCTGGGTGGTTTTGGAGAGGTAGAGGAAGCACCATCAACACACACAGCCCTTCCTTTGAATGCTCTACAAAGTTCCTTCCAAATGGACAGAGTCAGCTCTATTTCCTTCAAAGGCACAGGGCCCAAGATTTTGCTAGGAAAAAGATAGAAAAATCAAATCATATTGGAACATAATTGGATACGAAAATGAACTATAAGATTTTTGCTAACCTGGGTTAAGGTAAAGGTTAAATTACCCCCTAAGTCTGACATATGTTTAAAGCTTCTCCTTTGCGAAAAGCAAGAAACTGACCAGATATACTCACTTCTCTGGGATGGTACCTAAACATTTCTAAACATGTGAATAGAAATGGAATGAAATCCACAAGTTGTTTTCATATGTCCAGATATTTGGATTTGTGTTGACCCTTGATTTGGCTACAGAATTAGTTTTTAATTAATTCATTATGTCTTCTAATTAATAAAATATAATAACCAGCATTTGTGAACACTTAGTAAAAACTAAATACCATGCTAAGCATCTTACATATGTTTTCTCATTGAACCTCCTAACAACTCCATGAGGTAAATATGACTTTCATTTTACAGCAGTGGAAACTGAGACTTTAACAGGGTTTTAAATAAACTGTGCAAGGTCACACAGCTAATAAATGACAGAGTCAGAATTCACTCCCAAACAATCTGAGACCAGCACCCACTCTTTTAACCAACGTGTGCTTTTCCCTAGGACTCCTTGGATCCTTGGATGGCCCCCATGTAGTCTAAAATATGCTTTTATACTCTTTCTCTCAAAGCAAGAGAGTACATGGAGGGGAATATGGCCTTTGTGAAGTACTGAACCTTCCAGAAAATCATTTCTGTCCTTACCTTGTATGTTTTACTTCTCTCATCCCGATTGTCAACCAATTTGGGCCATCTCTTTAATGACCTGGTCAAGATTGTCCATCAAGTTATGTCTATCTCCCTTGGAGATGTAAGTACATCAAGACTACGTATTCTTTGGCTAATATTACTGTGAGCCACTTACTATATCAAGAATAATTCTAAACTCTTTATATGTGTTTATTTACTTAATCCTCACAACTGCCATAAAAAGTAAAGATTAACACCCTCATTTTATAGATAAGGAAAGGAAGGCACAAAGTGATTGCAGACCTTTCCTATCTTGGTGGAACTGTTTAATTAGTTGCTTTATTTAATATTCTTTCCTTCCTTTCTCAAGAACAGTCAACGGCTTCTGAAACTCCTTAGCCTGTCCCCAATTTGGCCTCAAATTACATTTTCAGAGTTATTTTCTGCCACTCGTTCCCTTCACATGTCCTCGTCTCTAACTAAAGTCTGTGTCACAGTTGTCAGACACACCTCATGCTTTCTGGTCTGCACACCTTGTTATTGCTGATCTCTCTACCTGTACCACCATCTAAGGTGTGGAGAGATTTATAGCAACTGATCTATAATTGTCATAATGCCCCAGTAATCCTCTGCCATATGGCATAATCCTGTAGGGCTTTTTTTTCCCCCAATTAGGCTGTAACTTCCTTGGTGGGTGTGTTCATACCCCTAAATCTCTCTCACCAGCAAGCACCGGTGCCAACACATAGGTGTAAGGCAGATACTGCCAAGTGTTTGCATCTACCCATCTGCTTACATCATCTAGTCATGTGCTTACATCATCTAACCATGTGCTTACATCATCTACCCATGTGCTTGCATCATCTACCCATGTGCTTACATAATCTACCCATGTGCTTGCGTCATCTACCCATGTGCTTACATCATCTACCCAAGTGCTTACATCATCTACCCATGTGCTTACATCACCTACCCATGTGCTTACATCATCTAGTCATGTGCTTACATCTAGTCATGTGCTCATATCATCTACCCATGTGCTTGCATCATCTACCCATGTGCTCACATCATCTACCCATGTGCTCACATCATCTACCCATGTGCTCACATCATCTACCCATGTGCTTACATCATCTACCCATTTGCTTACATCATCTACATATGTGCTTACATCACCTACCCATGTGCTTACATCATCTAGTCATGTACTAACATCTAGTCATGTGCTCACATCATCTACCCATGTGCTTACATCATATACTCATGTGCTCATATCATCCACCCATGTGCTTGCATCTACCCATGTGCTTACATCACCTATCCATGTGCACACATCATCTACCCATGCACTTTCATCATCTACCCATGTGCTTTCGTCATCTACCCATGTGCTTACATCACCTACCCATGTGCACACATCACCTACCCATGTGCACACATCATCTACCCATGCACTTTCATCATCTACCCATGTGCTTTCGTCATCTACCCATGTGCTTTCATCATCTACCCATGTGCTTACATCTACCCATGTGCTTACATCATCTACCCATGTGCTTACATCTACGCATGTGCTTACATCATCTACCCACGTGCTTACATCATCTACCCATGTGCTTACAACTACCCATGTGCTCTTCTACATTTCTCAGACTCCCTTGCAGCTAGGCAGTGTCAGGTGACTGAATTCAAGCCCAGAGAATGTGAGTAAAAATAATGCAAGTCACTTCCAAGCTAACTCTTAAAATCATCTGATACAATTTTCCACTCATCTCTTCCCTGACACCACAGCCTTGGAAGTTCCTTGTTCTGAAGGCATAGCTATAAGATGGGAGTGACCTGGATCCCTGTGTCACCACCTGCAGCGTAACTATGCAGGGAAGACACCTAAGCTGCACAGGAATTTGTACAAGTGAGATATAATCCTTACTGTTATAAGCCACTGAGATGTGAGAGGTTTCTGTTGCAGAAGTCCACATTCGCTATTTTGACTTACGGAAGTGGTAGCTCATAACTGCTTATAACGCAAAAGAGATAAATAATAGGCATATCAGACGTGTTCTTGGCTAAGTGGTATTACTTTTGATAACATATCTTGCCTCCATTCCTTTATCTCCAGAAAGAAGAGAAAATGTCAGGCAAAAAAAAAAAAAAAAAGATTGGCTTTATGCCACTATAATCAGTGCCTAACATCATTTACAAATACATATCCTTCCTCCTTTAAAAAAATAGGCTTAACTTTATTTGTAATCAAGAAAACTAACATGAGAAATGATGAAACCCATGAAATTGGAAAAATTACAAGGTCTTAGGAAAAGAATAATAAATGCACACTCTACTTTTTAAGAAAAGAGGATTCCAGGTTTGGGTGACTGCCCAGGAATTCCATCCCAGCTTGAACTCCTTACAGCCAGCATCTGTGAATGACTTCATGTCTCCAGTGCACCTTTACACTTTATTGCTTTGCTCTTTGCAAATATTCATAAGATTAATCCAGAATTAGGGCCTGCAGACCAATGTGTGGCTGTGCAAATCCTCAGGACCCTGCTTAGCAAGTTTGTAAATTCACAGTTCTGCATTTCCCTTTGGTATTGGGGGAGAGTATTTAATGTAATTTCTTTATAGGCTACACCAACTACCAAGAGGAAATCTCTGGGTGCTTAGAAATGAGGCTTTCCTCCTGGAACTACCCAAGCGCATCTTCAGAGTGGTTATGGCTATCTTGCAATGGCCCATTATGTATTTCCAAATGGCAGGGAGCAGGCCTTATTTTGATAGTTTGTTAGTTTGGAAAGGAATCAGAAGGAGCAACTCCTGGGGGCTACCTTATTCTGGGCTTCTACTACCTGATCGGTTCCTAGCTCACAAATCTTTGAAGGACAGGGTTGGTCTATTAACAGCTCATCTGGAATCCAGGAAACAGCTAGGAGTGCTTTGAATCTGAGTTCCCTGAAAAAGCCCCCCTGGACATAGACCAGCAAAGGGGGAGTGTTAAATGAATGAATAAATGAATGAATGAATGAATGAATGACTAAAATAACATACCACATAAGTTTAACGTTTTACAGTTCATAAATGGCTTTGGGCTAATTATTTAATTCTCATGGCCACCACATTCACACTAGAATAAAATTTAAACTTCTTGCCACAGTCCTCAGGAGCCCAAAAGTCTCACCCTGCCTACCTCTCTGATGTGTCTCCTACAGCTCTTTCCTCACATGCTCTTTGGTGTTTGTCACACACACTGAGCAGGTCCTGACACTGGGCCTTTGCATGTGCTCACCCCTCTGCCTGGAATGCCCCTTTCAGACCTCTACTGGCAGGGTTCACGCCCCACTTCGGGTTCACTTCATGGCTCACATAGAGTTCCCTCAGAGAGGCCTGTCCTGTCTACCCTTCCTAAAAGAACACTTTTTGCTTTTTTATCCCCACTCCAGCCTATGTTTAATCATCTGTAATAGGGATCATAACAGAGCATAACGGTTGCAAGAATTAAATAATTGATGTAAAATGCTTACTTAACACCGGGCCAACCCATAATGAGTATTCAATAAATA
The DNA here is from genome assembly GCF_028885625.2 of Pongo pygmaeus. Classification (NCBI taxonomy): domain Eukaryota; kingdom Metazoa; phylum Chordata; class Mammalia; order Primates; family Hominidae; genus Pongo; species Pongo pygmaeus. Next base: position 46,147,828 of record NC_072391.2, read on the forward strand.
TTTGATAGTGCTGATGTTGTTATTATTTTATTCTCTGTTTCTCCAACCACCCTTCTCCTGCGGCCTCTGCTCTGGCCAAACTTAATCCCCAGAAACTGATGTTAAGTTTAAGCTGGGGAGTCCCTTTGTCCCAGCAGTGTTATAAAATGTGAATGAAGAAGGCAAGGGGGCAAGTAGGATGGAAGGACCACATGGTATGTGTCAAGGACATGAAGATTTCCAGAGCTGTACCAATGTGTCAGCAGACCCTTATTACAGCCTTACTTAGAGGGTGCTTCCCTGGGGAAAATTATTGTTGCTTAGCAGATGACACAAATGAAACCTAGAGGGGCCAAATGTTTGGAGAAAGACTCCACAGCCCAAGGAAGGAAGAGCAGAGGACTCAAACCTCCAGCAAAAAAGAGATCTGAGACCCCAAAGCACATTTTTCTAGAAGAACCAAATTCCTCTTGGCATGATCCTTACTCTGCTTTCCTGGGGCCTAGGTCTAGGGCAGAGGAGAGGGTGAGTCCTCAACCATGCTAGGGCACTGGCCAATGCTCAGCTCAAGTACCTTTCCCAAGGGACACAGGTATGGGTGCCTGCGCTCACACACATCTTGACCAACCTGGCTTCATGTCAATATAAATGTATTTAAAATTGGTAATTTCTTTTCTTCTGAAAATCGTGTTATTTACTAGCTATATTGATTGCGGTCATGTTTCTATTGGTGGAAAAGTAATTTATCTCATTGGAGTCATCTGTGTGGAGGTAGTGAGGGCCCGGTGGAAGCCAAGTTATTAGCTGGTTTTGCCAGCAGGCCCATCTTTATTAGCAACAACATCTCTCATCAAAAATCCTATTTCAGAGCAATATAAGCTATAACCCTGTGGCTCATTGGCCATGCAGAGACCAGCCACAGGGCTCTGAAGACACGGAGTTCAAACATTACCGAAAAGGCAACCACTCAAGAAACATAAGGCAAGAGTGGAACGGAACCCGTACTTTAGACAAGGCTGGGAGGTGGGAGTTCCTCATCACGGGGACGGCTCCAGCAGAACGCTGCCTCTTGAGTCATGGCATATGGAGGAAGAGGGCAGAAAGTTGGGTCTCTATGATAATCCTTAATCCTGCAATTCTATGAAACTAATAATCTACGTTTGTGATTCTAGGATTTGCACAAAGAGCAAAAGGACCAAACAACTAGTCAAACTTTCCTTACGGAAACTTTAATAAATACATAAAATATTACAGAATCCACTTTCAAAATTCACAGCTTGGCTCTAAGTCCGTTCTCCTTCTGAGACACTTCCTGCCTTCTTCATGGGCTCTGCATTGTCAGAGACCCGCCCTGCAGCAAAGAGAAACAGACGGACACCTGTCAGAACGGCTATGATTAAGAAGACAAAAAAAAATCAGATGATGGCAAATATGTGGAGAAAAGGGAACACTCATACACTGCTGGTGGAAATGTAAATAAGTTCAATCTCTATGGAAAACAGTATGGAGATTTCTCAAAGAACTAAAAAAAAAACCACAGCAGCAATAAAAATCTACCATCAGATTTGGCAACCCCACTAGGGATGTCTACCCAAAGGAAAAAGAAATTATTGTACAAAAAAGCTACCTGCACTCATATATTTATCTCAGTACTATTCATAATAGCAAAGATATGAAATCAACCTAAGTGTCCATCAACAAATGATTGGATTAAAAATGTGGTATACATATGCCATGGAATACTATTCAGCCATAAAAAGAATAAAATCATTTGTTTTGCAGTGACATGGATGGAACTGGAGACTATTATTAAATGAAACAGTCAGACACAGAAAAATAAATATTGCATGTTCTCACTTACAGGTGGGAGCTAAATCGTGTGTACACATGGAAGTAGAGAATAAAATGTTAGACAATGGAGACTTGAAAGGGTAAGGGTGTAGGAGGGAGTTAGAGGATGAGAAATAACTGATTGGGTACAACGTAGGCTATTCGGGTGATGGATACCCTAAAAGCCCTGACTTCACCACTACACAATCTATGCATATAACAAAATTGCACATGTAGCCCATAAATTCACACATGGAGAGACTGCTTCCCTCCATTCAAAGGCCCACCACTTGGGTATTTGATGGCTGCAATCCCACTCCCCCGAGATGAGGCACCACTGCCTTGTCTCCCTTGGCCCCACTCCAATGTGTCTCATGCCTCTCACTACTGTGGGGAGTCCACACAGGGATAAAATACTTATTTCCTATATACAGTTATTCATCAAAGACTGAGCCTCCACTGTGTGTCCGGCACTATGCTAGGTATTGGGGATCTCCTGAGGAACAAAACAGAATCTCTTCCCTTATGGAACTGCCAATCTAGTGGGGAAAGAGGACAACTAGAAAATTACCAAAATAAATACATTATTACAACGGCTAAATGCGCTGAAGTAAATAAAGCTTAAGGGTGTGTAGAATGTGTCACAGGAGGGCCTGCCTTGGTCTGTGGACATGATGTCTGAGCTGAGATCCAGAGAGTGAATAGAAGTTACCCAGGCAACATGGGAGTGCAGGAGAACGTTCCTAATAAAGATAGCTTCAAGAGACAAGACTGGGACAACCAACAAAGGAAAACCAGGGCCAGTGTGGCTGCAGCAGAGGGTCTACCTTGTGCAGCTCAGAGGGGGACTTGCAGTGAATTAGTACAGACTATTTTGGGTCCAATGGACAAAACCCAATTCAAACTGCTCATGACTAAAAGAGACAGTGATGGCTCACACAACTGAGAGTCATGCAGAGCATCTAATTTGAGGCTCAACTAGATCTGGGTGTCTAAACTAGGCCAACAAGAGGATTGTCTTCCATCTCCTCTCTGCTCTTCCTCTTCATTGGCTTTGTTCTTAGGCAAGCTATGCCCATGTGGTACACATAGGGCCACCAGCAACCCCATGTCCACTTCCTACCAGCTGAACTTCCTCAAAGGAAAGGGCACCTCTTTCCCAACTATTTATTTTAAAATCCCAGGGCTGATCTTCATTGACTTGAATCAGTCATGTGCCCACCCAAAGAAACTGCAATAGTCCAGTTTGTCAGTGCTGGTACTGGGGGTTTAGGGGTCAGGGGTGTTGTCAACCCTACTGAAATCACAGCATTGAAAGTGGTTCCCAAGAGCAAGAGACAGCTGCTAAGACCACAGAGAGGATAGAGAGCAAGCAAAAGCACCATGACAGTCACCTTCTGTGTGCTACATATTACGCTTCTATTGTACAGGTGGAGATTATTTGGGCACCTCTAAATAATAGCCTTTTCTTGCCCTACCCCAGGATAAGCCTTCATCCCACTTTTGCTGAGTGGTAGCACATGCTGCCTCCTCAAATGCATTCACTCCTAAGGGTTCTCATCAAATGTGAGACCAGACAGAGGGCTCTAAAGACACAGTTCAAGCATTACCCCAAAGGGACCCCACTCGGGAAGTGTAACAGAAGAATGGAAAAGGACCCGCCTTTCAGAAAAGGCTGGGAGGTGGGAGTTCCTCATCACAGGGACTGCTCCAGCAGAACACCAACTCTTGAGTCATGCCAGTGGGGGGGTGGGGATGGGCAGGAAGTTGGATTTGTATGATAATCCTTAACCCTGCAATTCCAGGAAACTAAGAATCTATGTTTTTTATTCTTTGAACATAGAGCAAAAGGACCATACAAGCGGTTGAACTTTTCTTATGGAAACTTTGAGAAATACATAAAATAGCATTACATAATATAAATACCTAAATAGTAAATACAGAATCCAACTTCAAAATTCCCAGCTTAACTCTTAGCTAGCTCTTTCTCATACTGAGTCAGTGCCTGCCTCCTTGATACTATCTGCATTGTCTGAGACCCACCTTGCAGGAAAATAGAAACAAGACTGCCTTCTTCCATCTGAATGCCCACTCTTTGGATATTTGATCACACCAAGGGAATTGTCTGTCATGTTGGAGTTACATATCATGGGGAGATGGAATGTGGGAATGCCATACTAATTGCCAGTCGCTGGCCTGGGAATATGAGCTGAGCCTAACGAGCTGTCTTAGCTAAGGGAATTGCAGCGAGAGGCAGGATAAATGGCCCTAGGGATGGCAGTAGAGGACAAGTTGCCAGTTTGGAACAAGTGGAAATATTGATCCAGGTCAAGGTGAAATTAAAGCATATGTTATTTAAAAGCCAGGCTTTCCCCACTATCTTGAGAATGAGCTGGAGAAGGAATTAATAAATGAAGAGGCAAAGGCTCATATAAGGCAAAGAAGCTCTTTTGGGAGAAAATCTTCCTGAAACACACCAGAAAGGGAGGCAAACAGTCAGGAAAAGAGCAGAGACTTTGCTATTGAAACCTATTTGTTTTCTCATTCCTTCTAGAAGAAACTTCATAATGTCCTCTGCTCTTGAGTGGAGCAGAGAAGAGAAGCTTTAAGATCAGAAAAACCAAGAGTCAGACTTGGAAACTGCCCTCTGCAAACTTAGTGACTCAATAAAACTGCTTATACCTCTTGAATCTTGGTTTTCCTAGCTGTAAAGTAGGAATAATAACTCCTAGTTTTAAGAAAATTTTTGAAAACTATGCATCCAACAAAGAACTAATATCCAGAATCTACAAGGAACTTACACAACTCAACAAGAAAAAAAACAAATAACTCTATTAAAAAGTGGGCAAAGTACATGAACAAACACTTCTCAAAAGACATACAAACAGCCAACAAACATGAAAAAATGCTCAATTTCACTGATCATCAGAGAAATGCAAATCAAAACCATGAGACACCATCTCACACCAGTAGGAATGGCTTCTATTAAAAAGTCAAAAAATAACAGATATTGGCGAGGTTGTGGAGAAAAGGGAATGTTTATACACTGTAGGTGAGAATGCAAATTAGTTCAGACCCTGTGGAGAGCAGTTTGGAGATTTCTCAAAGGACTAAAAACAGAACTACCATTTGACCCAGCAATCCCATTACTAGATACCAAAAAGACACCTGCACTCATATGTTTACTGCAGTACTATTCACAACAGTAAAGTCATGGAATCAACCTACATGCCTATCAACAGTGGGCTGGATAATGAAATGTAGTACATTGTCATTACATATGCACCATATACACTGTAGTGTACATACACACCATGGAATACTACACAGCCATACAAAAGAATATGTCCTTTGCAGCAACATGAATGCAGCTAGCAGTCATAATTTTAAGTAAATTAATGCAGGAATAGAAAGCCAAATACTGCATGTTTTTACTTACTAGTAGGGACAAAAGTTTAGGTGCACATGGACATAAAGATGAGAATGATGGACACTGGGGACTCTGAAAGGAAGGAGTGAGGGAGGCAAGGGTTGAAAAAATGCCTATACGGTACTATGTTCACTGTTTGGGTGACAGAATCAATATAAGACCAAACCTCAGCATCACAAAATATAACCATGTAGTAAACCTGCATATGTATCCCCAAATCTAAATTTAAAAAAACCTCCTAGTTTTAATAGTAGCAGTAGTGATGATTAGATGAAATTATATATGTAAAATACTGAGCACAAAGTTGGTAAGCACTTGATCATTTCTGTCCCCCGTGGGTAGGGTAAATGGATAATAACTTACATTTGTAGCACTATTCATGAGAAGGGGTAACAAGGCAAGCAAATCAGGAGATGACTGCCACTAAAGAGACAGCTCGTTATTCACGGTTCCCAAGAGGAGGGGGCATACCATGGCACAGGGGCCACACAGGGAGGCACCACGGTGGGTCAAGAGGCAGAGGCAGTGAGGAATGGCAGCAACAGCCTTGATTGTGGTTTCCACTGGAAGGAAATGGCAAAACAGTGTTGGCAGGTTTAGGATTGGCTAGTTTGAATAATTTCAGCAGGCTCTGGGGCACAGGACTGTGGGATAATTAAGGCAGAAGGATAGTGACCCAGAGTGTGAGAGCCCCATAAAGGAGGTGATTGCAGGTGTGGACTCTGGGTTGGTTGGTTTGTATCTAAAGAGCACACCCTCAGGTGAACTGTTTGCAGTCTCTAGGAATTGGCTAACCCTGGGATAGGTAGTCTCAGAGTCAGCTTCAGATGTCAAAGCATCAGAATACAGAAAATAAAAGCCATAATAATACATTCAGGTCTTTTCATTGACTCGTCACAAGAAGCTTGTGGGAGATGCATTGCTTTATTGTTATTATTATTTATATTTTATTATTTACCAATTTTATTTTACTATTAATTATTATTATTCTTTGGCAGTTACCATAGAGGTTAAGAGTGGATTCTGGAGCCAGACTGCTTGGGTTTGATTTGGATCATTTTGACCCAATTACTTAATTTGCCTGTGCTTCACTTTCTTCATCTTTAGATTGGAGATAACAGCAAATACCTCATAAAATTATTATCATGATTCATGAAGTTTATAATATAAAGCAATAAGGCAGCATCTGACATGTAAGAGCTAGCTATTATTTATGCAATTTTGCAGATGAATAAAGTGAGGCTCAAAATGGATGTGCTTTGCTCTGCACTGCCCAGTGAGTGATGGGGTCAAGTTTAGAATGTTGATCTCCTGAGCCAGAAGCCACTTGCCCCTCCCCATCTCATCTCTAGGGCTTTTGTCTCTAGGGTCCCTTATGCGAATATGGAGCCTCCTCATCCACAGAATGGTCCAACTCACCTGCCCCAGGAAACCAGAGAGAGGATCCAACGTTCTATATAACAAGTAGCCGTGTGTGCCGCTCTTAGCCACTCTGCTACCTTGCCCTGTGCATTGGGAAGAACAGTGGCTGAAGTAACAGAAGACCTTGACTCTACCTAGAGTCATTCAGGCATTAACTTTGCTGAGTAACCCAAGGAAAATATCTGGCTCTCTTTAGGCCTCAGTTTCCCTAACAGGACTAGCAGCCCCTAAAAGGCCCTTCTGGCCCTTCATCTTAGGGTACTGTAAGCCAGCTAGCCAGCTGCTAGCACCATCCCTGTCTATATCCTAAGCCCTGTCTAAGGTCAAAAGTTAGATGTTTCCTTTTTTCTTCCACGATGCCTCACTTTGTCAGCAGGGCTGAGAGCTGGACTTGCAGGTTCCATTGTCCTCAGGGCAGTTGGCTCATTTCTGAGCTGCTCTCTGACTTCAGCCACTTAAGCTGCAAAAGCCACAAACACAGACATGAGTCTCAGAGGCCCCTAAAAAATGGCTGTGCTGTGTAGCTTAATGGAAGGCTTTCTAGGCATCAGGAACAATTGTGAAAGGCAAAAGCACTGAGATATCACAGCCCCCTCCCCTTTGGCCCATTAGGGAGCCAAATGGGTGTTTTTGGCAATGATTAGACTTAGCTTTGTTAGGTTTTATTGGTTCTCTTTGCTGTTTACCCCCAAATGGATCATAGTATTGGGTTCTCAGCAGTTTGCAACTCAGGCAAAAATGGATACGTGTCAAGTGCAAGAGGGAAGCCTAATAAATACTAAATTCATAAAAGGGCTTTACATAAACCCTCAGAGGATGTCTCAGAGAGAAATTGAGAAGGAAATTGCTGAACAGGAAAGTGTGAGCTCTCATTGGCTATAAGCTCAAACAATAGGCACTGACAAGACAACACAGCTGCTGACAACAGTGAGGACTTGCAGCTGCATCCATTGGGGTATCATGATCTATTCAAGGGAGGCGATAGCCCCACTGTTCTCTGATTGGTCTATCAGCTAGAATTCTTTTGATAGGAAGTGTCAGAAAACCTGACCCATTGGCTTAAGCAGAAAGAGAAAATGTATTGATTCATCGAATTATTCAGAACTGGACTTTAGATTGTGCTTAATTCCTATGTACAAATGACATGCCTTCATTCTCTCTTTCTTCATTTCTCAGCTCTACTTACTGGAATGGTTGTCTATTCTTGAACAAGGTCTCTTTTCACAGTCCTTAGGAGCTTGAAGCTCCTAAGACTCCATATTTCAAGTTGAATTCAGTGACAGAGGATGACAATCTGAGCCCAGCATTCCCAGCTAGATACCCTTTCCCTCTCATTGATTCAGATTGGATCATGTGGTCCTCTCTGGATCAATCACAGTGGGGGATGGAAGGCACTGACTGGCTTAGACTCAGGTCTTGCATTCTGTTTCTCAGCCGAGAATGGAGCCCACTCTACCTGATGCACATGAACTAATAGTGGGGTGAAGGAAGGCTTCCCTAGGGCAGAGACTGGCTGCAAAATGGCAACACCCACACATGAAGTGTGTGGCTGCATGCTGCATTCTATGTTTAATGAGACATGGAGCCAGGAATGGGTGGTAAGGGTGATGAGGGAGATTTAAAATTGTGTCATGTGGAGAAGAGTTGGAAGAAATGGGACTGCTTTACCCAGAGAAGAGGAGATAATGGGGAATCGTAAACACTGTCACCAAGTGTTGGGAAAGGCTAGATTCACTCTGTCTTCATGGATGGTGACAGAAGCAGGGAGGGAAGAACTGATTTCTACAGACACAAATTTTGGCTCAATAGATCAGATGGGGGTCAAGGCACTATCATCTCTTGCTAGAACTGGCTCCAAAAGCCATACAATTGGTTTCTGCTATTACTGACTTGTTCCCCTACAATTCAGTTCCCACCCTGCAGCCAGAGTGATCATTTGCAAGTGTAAATGAGCCTCTGTGGTTCCTCAGCTTAACAACTTTCGCAGTTTCCACTGCAGCATTTAGATCTCCCAAGGCAGGTGTATCTGGTCTGTCCCTGCTCACTTCATGGGTTCATTCCAGAGCTTGCCTCTACTCATTCTTGAAGCTTCTACCATACTAACTAGTTTTCCCTCTGCTTCTCAAAAATGCCAAACACATTTCCACCTCAGGCCTTTGCACTTGTGGTATGCTGTACCTGAAACAGTCTCTGGTCTAGCTTCTACATGGCTAGATCCATCTCCCTAATCAGATCTCAGCTTGATACCCACCCACAACCTCAGAAGTCAGTGCACACATCACCCCCACCATCCCATAACCGTTCTCTATTACCTTTCCCTGTTAGACACAAAAACCAATGCTCCTCACTTCCTAAAATCGTCATATTTAAATTGTTTAGTTATTAACTTACAGACTATCAACAATAGTCACAAGATTGAAGCTCCCTGAAAACAGTGATATTATTTCTCTTGTTCACTATGATATCCACAGTGCCTGGGGAGTCTCTAGACACATAGATATTTTGTCTCACGAACGCACAAATGGATAATTTCTACAGCTGTTTGGCTGGGTGAGGTGATAGACTTCTAACACAGAGTGTGTCATAGCTCAGACTGAGTGAGCATTTCTCAGAGATGGATTTCTGCAATGAGCGGGAGCGGGGTGTTTCCCAGGGCTCCCAGATGGAAGGAACCTGTAATGTACCTCACAACAAGTAAATGACAATCACCTTGGATGTAATTCCTCTGCTCCTGCCACATGCCAAATGCCAATTTCTTCCTGGCCTATACTGCTAGTAGCAGGTATTTTTTTAATTAAAGACACTCTTTGAGGAATTGTACTAATCCTGCCAGGATTAACGAATTCCTCTTTTCTCTCTATGAAGGGAAGGCATATCGGCCACTCTGGCCCCAACTGAGTTGTTTTCCAAGAGAAGAACTTTCAATCCTTCCATGCACAATAATGAAATATGATACAAAACAGGCTTGTGTCAATAAATCTACAGGAGAAAGGTCAGGTTTACATTGCTGGACGGGATTGGCAAATACATTTGTTCCTGCAATGTCTGTGTTTTAAATGCCACCCTCCAGTGAACCTGGCGCTGAAACACACTTTGGAGTTTGATGAGATGTCAGTTTTGCTCAGCCCTGATCAAATAAGATGAATGAAAGTGAAACAAGAACAAAAGTATTACTTCTGTCATTTTTTTATGCATTACAGGAATTGGGTCAGTGGGGGAGATTTCTCTTAAACAAATACCAATCGCTGCACAATGTGACCCACTGCTCTGCCAGCCAGCAGACAATGATGGGTTTGCATAGTAAAGGGCACACCACTGCAAGAGCAAGGACCAGGGCAGCACCTGTATCAGACCACCCACCCTTTCAAATCTTCAAATCCACCCATCTGCCTTCCATTCTCACTTCAAATAGTGCCGTATGAGAATATGGATTTCACCCTGTATTGAGCAAACATAAAGAACAAAGTGGAATTTCTCCTGCAAGGAGGATTTATAATCACTAATATTCCATTTATCCAACTTAAAATATGTGGACTAAATCAAACAGAAACCCAGAGACCTCTCCAACTTAGCCTGAAGGACACTGGGGTTATGGCATGAGGTCAAAATAAATGATGAGATCTGACATGAGAAATAAATATTCAAAAGGAGCCGAAGACTAGGAATCAGGAAGGTGTATGAGGCAACAGGAGACAGTGGGCAATTGGAGACACATGGATCATGTAAGCCAGGTACTGCTGGGGACCATCTTCGCCCCATGTGGGTAAAACCTGGAAATGAAGGCAGCACAGAGCCAAGCAGAGCCAAGAGAGAGATAGAGGCAAATTCCCAGTGACATCACTTGAATACCTGGATACAGCCTTGGCTGCAGCCTGGTGCTCCAGACTTTTCAGTTACATAAGATAGCATTTTTTCTTTCATATTAAAATTTTAAATCAAAACATAAATGAAATAAGGACATGAGTACTTGCCTGCCTGATTACGCCACAAAGGATCTTAGAGCACCACACAGGACCTAATAACTTGCGTGCTGGGAAGGCAGGCTGACTCTTCATAATCAAGGTCCCTGGATTATACAGGGAGAGAAAGAGCTTTGAGTGTTGTGTCTCTACTGTCATAGGTCCTCTGCCTTCCCAGGCTAGACCAACATAAAATTCATGGGCCGATCTGAGAGGTATGTCCCAAAGTGACTATTGTGCTGGAAGATTAGTGGGTTTATTCAGCTCTTTACAACTTTAAAGATTCACCAAGAGTCATTGTGGAAAGTACTTTCCATGTCTTGTGAACAGAAAGGTCCCTAAGCATCTCAGGACACAGAGATGGACAATCCTAGCTCTGAAGCTACAGCTCTTGGCAGTATTCTTTCCAGATCAAGGGCACAGTTCACCTTGGTAACTCTGTGCTTGGTGTAGGATCTGGCAGAGTTCAAGTATATATATCTTCTAAGTGAGCTTATCTGTGTCAGAAGTCCTGCTCCCAGTTTGGCTATTTCTCAAAGAACTAAAAATAGTATTACCATTCAACCCAGCAACCCCATTACTGGGTACATATCCAAAGGAAAATAAATCTTTCTACTAAGAAGACACCTGCATTTGTATGTTTATCCTGCACTACTCACAATATCAAAGACATGGAATCAACCCAGGGGCCCATCAAAGGTGAACTGGATAAAGAAAATGCAGTACATATACACCATGGAATACTATACAGCCATAAAAAGATTGAAATCATGTCCTTTGCAGCAACATGGATGCAGCCGAAGGCCATTATCCTAAGTGAATTAATGGAGAAACAGAAAACCAAATACCGTGTGTTCTCACTTAGAAGTAAGATCTAAACATTGGGTACACAGGGACACAAAGATAGGAACAATAAACACTGGAGATTCCAAATAGGGGAAGGGAAGGAGGGGAGGGTAGGTGTTGAAAAACTACCTATTGAGTGCTATGTTCACTACTTGGGCAATGGGATTATTCATACCCCAAACCTCAGCATCATGCAATATACCCATGTAACAAAACTGCACATGTACCATCTGAATCTAAAATTAAAATTTTATTAGATAGATTGTTTTTATTTTTTATTTCTTTGCATCTTCATAGCTTAGCGCCCACTTGTGAGTGAGAACATACAGTGTTTGGTTTCTCATTCCTGAGTTACTTCACTTAGAAAAATAGTCTACAGTTCTATCCAGGTTGCTGCAAATGTCATTAATTCATTCCTTTTTATGGCTGAGTAGTATCCCATCATATATATATATAAAAGATATTACATATATGCACACACACACACACACACACACATATATATATACACATATATATCATATATATACCACAATTTCTCTACCCACTTGTTGATTAATGGGCATTTGGGCTGGTTCCATATTTTTGTAATTACAAATTTTGCTGCTAAAACATGCATGTGCAAGTATCTTTTTTGTATAATGACTTCTTTTCCTCTGGGTAGATACCCAGTAGTGGGATTGCCAGATAAAATGGTAGTTCTACTTTTAGTTCTTTAAGGAATCTCCACACTGTTTTCCATAGTGGTTGTACTAATTTACATTCCCACCAGCAGTGTAGAAGTGCTCCCATTTCACTGCATCCATGCCAACATCTTTTTTTTTTTTTATTTTTTGATTATGGCCATTTTTGCAGGAGTGAGGTGGTATTGCATTGTGGTTTTGACTTGCATTTTCCTGATCATTAGTGATGTTGAGCATTTTTTCTTATGTTTGTTGGCCATTTGTATATCTTTTTTTGAGAATTGTCTATTCATGTCCTTAGCCCACTTTCTGATGAGATTGTTTTTTTCTTGCTAATTTGTTTGAGTTCATTGTAGATTCTGGATATTAGTTATTTGTCAGATGTATAGATTTTGAAGATTTTCTCCCACTCTGTGGGTTGTCTGTTTACTCTGCTGACTGTTCCTTTTGCTGTGCAGAAACTCTTTAGCTTAATTAAGTCCCACCTACTTATCTTCATTTTTGTTGCATTTGCTTTTGGGTTCTTGATCATGAAGTCTTTGCCTAAGCCAATGTCTAAAAAGGTTTTTCTGATGTTATCATCTGAAGTTTTTATAGTTTTAGGTCTTAGATTTAAGTCCTTGATCCATCTTGAGTTGATTTTTGTGTAAGGTGAGAGATGAGGATCCAGTTTTATTCTCCTACATGTTTGCCAATTTTATAAAAGTTTAATTTAATTTAATTTAATTTAATTCAAAGAAGAATCCCCTGCTTCCCCACAGAGGAAACGCTGGCTTAAAAAAACCAAAATCGTTATCTGAGCCATGAAGCTCAAATTAGAAATGTTTGAAGATACTGGGTATCTTGCAATCAGAACTGTGCTGGAGAAGGATTCTGGACTACGATGAATCAAAGCATTGATTTGGTCACCAATTCTTCTCTATTACCACCATGGATTTCAGAATTTACTACTTTTTGCCAGAGCTTCTGAATAATAATACTAATATACAATTCATTTTTTGCACCCAGAAAATTTGCCTTTCACTTTTGCCCAGCCAATATGTTAGATTTATGGATTTTTCTATTATTTTGTCCAACTAACATTAGATCTGAGGGAAAGAAGCCAAGAGATACCCTTGGTGCCAAGATTTTTAGGATGTCTGCATTTTCTAGGCTTGTGAGTGGAGTCTTGTGACTTCTTGTGGGCCCATAAGAAGAGAACAGAAGGGGCCATTCACAACAGTGTAGGAAAAATGTCATGGGGGCAGTTCTCAAGTCTCCCCTGATAATGTGACTCCCACTCCCTGGCTTACAAAATGGATTTCACAGAACTGAATAACGGATGAGACTGTCCTAGGTCTGGTTCCCTGGCTGGTAAGCTATAAGACAGAGATATGCATGCAGGAAGTTGATCAGGGAGTGACCTAGGGATCAACATCTGTAGAAGAATAAAGACAGCAAGATTGGGGCTGCTATATCCCTATTAACATGTCACTGAATGCAGGTTGCACCCCTCCTTTTCCAGGTGGTATGTGATATAGGGTAAGTTGCCTCTCTTTGGCTAAGGGTGATGCCTGGAAAGGGACTCAGCTGATATCCATTAGCCTCCAAAACTCCCAGCAGTAGAGAACGCATGCCTTCATCTTGAAGGGGAAATCTGAGCCAAGCACCCCAGAACCACAAAAGATCATTTCTTGCACCATTCAGATTTACTTTCTTTACATAATAAGTTCTAGGAACAGTTTCTCCAAGATTCCAATTGGTCTGTTTTGCTCATACCTGATACTCATTACTTCCGTTCTCTACCCATTCTAGATTCCCCTTATCCTTGGATGAGCACTTCTGCTGGTCTTGGTGACTTACTTACCTGGTTGGTGACCCAGACCCTTGTCCCTGAGAGGTCCCATATCCTAACCAAATTAGAATGTTGTAGTTGTTCACTTACCATCAAAAATTGAGAAAGGAGGTACCAAGAGACATAAATCACCTGGATGCCAAACATATTATTTTCTGCCTTCATATTGACATCAGCATGACCCCCACCTGATGATCTGGGTCAACATCCCTGCCAGAAGGTCTCCTTTGCTTGACTGCTTGTCTCTCAGCTTGAGGAGCTCAAAGTGACTAAGTTGCAGCTTTAGAGTTGGATGGGCCTAGACCGCATGCTGCGTCACCTAGTGGAAACATTTATCTCACTTCTCAGAATGAGAACCTTTTGCCCCACAGAGCCCAGAGTCATGGGGCAGGAAGCACAAATTCCCCAATAGGGCCACTGAGGGCCATGGCAAGTAGAACCACCTCTGCTTCCAGCCCTTAGTTCTCAAATCCATGGGTTCCACCTACTAGAGACAGAGCATCACATAATGGCCATTAATTTGGGGTTTCTATTGTGACCTAGAGGATAACGCCCCATCTTCTCAGGGGTGAAGGGACTTCTTCAATTGTGCTTTCAAAAAACTCTCATATGACTTCCTGGTGGAAACTTCTGACAGGTCCAGTTTTGATAGGACCAGTGAATCCCATGGTCATGGATCCATTCCTATACTTCTTTGCTATAAAGTGGAGCCTTGTTTAGAGGTGGTATTATGTAGGGTCCCATGTCAATGGATCAAGCACTCATAAGCCTCACATAGTGATATTGGCTGAGACCTTGAGAGGAGGAACGGCAAACTGCTACCCAGATATGTGTCATGTATAGTCAGGACAAATCACTGATCCTTCTGGGGAGACGAGGTCCAAGGTAATCAACTTGCCTATGGTGGATGATTGGTCTCCTCAAGGGATGGTGCCACACTGGGGGCTCAATATCAGTCTTTGTTGCTGGCAAGTTGACATTTGGCAGTGACAGTAGCAAGATCAGCCTTGGTGAGTGACAGCCCATGCATAACCTCAGTCCTGTTGGGCCCATGCATAGCCTCAGTCCCTGCCATGTGGTTCCTCCATTAGTGTGTCAGCACTTTGGCAGCTGATGGCAGAGACTGGGTTTTCTTTTTATAGTTGGATGACATGTCCTTCTGTTTATTTGGTTATTTAGTAGCCTGTTCCTGGTGGATGCTCTCTCATGAGCATTCACATGATGCACAAAGACCTTCAAACTTCGTATTTATTTATTTATAGTAACATGCCTCTTCCTTCAATCCCTTTGACTCTGATCTTCCCATTTTTCTCCCTCCAGATCCCTAAATCAGACATTTGCCACCATGCATGAGTCCATATATATACACCCTCTTACTTCAGGCCACTTCTCTTTCCATTTAAACGTAGTGCAATGTTCAACATTCCACCAATTGGGAGAATTTCTGTATCACAAAGACACCCCTACATGAGGCTGTAGTTAAGTGGCAATCCATTTTTGACTCACAGTGACCTGATGAATGAGTACATCCGTGAACCAAGCTCAGCCTTTTCCTCGTCTGTCCCTGGTTATAAAAACCTTCCCATTGGGCCATATGTATAAACAAAGGGAGATGTGTCAGTGCGACAGTTTTAATAATGTGGGGGTCTGGGTCACACTTATGCAGTCTACTTGTACCTCTGTCCCTGATAATGTCTGAAAGCACCACTTCAATTATACATTGGATTGCTCCTGGGTCTGCTCCACCTTATAGCTAGGTGGGTCTGACAATCCAGTTCACAATAACCAGTTCTGGCCATAGGCTCACTTTGTATCCCATGTTCAGGAGCTTCATCCCTGCCAGAGGTCTGCAGCACACCAGAAGTATTTTTTTTTTTTTTGGATGGTGTATAATTCTTTGCTGCAGATGTCATGGTTTTTTTCTAAAACTCTAAGGGTCGATAAACTTGACACAAACTCCAAGTAAAATCCTGACAGCCACTACCGCTACCTCTAATACTGTAGGGTCGGCTGAGTCATATGGCCCAAGTGGCAGAGCTACTTACACTACAGCCTGTACCTGCTGAAGAGCCCTTTTCTGCTCTTGGCTCTGCCTTTCATGTTACCTAATAAATGGGCGGTAGCATTTATCAGCGTTTAAAATATGCTGCCTCCAGGGCCCATAGTGACCAACCGGGATTTGTGCTTTCTTCATTGTAAGAAGAGGAAGATGCAATATTTCTTTTTATAGTTGGATGAGATGTCCCAGTGTATTTCAAACTTCTGGACCCCTAAAATTTTCACTAATATTGTAGGACCTGAAACTTTGAGGGGTTTATTTTCCACCCTTTTGAGTACCTGTGCCTCCAATGGATTTGCCAGTTCTTGCTCACTAGTATGATCAATATGATGTCATCAATTTGGTGAACCAATATGATGTTCTGTTAATGTCAGAATGACCTATATCCCTTCGGACACTCAATTATAACAGAAGGTGGGAGAGTTAACATAGCCCTGGGGCATGACTGTAAATGAATACTATTTTCTGCCCCAACTGAGTGAAAACTTAGGGGAATGAAGAATAGTACACTCATTCACCAAACACATGGGACCATGCTATGTATCAGAGACTAGGTTAATCTGCTTTGGCAAATATACCACATCTGGCATAACAGCTACAATTGGGATTACTGTCTGGTTGAGTTTCCACAGTATATTTTCATTTTCCAAGATCTGTCTGGCTTTTTTAGGAGCCAGACCTATGAACCAAAATATTATGGGGGCCACCACATCTGTGTCATTTAGATTTTAAGGGTAGCACTTATTTATGCCAATCACCTGGTTTGTGATATTGTTTGATTTACTATATTGGGGGACAGTTTCAGTGGCCTCCACTTGGCTTTTCCACAAGCATAGGAACCAGTATGGTGGCTCTATTATTTACCAAATATGTCAGTTGGCATTATATATTTGCGAAGTGGGGAAATGACCCCTGGGTGAAACTGTGGACCCAGTTAACCCAATATGATCTACAACTGGGTTAGACTGCATTTAATACCTGGTTCCTAGCTACTCTCACTTAATAGAAGGATTATAATGTTGCTTTGAGTTCCTGGTGCAATGTCAACTCCAACCCTGTGTCTAACTCCAATGTTTGACATTCTCTTTTCTTTAGCGTGACTGTTAAGTGGTCATAGGACCCTTTTTAAAAGAGCTGTGTGAATCATTTCCATATATACCTGCCATTGTATTACAGAATACTACTTCCTGGAGCCCTGGCCTCCCCTTAAGTCAGTTACAGGTCTAAAAACTAGTCAGATGCAAATCTGTTCTGTGGACTATAATTTTTTGTTGTGACAATTGCTCTCAGCCTCCTGATCATTCATTCTTCATTTCTTTTGATTGTGTAGGTTGAGCAATGTAGCTGTTGGCTGTCCATCTGTCTCATCAATAGGAATGCTGGGTTCTATTAACCGTCTTCATATCTCTCAGAGGGTCAAGGCCCTGACCTTGTCACTTACTACAATAATTGCATCTTCCTTGCTTCTGATGGCTGAGTACTGCCATCTCACCTCTGCTGACTGGAGATTCTGTCGGTATCAACCCTACTGCTATCAAGGAAATATGATAGGTTAATGACAGCATTTCTTACCATTACCCTGGACTATAGAAGTCAGCCATCACTGGACTTCTCAACAATGTTCATGCCCCTCTCACCAGTGCATTCCTTTTCATTTTGTAAATAGAGTGCCTTCTGGTCCCACCTGCAGAGCACAGTTGGCTGATGGATTTTTGGCTTTAGATAATATATCAATTCCAGCTTGCCAACTTCCTTAAGCTTTTTGATCCCTTCATTCAGAATTATCCTAGAAGTTCTATCATTTTTATGTAACTTGGATGATGATTTTGTCCATGCTTCCAAGAGCAGCACATGAGTGTGTTACAGTCTTTTGTGTTCCCAAATTGATAAGTTCTCCCTTATTCAACTGTCCCTTTAACCTGGGACCCTCAGTGTCCAGTTTCACTCATACTCTTCTATCTCCTGCTGGGATACGTTTGCCAGGTCCTGTGGCTCCTTCAAGATATATGCCTGTCCTCTCTTAGCAGGCCCAGGGTTTCCTCTGCTGACTTTTTTTCATTTGTAACTTAACCCTAGTAATTTGTCTGGTGACAAGGAGATGAGGTGAGGGTAGATCCTGAGGTGGGGGGAGGCAGCGTATGTTTTCACGCAAAGTAGGAGCTTCTACATAATCATCAAGCGAGGAGACTGCTATGGACTGAATTGTGTACCTGCCCCCCACCCCAAATTCATGCGTTGAAGCCTTAACCCTGAATGTAACCATATCTGAAGATAGAGCTCTTAGGCAGTAATTAAGATTAAATGATGCCATTAGAGTAGGACCCTAATCTGATAATATTGGTGGCCTTATAAAAAGAGGAAGATAATCTCCTCTCTCTCTCTCTCTCTCTCTCTCTTTCTCCATCACATGAAGACACAGTGTGAAGGCAGCTGTCTGCAAGCCAGTAAGAGAGCCCTCCCCAGAACCTGACTATGCTGGCACCCTGATCTCAGGCTGTAAGAAAAGAAATTCCTGTTTTTTAAATCACCCAACTTATGGTATTTTGTTATGGAAGTCCAAGCTGACTAAGACAGATTTTGGTACCAAGGAGGTGCTAGTCTTTAATGGGGAGGAGTGGACCCCTTCTTTCAGCTCAGGGTATTAAGAAGGATCTGTGGATTCAAGACTTTTGAATGCCTCAACCAGATGTTCCCACATCCCTTATCTTAGTGTCCCATTCCTTCCTAAACTTGACCCTTGTAGAGCAGATTTGTCAAGGTTGAGAATTAAACCACCACTAGTCCTTGATGCTCTATTAATTAAATATGGGGCTTGATCCTTAGCTTTTTATGTCATTTGGTCACAAAGGATGAAAACCTCTTTTACATGCAGCCAAAGACACCACATGACTTTCAACTTTGCCTTTACAAACTCCGCCAGCCATTCATTGTTTTCTCTTAATGCATGGACTATCACAAAAACCGTCTAATTCTAGGCAGGGCATGGCGGCTCACGCCTGTAATCCCAACAATTTGGGATGCCGAGGCTGGAAGAGTGCCTGAGCGCAGGAGTTCAAGACCAGCCTGGGCAATATGGTGAAACCCGATCTCTACTAAAAATACCCCAAATTAGCAGAGTGTGGTTGTGCATGCCTGTAGTCCCAGCTAGTCAGGAGGCTAAGGCACGAGAACCGCTTGAACCTGGGAGGCGGATGTTGTGGTGATGTTCAGCTTGGGAGACAGAGTGAGACTCTGTCTACATAGATACACACACACACACAAACACACACACACACACACACACACACAACCATCTAATTCCACAGTCCTTATAATCATGACTTCCCTTACGCTTTCCAAAAACCTGAGACAATGCCCCTTCCAGGATATTCTCTTCCACTACTATCCCACCTTGTTCAGCACTAGGGAGTTTTAATAACTGCATTGCTCCAGCATTACCCATGCTTCACTCCTCAGCCAGTGGCAGTGTTCTCACTGTCAGGTGGTTAACAGGGGATCCAGCTCCAAAACTCCATTTTGGGGTCTGCTTCTTTAAACCACTCTTGACACCAATTGTCTTAGGCTTGGTTTCTAAGGAAACTGACTCTGAAATAGAGTTTCCCCAGAGGAAGCTGATTGAGGAGGATCTTCAGGACCACATCTGTTGGGGAGGGGAAGAAGTAGGATTGTTCAAAAGGATAGGTTGGACTGTGATGCAGCCACAGTTAGCATCAATTAGCTTCAGTTAACCCCACAGGAGCTCTAGGGCTGGGAGCACCCTCTTTGCCTCACTTTGAGGCAAGGGGATTGGGTCTTTATATCCCACATAATGGAGTCATTGTCTGAAAGTTGTTCCTGTGAAGAGGTCATAACCTTGGGTGAGACAGCTCCCTTCATCTGAGGACAACTTCTGGAGAGCATCTCAGCTGACATCTGTCAGCCAACAACACTCCAGCAACGGGGGGATGAGCACCTTTGTTCGATAGGAACCTGGGTGGCGCATCCCAGCATCCACTAGAGAGGGGATTAAAGGCTTCACTGGGATGAAGTATTGTTTTCCTCTCTCTCATGAATTATGTCTTCTTCAAGGTATCCATGTGGAGGCTGAGCCAAAGACATTGATTGTCCTGGTTCCTGGGCAGTCCAGACAGAGGACATGAAATCAATAAAATCATCAAAAATTTTGTAAGCTAGAAAAATGGTTATTTTATAAATGTGGCAATGACTTCTATTTGTTCAACAAAACCCATTTCCTCCTGAGCACACACCTAGATTGCACTCCCCTTCTCTTTTGTAGTTATGTAGTCATGACTGAATTCTGGCCAAGGAAGTGTGCGTAAAGTGAATGTGTCTGTCCTAGTGGCCCATAAAAACCTTTCCATATGCTATTTTCTCTCTCTTCTCCTCTCTTCCAGCTGAATTTAAAGGATGCAGCAGGCCACTCTAGGGCCACAGAGGGTGCTAAAGTTATAAGATAGAAGGATTCTGTGTCCCTGGATCAGCATGTGGAGGTCAACAACCAAACACCTACAGTGCATTATATGAACAAGAAATAAAATTCCACTGTGCTAGGCCACTGAGATTTTAAGGCTGTTTATTATAACTCATCTGCTTGGACAAAGACAGTAATTTATCCCAGATGCCAGAGCTTTTTAGAGAAGAGTCATTGTATTAATAACAGAAAACCTAATGGAAAATAGAGTTAATCCAAACACAGCACACTCTGAACATTTAGCTCCCATTGTCTGCATCTTCAAGGTCCTTATTCAAGGTCCATATTCTCTGACCACATTAGGAAACAGTAGGGAACAGCCTTGGATTTGCACTGTGAGTTCAGATCCTGGCTCTGCCACTCATTTGTTGTATGACCTTGGGAAAATCATTAAATTTCTGTAAGCCTGAGTTTTCTCATTTGCACAATGTGCATAACAACATGGCCTACCTCATAGGGATCTTGTGAAGTTTCAATGAGGAAAGGTAGGCAGGATGCTAAACACTGCAGCTGACACATCAATGAACACAAAATATCATTCTTTACTACTATTATTGGCCACTTTTGAGCCTCAGGAAATCTCAAGAGGTAGGAAGATATCTTTATTCCTATTTTACAGGCTGGGAACTTGGAGCTATAGACTTTTCCAAGGCCCCTATCAGCAAGCAGTAGCCCACTCCGGACTTTGGATCTTGCAAATCCTGATTTCCTGCTATTCCATACACGATGGCCACTTTCCCTCTACGTCTCAGTCATGACACTCACAGCCACCTCAGAGGTGGTTTCACTGTTTCCTGTTAAGATGCCGTTTCTGATGAAGGCTGCTGTGGCACAGCTGATGCCTAAGCTGACAGCTCTCACTGCTAAGGTGCCATGTCATTGCCAGGCATGCAGGAAAGTCTGCTCATTCCTGCCTGTAGGCACTCTCTGGCCTCTGCTCCCCATCATCCTTCCTCCTCCCCACAGCCAGGTCTGCATGGGGGCCAGCGCACCTCATTAGCATCTCCCACAGGCACAGGTGCTAGACTTACATGGGAAGACTCTCCCTAGGGAGATACACTCAAGCATTTAGTGGTTACCGTACCATAGTATTTTCTCAAAGGACAACATTTAAGAGGCAGGGTGGGGTATCAGAAGAGGAAAGGATTTATATTTTATATTAGTTAGGATTCATTCAGGTACAAATAAATGACATCAACCCAAGACAGCATAAGCTATTTCTATTGATCTATCTATCTATCTATCTATCTATCTATCTATCCATCTCTATCATCTATCGATCTATATACTATCTATCTTTCCATCATCTATATATTTATCCATCTATCCATCTCTACCTATCATCTATGATCTATTATCTATCTATTTAGCCATTTATCCATCTCTTTCTATCTACCTATCATCTATTTATCCATCTATCCATCTGTACCTATCTATCATCCATCTATCGACCTATCTATAATCTACCCTTCTATTGTCTATCTATCCATCTATCCGTCTCTATCTATCTACCTACCTGTCTATCATCTATCTATCTACCTATCGTCTATCTGTCTGTCTGTCTATCTGGCTATCATCTATCTACCTATCTACTATCTGTCACCTCTCTATCTACTTATTATCTATCTACCTATCTATCTATCTATCTATCTACCTACCTACCTATCTATCTGTCTACCTATCAGTTCCTCCCTCTTTCTAGTAATATGACTGGTTTCAAGCTCTGCTGGATCCAGAAGCTTAAATAATTGTATCAGGACCTGACCTCACACTGTCTCTCAGTTCCAGTTTTCCTCGTCTTATGTCCATTCTCAAATAGAATTTTTTTTGGTGGCTCCCAGACAATACCTTTAGAATGGGAGATTTTCTGTTTTCAAGAATTTCAACAAAAGTCCCAGAACCGAACCTTGCAGACTCCACTTGGACTGTGTGCTTCTTCCTGAGCCTGTCACTGTCATGGTGCTCTGGCTGGCTAGGCCTGGGACACCTGCTTCACCTGCTTCTCTCTGGAGCTGGGGGGAGTCAGCTGCATTTGAAACACATGGACTGAAAATGGGAGAAGTGTGATTCTATAAAGAAAGTTAAGAGGTGATATTGCTATCGAAGGGAAAAAGGAAACTGGTCAGACAGAAAGAAATAAATGCCAGTACATCTAGGATTTTAGCAGCATTGAGTCTGGTTCCTGGTCCTAGCTTTCGTCATTTCTAGGGACTCAAGCAAGTCATCTTTTTCTTTGCTACAGTTTCTTTGTTGTGGAGATTTGTCTCTTGAATCCTAATTTTCTGTACTTTTACTTGGATACTTCCCAGGGTACTCACTATAGTATCCATTGCAGAGTTCAGAACTGACTTGTGTTTGCATTGAGGTGCAATGAATGGTTATATTTTTATTGTACGGTAGAAAAATTGCCTAATCAATTTTTCAAATTACCTCACATCAACTGACACATCAGTGACATGTTATGTTTCTCCTTGATCTCAGGAGATGCCTACTTCTTAAATATCAGGAGCTGGTGTTTGATTTTAAATTTCTTCGGTGTAACTGTCCCCATAGGGTCTCAGTTGGGTTCCAATTTTTGAACTGCTAATATTGCTTTAGAAAGCAGGATCTTTATGATAATAAACATTCTGTGTGCTTCTAAAATTCAGATAAACTGCTTAGATAACAGAAGGGTTATTAAAAGGTACAAGTTCTCATTGTTAATATTTTTAGTATATAATAATAATTATTATTTATCATTTATTGAACACTCCTAGGTGCCAAGAACAGTACTAAATATTTTACATACACAATCTCACTTAATCCTCTCAAAATGCTCCCAAGTCCTCTCTGTAGTCTGAGTATTGGAGGTCCTTGTGTTTTCTTCTTTCCCTTTTCACCACCCACACCATCCTATTCTTTGTAAGCAGTGTTTTCTAATATATAACTCACCTTCTTCTCTGGCTTCTCTGTTTGTTTTTGCTTCCAGATTTATTCATTGCTTCTGTTAGGGTCACAAGTGGCCAGGTGATACCCAGGTAACACATACTCCTTTTGAATGCAGAAAGCAGGGAAGAAACATCAAACCCACAGCTCCTTAGGCCAGAAGTGGCTCCCCTCCAACACCAAAAGCCATGCTCACTTGCAGAGGCAGGACAGAAAATCCAACACACAGACCCTGTCATTGTTGCTGAATGAGGGTGGCAGTGCTGTGTAAGTCAGGGGAGGCTGTGGTAACCCCTGGGAGTAAACTTTTCCATGCCGTGTGTCCACAGAGCAGGGCAAGGCCAGCCCTAGAGCTAAAGAGATCCACACCGGTGGGAGAACAGATGTTCCAAGGAATGCCAGAGGGGCCTCGTGGGCTTAAAACTAACAAATGAACAAAGTCATTTTGAGACAAATAATTAGGTAGGTGTCCTCAGTGCTCGGCATTAATATGTTTGTATTTGTACACCAGCAAGCCCTTAATAAATATGTTCTCTCCTGTCCCATAGAAATAGTCTGTAAATAAATAACAGGACATCCCACTTTTGCTGACAAATCATTTTTCCTTTCTATCTGGGTGCCAGTTGCACTTTATAAATGACTTTAATTTACAGTGCATTATGTTTCCTTGTATTTCTTGCCTCTAAATCCCCATGCAATATTTTGTATCCATTCCCGTGATAGTTTAACTGTCTTTAACCTTTTCAGTGAGGGGTGTGTGTGTATGAGTATAAATATGTGTGTTTGTGTGTATTTGTGTGTGTCTGTGTGTGAGTATCTGTGTGCGTTTGATAACACCATATATTTCATTCCATCATTTCTAGATGGATCAACTCAACTTGTCATTTTTGCCATGTGTTTTATAATCATTGTCTTTCCATTAACATCAATTGTGTTTGCTTTGTGGAAATCTGGTCCCTGGATGGCTGCAGCCAGAGCAAGCTGATCACCTTCGGTGTAAATGTGAACACAGACATTGAGTTGGGCTGGGGGAGTTCATTGTGGAAGTCAAAGCAGATGTCACCGACCAGACTTGTCATCCATTTCAAGTGAAATTCTCTAAAAAGTCACCTGAAGCTTTCCCCAGAAAACACCAAGGTGCAGTATTCAACAAAAGGCAAACTAATAAGAACTACTATTTATTAGGCACCTACTGTGTGCAAAGTCTTCTACTTGTACAGTTTCATTAATCTTCATAAAGATGCCCTAGGAGGTGGGTATTATCATCATCATCTCCACTTGAGAGCTTGAAACTGAAGCTCAGAGAAAATGAAGTTAGTAAAAAGCTCAGCTGCATTAGAATCTGTCACCAAAGCCTTCCTCGTAATCTCTGACTGATATGGCCAGAGTCTGACTCTACAGGGTGCGGGGATAAGGACTTTGCATACAGAGTCAGGTTATTTTGCCAGTGTTGTGTGCTCTTTCCTTGTAGCTTGGTCCTAGGCTGCCCATGAGTTTGCCAAAGGTGTACTGTAGCCCACTCTGAGGCAGGTCAGGGCAGGGCACTAAGGTTGTGCGGTTGAACGCAACTGACCCTGGTGCCTGAGATTCTCACAATCTAGTGAACCCCTAGACAAGCCAACAGACACCCCCACCCCATTGCAAAGTAGAGACCCATCCATCCATCCATTCACTCATTCATACAGCAAATATTTATTCAACTCCGTGCTAGGCACTGTTGTAAGCACTGGGGTTACAAGACAGACAATAGCTCTGAGCTCACACTAAACAAACTAGCAACATAACAGCCAATAATTAAGAGGGTTCTGTCTTACTTTTCCAGTGCCACCACAGCACACTACCATGAATCTAACAGCTTAAAACAACAAACATGTATTATCTCACAGTTCTGTAGGTCAGAAGTCCAGGTAGGCACATGTGAGCTCTCTGCTCCAAGTCTCACTAGGCCAACATCAAAGTGTCAGCCATCTGGACTCCTATCATGAGGATCTGGAAAGAATCTTCCAGGCTCGTTCTGATTGCTGGCAGAATCCAGTTCCCTGTGGCTGCAGAACAGAGGTCCCTGCTTCCTTGCTGGCTGTCAGCCTGGGGCCACTCTGTCAGCCTCTGGAGGCTGCCTGCCTTCCTTCTCATCTCATGGACCCTATGCCTCTTCTTATCAGCTACTGCGCATGGTTGGAATCTTGCTGCTTTCCTTTTCTGCCCTTACTCTCCGCATTTAAGGGCTCATATGCTTGTATTGAATCTATGTGGATAATCCACAATTATTAATATCTCCCTATCTTAAGGTCAACTGATAAGTAACATTTATTACATCTGCCGAGTCTCTTTTTTCCCCATAAAATTACACCTTCATATGTATACCAAGGGGCAAGGAGGGCCAAAATGCAGAAAAAAATAATGTGATCATCCCTTATTCAACGAATACTTATTGAGCACCTGTTATACACCAGGCACTGTTCTAAGTGCTGGTTATACAACAATGAACAAAACAGACAGAAATGCCTAGCCTCCTGGAGCTTACCTTTTAGTGAGAAAAAGACACCAAAAAACAAGAATAAATGGGTAGAAATATATGCTGTGTTTGGCGTGGATAAATACTACGGAGAAAGATATATTGAGACAAGTCTAGGGAGGCATTGGGAATGTGGTTATACTTTGAAATAGAGTGGTCAGGGAAGGGCTCACTGATAAATTCAAGGAAGAGAGAGAGCACGCCATGCATGTAACTGGGAAATAATTTTCTGGAAAGAAAGAACAGTAGGTGCAAAAGTGGTGAGGTGGGGGCATGCCCCACAGGTTCAAGGAGCAGCAAGGGAAGCAGCAAAGTACTAAAGTAGGAACGAGAAGGACCCTCGGAGAGAGCAACAGCCAGGTCATGTGAAGCTGGGGCATGGAGTGATGGTAACAGGAGGTACAGGGTGGAGAGGGAGGTGCTGATTTAATTTTTGTAGTCAGAGAAGATGTGTATTGGTTAGCTATTTTTGTACAACATATTAGCAATTCAAAATCATAAATGTTTGTTTTCTCAGTTTTTAAGGGTCAGGAATCTGGAAGTGGCTTACCTGGAGTGGGTCTGGCTAAGGGTCTCTCACAAGGCTGTGATCAAGTTGTCAGCTGGGAGTTCAGTCATCCGAGGCTTGACTGAAGCTGGTGGATTTGCCCCCACATGCAGTTGTTGGCCTGCAGCTTCTGCTCCTCGCCAAGCACGTCTCTGCACGGGACAGCTGGAATAGATTTCCCCAGCACAAATGATCTGCAGGAGAGGAAGATGCCACACCGCCTTTTATGACAGTCTCTGAAACACACACACAAATGCACACACACATCTTTTATTCTTTAGACTCAAGTCACTAGGTCCAGCCCTCACTCAACAGGAAGTAACTACACAAGATTGTGAATACCAAGAGGTGGGTGTCACTGGGGCCACCTCGGAGGCTGGCTGCCACAGAAGGCTTCTCAAAAGATGGGATATTTGATCTGAGGGCTCAATGATGAGAACAGTCCAGCCAGCTCTTCCAGGGAAGCCGGCTCTTTCAGACAATGAGCCTGAAAGAAGCTGCACCTGCTCCTTGGACAGAGAGAAGGAGATATTTGCACAGACTGTGGTTCTCTTCATTCTCACCAAGTCCAGACTCATCATGCCTCCTCCACCTCTTCAAATGCTTCCCTTCTTCCTTCTCCACTTTCCTTTCCCATCAGACCACTGGAGTTTATAGTTGAAACTGCATGCCCCTGGTGTTCCTGATCCCCTGCTCTTTGCTTAGGCTATTCTCCTACCCAGCATGCCACCACCTCTTCCCTACTTCCCTAAACATGGACGATACTTAGACCCAACCCAAGTCACCACCTCCTCTCAGAAGCCTCCCCTGATGTTGCAGCCCACATTGTTCGTTTTTCTGAATCAAGGATGCCTCATAGCAGCCTTGGATTAACAGAAAGTCTGGTCCCATTTTTATCTGTCTCATGTCTCCAACTCCATTGTAAGCTCCTGGGTACAAGGACTGTGTTGTACTCACTCATGACGTTCCTAAAGACCCCTGCCACAGTTGGAGTCCTGGTGGTCAAGAAATGGCTCACCCAGATGGGGTTATTTTCGGAGTATTTTATTAATACTCCAAAACAAGACTTGTTTACAAAGTTTAGAGAAACTAATAAAGGATAGTGTGGTATCCAGGACTGGCCAAAGCAGGGAGCCGATACCCCCACCCACATCCCCCCATCAGAGGCATGAAGAAGCAAAGGGAGCTGGCAGTTCCCCAAACTGGGGAGAAGAATGTAAAGGAAGAGCCACCTGATGGGAGATGTGTCCTGCGGGGCCAAACCACAATGACCTGGCAGGAGAGAACGAGGAATAAAGCCCTCGCCTCTTGCTCCTCCCATCTTTCTATCCTCATTGGCAGCTTTCATTGGCCAAATGCAAGCAGAAGCCAGAAGGCAGGGGAGTCGGACCATGTAGTTCACATAGGTCAGCCCCTGAGGTGCAGCAGAGTGGAGAAGAGCAGAGAAGGAATCTGGAGAAGCCAAAAGACTCCACAGTGTAAGACTCAGAGCTGGAAGCCTGCTTGGTTCTCTAGTGCCTCCTCCCAGCCTGGTACCCAAATCCCTGCTGACAAGATATCTGCCCCATCTGCAGTCCCTTCTCCCATATGGTTAATGTGGCTCCATAGCTGTCTAAAAAGTGCATCTCTGAACCATTGACTTTGTGATGTAAATATCCCAAGAAAGCAGATCATATTTGTGCTGGGGTTGACCCTTTTCAAGTTCATGGTAAGCTGACAATGAAAGTAGGATCCTTACTCCCTGGGGAGAGCAGGTGCCTCCATGATTAAGGAGCATGTTGGAAAGGATGGGAACATTGGGCTCTATGATAATTGGCCCATTCTTCCATCTGGTCCCTTTACAATGCTTGGAATTTATAAAGCCACTGCTGGAGTTTATGCAAAATCTCTTGCTTTTAATTAAGTGGCCTAGTTTCAGTAAATAGTGTGACAGGGACGAATCTATCAGTAGGGACTGATGTTATGAGCAAAAGAGCTGCCAGGCCCAGTGGAAATGCAGTCCCCATATGGAGAGACTTGGAGGGAGCTGCTCTGGCGGGACGCTGCCATTTCAGTGATCACAGACCAAACAGAAGCCTCCAGACGCAATTCTGGAGTGAAATGAAGCCAAGACTGTCTGCTTCCTAGGAGAATAGCTGCAGACCCCAGACTGCCCTGTGGATGCCGCAAGCCCAGAACTCACACAGCTGAAAGGGGCTTATGGACCATCTTCCCAGCTGCTGGGCCCAGGGCCAAAGATGGGGCTGGATCCGTGGTGCAGTTTTCACCACAGTCCAAAGAGAAGTGAGAAAAATGACAACAAAGTCAGCTCTTTAAAACTACTGTAAAATTCGGCTGGGCAAGGTGGCTCACGCCTGTAAGCCTAGCATTTTGGGAAGCCAAGGCGGTTGGATCACTTGAGGTCAGGAGTTCAAGACCAGCCTGACCAACATGGTGAAACCCCATCTCTACTAAAAATAAAAGAAATTAGCTGGTCATGGTGGTGCACACCTGTAATCTCAGCTACTTGGGAGGCTGAGGCAGGAGAATTGCTTGAACCAAGGAGGCGGAGGTTGCAGTGAGCCAAGATGGCACCATTGCACCCTAATCTGGGCAGCAAGAGTGAAACTCTGTCTCAAAAACAAAACAAAACAAAACACACACACACACACACACACAAAGAAAAAAACAAAAAAAACACCACTAATGTAAATTCCATTTAAAGAGTTATTTTTAATTTTGTATTCTTATACATTGTATTATTGCTTCTTTCTTTACATGATATGAAATTGTCTTTTGTTTAACAAGAGATTTTAAAAGTAGACAGTCAGGTTTTTAAAAAATGTATAGTTTCCTAACTTGAGCTCCATCCCCCGCACCACACACATACACATTAAAAACTATGAGTGGTCCATGAAATCCCAAGCACTGGCCACTCATGGTCTAACAATGTGTCAAGATGCCCACGTTCAGATGGAGAAGCTGAGATTCCGAGACTTAAAACAGGTCCAGGAAGGCAGGTGGAAAACTGTCATCCCACAGCCTTGCTGCTTTTCCCCAGCCCCCACAACACTGTGGTGACTTAACAGTGGGGGGAGGAGGCAGGGAGCCTGGGAGCACCCCCAGACCTCTGCCGAGGCATGCCTCCTCCAAGTGAGTCACCCCTGCCTGGCACTCTGGGAGCAGCATAACAGAAATGCCTTCACCCATGTTAGAATCAGGCTGTGGCCCCTCCAGCTCTTTTCTTCCTTGACTTCCACGGGATTCAGATGGCATCCACATCTTCAGCTCACATTTTTAAGGTTCATGCTTTACTGCCCAAGAAGATGGACCAGAGATTTGAAGTTAAGCAGGCCTGGCCTGGCCACTTAACCAGCAGAATCTTTTCCTCGGTGTTTCCTAACCTCTCTGATTCCCCGGTGCCTGATCATTTATTTGCTTTACACTCCACTAAAACTCCAGGTGGGCAGGGACTGTGCCAATCTTGTTTACAGATCTATCTGTAGCACCTAACACAGGGCCAAGCTCATAGCTAGCACCTAGAAAATACACTTAAAAAAAAAAAACTCATTCTATAAAGGTTTCAAGACTACAAGCCCACATCTGTGGAATGGATGTGATAATGATACCTTTCTCTTAGCTTTCTAGGAAAGCTTTGCAAAATTATGAAAATTATGGCCACAGATACACTTGCAAATTGCCAAGTTCCCTACCACCCAGACACCAAGGACAGTAGCAGGGAGTGTCAACGTGACCAGGGAACAAGATTTCCCATGATCCAGTCCTGAGAGACATCAGCTATGTAGCAGAATTCATGGAAATCCAGCAAGGTCCAGAGCTGGCCCTACAGAGGCTCCCAGAGCAGCTCCCCAAGAAAACAAATCAAAGGGAAGGCTTTGCTCACATCCCCATTCTCCACCAGACCCATGCTGCCTTACTCAGATGTCTTTCCTACCAGGAGACACTTTCACAAAGTTGGTATTTGTGTCACACAGGGAGACTGTAAAGTGCTGTATTTGGAAACATGAATGTGTAATGTCTCCCTGGAAATCTACACCTTCTCAGTGAAAGATACAAGTGCAGTCCAAGACAGACATGTTTAATTAGTGGGCAAACTTGACATTTCCAGTGTTTGGACTAGACAGAGGGAAAGCCAAGAGCAAACCGAGGTCTTTTCTTCATCCCCTCCCCCCAGCTTGCCGACAGAGAATAATTTATTGGGTTTAAAGAAAAATGAATGTCTTTACAACAACAGGAGAGAAAAGGCCAGGAGATCCAAGGGTGGTTATTAAATAATTGTCACCACTAAACACGCGTCTCCCTCATCTTCTCCATGCCTGCCCTTCTTTGGCGCCTGCTTGATCAAATGCATATGCTCATGCTGGCATTTCTGTCCACCCAGAAGAGTATACTGAGGTATGACTAAATGCCAGATTAAATATTTGGGCTTCATCTCAAGGCAACCTTAGGCATCATTAACTCCCAGGGCTTGGGTGCTGGGCCTCAGAGGCGCTCTTGTGTCACCCACATCTGAGATCTGCAATTCTAATTTTTTGATATGTAAGATATCTGAGTCCTCCTTATCTTTCTCAGGCTCATGATTGCGTGCAGTAACTTTCTCTTTCTTTCTTTCTTTCTTTTTCTTTTTCTTTCTTTCTTTCTTTCTTTCTTCTCTCTCTCTCTGTCTTTCTTTCTTTCTTCTTTCTCTCTTTTTCTTTCTTTCTTTCTTAGAGACTGTGTTTCACTCTGTGGCTCAAGCTGGAAGTGCAGTGGTATGATTCATAGCTCACCATAACCTCAAACTCCCAGGCTCAAATGATCCTCCTGTCTCAGCCTCCTGAATAGCTGGGACTACAGGTGTGTGCCACCATGCACATCTAATTTTCAAAATTTCTGTAGAGACAGGGGTCTCATTATGTTTCCTAGGCTGGTCTCAAACTTCTGGGCTCAAGTAATCATCCCACCTCAGCCTCCCAAAGCACTGGGATTACAGGCATAAGACACTGTACCCAGCCAGCTTGTAGTCACTTATTAACTGGTCCCCACCCCTCCTGCTCTCCCACCACTCTGAATTTACACATTTCTGCCAGAATAAGTTTTGCAGAGGATGGCTCTGTTTATGTCTCTTCCCTTTACCAAGCTTTTCAGTAGTTCTTTACTTATTAAACAAGATTAATTGAATACCTTTCATGGCCAAGCCCTGGGAGTCAATGATGCCTACAGTTGCCTTGAGATGAAGCCCAAATATTTAATCTGGCATTTAGTCATACCTCAATATACCCTTCTGGGTTTATTCCTCCCAACTTTCTCCAATCTTGCACTTTTTATTTATTTATTTACTTACTTACTTATTTATTTAGAGACAGGGTTTCACCTCTTGCTGGTGCTGAGTGTAATGATTTGATCATGGCTCACTGCAGCCTCAGCCTCTAGGGCTCAAGTAATCCTCCTACCTCAGCCTCCCAAATAGCCGGGACCACAGGTTTGTGCCACCACACCTGTCTACGTTTTTATTTTTTGTAGAAATGAGGTTTCGCTATGCTCCCAGGCTGGTCTTAAACTCCTGGACTCAGGCAATCCTCCCGCTTCAAAATGTTGCATTTTAGACACATCCACAACCCATTGGTTCTCTGATACTCCCTACATATCTCCATCCTCAAATGCACCTTCACTGAAGAACTTCTTCAGTTTGTAGTGTTGAAGACTTTTCATCTATTTTTTTATTCATTACTGGCCATTGTTTACAAGACCAGGATTCTTACTGCTCATGCATTTGCTTACACAGATCCCTTCACCCAAATGCTCCTCTCTCCTCCAGCTCCCTCATTCAGCTTGGCCTCATTAATGGCCAAGCTAAATGTCACACCTGATGCTCCTGGTGGTATTATCATCACCCACCTTCATGTTGCCATAGAACCTTCCTTGAAGTCCCCTTACACTACATGCCACACTTTACCCTATAGATCATGGAATAACTCAGAAATTGATAACCAAAAGAACATAACAGTCAGAGTTCAATCAAAAGAAAGGAATCATATGATAAATGTTTGAGGTGATGAATATCTTAATTACCCTGATTTTATCACTATCCATTGTATGCATTTAACAGAATATCACATGTACCCCTAAAATATGTACAATCATTATGTATCGATTAAAAAGGAAACCACTCTGATATGTCAAACAGAGGGAATGTAATTGGTTACACAAGTAATGGAAAAACAGAAAAATCAAGCAAAGGATGCAAGTTAGCCAAAGATTGGTGATGGTAGAAGCTGCTACCACCACAAGACTGGTGGGCGGGCAGGAACTGGGAGGAAGTGGGGTTACCAGAGCCCAGGTTTCACATCATCCAGCAGAAGTTGGAAATGTGGTAAGTCATTCAGTGAGGGCTAGAGCCTCAGAGGAGACGTGACCTCTAGCAGAGATGTTGCTGGAGGCCATGGAGGGAGATGCCCTGCCTTCTCTCTTCTTTCCACCATCTGAACCCAGACAGGGGTGAGCTGGCATGGGAACCTGAGGCTCCTGGCTCCATGATATAGAGCAGGGCAGGGCAGGAGTGGGGAATTGCACAGCTCGCATGAAATACCTCATGCTTCTAAAACTAGAACACTTCATTAAAGTTACAGCATGTTTCATTAACTCATCTCCAGCATGAAACCTTACATAACACTTTTAAGGAAATGCAAACCCTTCAGTGTAGCTTATTTCCCTTATTTACCCTCCATTCCTAGCAATTCTTCACTTTGCTCCAGCCACCCTGAGCCTGACACCAAGGAGAACCACCGTGACCTTTCCCTGGGCTGACGCTTGTGACTCATTTCCCACCAAGCTCAGCTCTTGGTTTGTGGAGTCACTTCATTTGCCCTAAGGAGACTTCAGTGGGTTATTCTCTACTAACGCTCATGACCCAAAAGGCTTACACTTGCCCCGTTGGTCTCTTCCAGGATGCCATGTTTCCTGCCATGGCAAGGCTAAGGGAAGTGCTCCACTAGGGGACAGCAGAAAGTAAGATGAAGGCTGTGGACTCAAATCTCAGGGTTTGAACTTCAAACGCACACCCCGCTCTCTTGGCTACTGACCTTGGGCATTGACTTGATCTCTCCAGAGTTACAGCTTGCAATGGGAGCATCTACCTCATAGGGTTACTGTGAGGATTAAGTAAAATGATACATGTAAAACAGTTGGCCCAATTCCAAGTATGTAATGCATTTAGTTGCTGTGAGCTATCATCATTTTTCCTTTGCAATCAGAACAGCCAAAACATCATGAAAGCCCATGGGTT
The DNA here is from genome assembly GCF_028885625.2 of Pongo pygmaeus. Taxonomy (NCBI): domain Eukaryota; kingdom Metazoa; phylum Chordata; class Mammalia; order Primates; family Hominidae; genus Pongo; species Pongo pygmaeus. Next base: position 46,181,592 of record NC_072391.2, read on the forward strand.
GTGTGGATGTAGCAGCCAGCTCCACATTCTCCAACAACTTTGTTTTTAATCAGGCAAACATTCTTTTCATAAATACTTTTTATGTCACTAAGTCCAACTAATTTCCAATGTTTCAGAATCAGTCTTGGAATGTTACAGCTGGTAGAGAGCTTAAAGAATGTCTGGTTTAGTTCTCTCTCGCTACATAAAGAGGGACAAAAACACAGGGTAAATTCTTCTTCTGTATATATATGTGTATATATATATATATACACACACACACACATATAGATAGATATAGATATAGCTATAGCTATAGCTATAGATATAGATATAGATATAGCTATAGCTATAGCTATAGATATAGATATAGATATAGCTATAGCTATAGCTATAGATATAGATATAGATATATCCATACATACAGTCATGCACCACATGGCATTTCGGTTAATGACGGACTGCGTATATAACAGTGTTCCTGTAAGATCATAATATCACATTTTTATTGTTCTTTTCTATGTTTAAATATGTTTAAGTACACAATGTGTTGCAATTGCCTACAGTATTCGTCATAGCAACATGCTGTCCAGGTTTATAGCTTGGGAGCAATAGACTATAACACATAGCCTAGGTATGTAGTCAGCTATACTATCTAGGATTGTGTAAGTACACTCCATGATGTTCACACAAATGATGAAAATTACTTAATGGTGGATTACTCAGAACATATTTCCTTCCTTAAGCTACATATGACTGTATATATCACAGCAAAAAGAAACAAGAAGAAGACATATAAGCATTTATGAACTTACCACTTAGAGATAAGTTACCATTTTCTACATAACCATTTAGTCTTTCTTATAAATATTTTTAAATAAAGATGAAATTGTAGCATACTTACTCTTTTAAAAAGTAACTTTTTTATCCAAATAACACCATTTCTTCATCATCTTTCCATGTCATTACATATCATTTTTAAGAGTTTCACTTCTCTATTTTATTTAACAAATCCCACTTTTTAAAAAATTGGAAACATTTAGGATGGTTCCAGTTTTTCACCATTATAAACAATGGCTCCAAAATGCTTCTGAAGGGGACAAAATACCACCTTTTCCTCTGAGCACTTTAAGTCATTTGGGCTACAAAAAGCTGTTGAGTTTTCAAGCAAACTGTCTGGTTTCTTCAAGCTGCCTCCTCCAGCAAGGAGATTTCTCACCGGTCATTACATGAACCTATTCTTGCAGCATGTCCATGAGGTCAGCCCTTGCAGAGCTGCAATGAGTGAGTCTGAGGAACAGATCTCATCTTGGCTGGCTTCCTTGGCCTTTTGCCAGATAAAATCTATCCAAATGTTTTCCTCAGGTGTGGACCCATGTTACAGGCACAGGGGCTTTATGTGAAGCTCCACAAATGCTTTCTTAAAGATGATGGGTGATATCACAAGCTGACTCTATGATGTGTTTTCCCATCCTCTGCCTTTTCGGGAACTGCAGGGCAGGCTTTGTGTAATATAGGAAGCTTCTGAACTGAGAGCAGCCTCTGGAAGTGTCAATCAGACTCCCCAGATTAGAAAGAATTTAGAAGCAGTGGCCAATGCTCTTGGGATGTGGCCAATGATGTTGCAGTCTTCTGTGTAGTCATAAAAGGCTGGTGTCCTGGAGATAACTATGGGACACTGGGAACAATCCCTTGCCCCAAAACTTATTCTCCAACAACTTGTGACAGTGCCTCAAGCTCTGCCCTAACAAGATATTAAGGTAATAGACACGAAGGCTTTCATAAATTCCTCTGATAAAATCCACAAATCTCAGGGAGAAGCAACGTCCTAGTCCATGACAAGCCCCTGGCCCTCCCCTAGGATTCCCCTGTGAGACGCAGGCAGTATTCGTTTGCTTGGACTGCCATTACAAAGCATCAGACTGGATGACGAACAACAGAAATTTATTTCCCACAGTTCTTCAGGCTGGAAGTTTGAAATCAAGGTGTTGATAGGGTTGGTTCCTTCCTTCTGAAGGCTGTGAGAGAAGGATCTGTGCCAGGCCTCTCTCCTTGGATTATAGATGCTACCACCTCCTCCCTGCATCTTCACATGGCCTTCCCTCTGTAGGGGTCTATGTCCAAGTCTCCTCTTCTTATAAGGACATCAGTCATAATGGACTAGGGCCGGCCTTTGTGACTTTAATTAAACTTAATTGCCTCTTTTAAGACCCTATCTCCAACTACAGTCACAATCTGAAGTACTGGGGGTAGGATTTCAACACATGAATTTGAGTGTGTGACACAATTCAGCCTGAAATGAAGTCTAAGTACATGAATTAACAAAGAAAGATCTCCAAACAATTGTAGACAGAAAGAAAAAGCAAGTTGAAGAATGATATTCTATACACTATCATCTATGAAAGAGTTTGAAAACATAAAAATTTATATCCTACATTTGTCTATTAATTCATAAGTGATAGAGACATGGACAGAAAGGATAAACATGACTTTCATGATAGTTCCTTCTAAGGAGGAAAAGAAAGATGGAATTTTGAAGATTTCAAAGAGTAAACTTTGCTGTGTCTATCATGCATTTTTTAAGCTGGGGCATGTAAATTAAACCATCAGTACTTGTTCCATCTGGAGGTGATTGCGTATGTGTTATGTAGAATACTCTGTATTCTCTGTTTCTGACATTTTCCATGATTTGGACAATGGAGAAAAGAGGCCAGGGCTCATTGAGGAAACCCTGTGTCTGCCTGGCTTTTCTGATACTCTGGGGAGCGACGGCATTGACTCATTTTACCTCTTAGGGTCGGTGGGAGGGCTGCGAGAGATGAGAATGTGCATGATTCAAGAAAAAGGCTCTCAGCACTAACGGCCCTGTCCAGGCTCCTCAGGACATGACCCTGGAAGCCCCTGAGATAGAAGTATAAAAGCCACAGGATGGAGCCTGCCCCTATCCCAGTAAGAGGGGTGAGGGTTCTCCACAGCCTTTTCACTTTCGTTGTACAGCAACCTCCTCACTGTTCCCCAGCACTTCCACCTCTGCCACCTTCTTCTCCAAAGGCACCAAGTGCCTGTGAAGTGTTTACCAGCCTCCAAGGGAAGAAGGAGCCCCACGGTGACCTCATTAGGGGGCAGTGAAGCAGCTTGTGTCCAGGTCGGTTTTATGCCAAGCACAGAGACCAGCCAGGAAGGGTGATCTACCAACTTCGTGCAAGCAGAAAACTCACCAGGAGATGTGCCAGCCACTTAAAGGGCACCTGAAGCTCTTTTAAATTTTTTAAATTTTAATTTTAATTTATTTTTAACTTTTGAGGATGGAGAACATGCCTTTTGGTCTTTACATTTATTCTCTCCCAAACATCCAGTCGGAGCCCACCTAGTGCATGTCTTACACAACATTTTTGGTAAATTGTTCTGTGGAAAGTATACAAAAACAGCAGAGTGAGAATAGAAAACCAAAGTATGAATGAAGAAGCACAAACATCAACATCATTTACAGTCTTTCTGGCTTTTTGGCATTTGTAATATCATTTGATTCTCACAATAAACTATGGGCCAGCTGCGATAGAGAGAAACAGACCAGCTTGCAGTCACAAGGCCCAGAGGCCAGAGGTGACTTGCCCACTCTCCTACCTACCCAGCAGTGCCCTCTTCCCTTAATTCACCTAGACGCCATCACACCCACCATTGTCTGCCCCATTCCTTTCACACTCACCACCCCTTCTCTGCCTTGCTTTCTATTTCAGTCTGATCCCTTCAATTAGGTTAAAGTGTGAGAGCACAATTCAAACGCTACCTTCAGATGTTCAAAAGTGGCATTTTTTACATTCTGTAGCTGAGTTAAATTTCCTATGAATCCCTTACTACTGACTGGTAATGGAGCATACAGAATTTAGGCTTTCCAATCAACATCTCAGTATCAAATGGTTGCTAACATTGTTGAGTAAACATTTAGGAAATTCAGGTTAGGCCAGGCTGTCTCTGCTCCACCTTTTCTGGCTTTGTATTTTAATGATGCTGAATTCCAGGGGATTTTGTGTAGCAACCTAGTGATGATGAGGTAGGAGCTGCAGAACCAAGTGCTGTTATTTTGTTTGTGGGGAGGGAATTCTGGCCTGTTTGTTTCTGGGGTGGCCATGTTCTGACACATACCACTAAAGTCATGGTAGTAAAATGTATGGTGCCCCCAAAGAACCAAGCCTTCCTTGGTCCCAGCTGACACAGTCCCTCCCAAGCTGTAGGGATCCCTGCAGTGCAACTCAACTGCCAGCCTCACTCCCTTTGAAAGGCTGTGAGATCTCGGTGCTTCTTTCATGGCTCAATAGAGTCAGGGTGATTGAGAGACACCAATGTCAACCCTCTCACTTCCTATATCATCGCTGCAGCTGGTCCCAACTACAGCCTGTGTGGGACCATGCTATTCCAGCTCCATGTTAAACATGAGAGTTTTTCTCAGAGGCTTGCAATATTTTTCAGATTGACCCTCATGAAATAAGAAGGAAATTCCCTAATCCAGAAGTTCTCCAAACCTATGGGAGTTTTTCTAACTTTGCCTAGGTCTCCACAACTCCTCCCCTCAAGGGGGGGCACAGAACCCCAACTTGTGATCTCTTGCCTTCCTTCCACCAATTGTTTTCTCCCAAGAAGATCTCTTTCTCTTCCTTCCTGGTGAAACACACCTCCTGGTGAGTTTTCCACTTGCACGGAGTTGGTAGATCACCTTCCTGGCTGATCTCTGTGCTTGGCATAAAACAGACCTGGACACAAGCTGCTCCACTGCTCCCATATGAGGTCACCATGGGGCTCCTTCTTCCCATGGAGGCTGGTAAACACTTCACAGGCACTTGGTGCCCTTGAAGAAGAAGATGGCAGAGGTGGGAACACTCTCTTTATTTTAGCTGCTGAATTTTCTCTGCCTGTGGTTACTAGTGAAGCTGTAGGGACCAAAGTAGCAAGGCCTGGTTATTGATTTATAAATAAGGCAGCTCTTGAAACTCAACCTAACTGTGGTCTTAAAAAGTCAGCTTTGAGGTTCAAAACTGACTAGGAAAACAGGATGTCCAGGTAATGAATATAACATCAAAAACTACAATCTGGTAGTGTAACCATAAGCATCTTGGATGGTAGGGAACCACCACAAACCTGAGTGAAGAGTATCATATCAACGTTTGTTAAATTGGGGAAAGAAGGTATAAAAGATGCTCCTTTCAGCCTTTCTCACCTCCTGCTCTGCCACACCAAAATGTCTCCAGAGGTATACTGGATGGTTGAAGCATCATTCCTACATTCTATTTTGCCATTTTGTGCAATGTAAATATATTCTCTCAGGTTCTTTTCTTCACTCATTTATCCCTTCCCCCTCACTCATCTAATAGAAAACTGGGCAGCCGCTTTGAAATGTCACACCTGAAGTTAGCTCAACTTGAAAAGTTTAAAAATAGTCAACACAAGGAACAAAGGTGTTTACCAGAAACAAATACTGTTAACAGCTCCTCCTAGACACACTTCAGGTTGCTACAGGGTGACAGAATTGATGTGTGAACAAGCACCCTCCTGCTTCTGCTAGGCTATGACTTTCAAAGTCCTTTCTCCATGGGCAAGCCAGGTCTGCCCCAGCCCCAGAAAGCTGAGCACAAGGGAGATGCCTTTTCCCACATCTGAATCCTTGGACCTTTGTCACAGTCTGATTACTCTAGTGTCTTTCAATATCAGTGGCATAAAAAATACAAGTTTTATCTCAGTACATATTATTCTATATTATAACCATTCATTTTATTTGTTTGTAGAAAGGCAGTGTAGTGATTAAAGTTATAGGTTTTGGAGCAAGATTGCATGAGCTCAAATTTCTGGCTCTGCCACCTGCTAGGTGTGTGACTTCAGCCAAGCAATTAGCCTCTCTGTTCCTCTGTTTCCTCATCTGCAAACTAGGATAATAATAGTTCTTACCTCATAGAGTTGTAGTAAGAATTAAATGACTCAATATTGTTAAAGTCTTACACTAGAGCTTGGCAGAAAGCACACTTTATTGTGAGTGTTTGCTATTACTAATATATACCTGGACCCCTTTCCTCCACTAGGTGGTAAGCTCCCTCATGGCAAGGACTCCACGATTTGAGGGCTTCAGGACCATGGACAGGACCAACACCCCATAAAAGTCTTCATTCTTTTTTTTAATTCCCTCTTAGTCATATTCTAAGAACATTTTTAAAATCTAACTACAAGATAAACATATATTATTGGCAGAAATGGATATTTGTTGAAAAATTAGATTAATGAATGAATAAAACAGCTCCACCTGTTCAGGGTCATCTCTGCACCCTGCACTCCTACCACTCCGTCCTTCAGTGGGTTTTTTCTCTGCTCATCCTTTCTATCGCTATTCTTGGTGCCAGTCATGTACACATCCTGGCCATTGTTTTGAGTTTATCAGAAAGGATGGTGTGAGATGGGGCAGGGCAGGGACATTTTCAAAGTCTGGAGATGCTGATACCTGTATATACTCAGAAGTTCTCTTTTCATGGGGACTTCCCAAATCACCCTATCTAAAATTGCACCTCCACTTAATTTCTTATTCTTCTTCCCTGCTTTAGTCTTCTCCTTAGCATTTATTGATATCTACCTTCTTATTTATTTTACATATCTTGCTTGTTTTCTATATCCCTCATAGAATGTAAGCTCATGTAAGCTCCCTGAGAACTGGAATATTTATCTTTTGTTTTTCCTTGTATCCTTAGATTCTTGAATAGTGCTTGATGAATGGTAAGATCTTGATAAATATTTTTGAGTGAATGCATAATATATATGCATACACACTTCAAATAAAATAAGCCATACAAATCTCCAAGCTAAAAATTTGAGTTTGTGTTAACACTTTAGCCTGATTAAACTCCCCTCCTCCAAGTCCTAGTATGCAGTCTGCAAGTGAATCAAGACTGCCAAGCCCTTCTCTCTGGGGCCACAGAGAGATGATCTTGGTGAGGTCTGAAAGAAGGAGGAAAACATTCACTTGACATTTAACAGTTCATTGAAATAGCAAACCTGATGTAGAGAACCAGTGCATTTTCAGCAGCTGCCTGCTTCCTTTCCAGTAAATGTCTTGGTTCTGTGTCTGACATAACTCTGCAACAGAATCTGGCAGACTTAGAGAGAAAAACATTTGTTATCTAGAGCTAAGTGCCACCCACACTTCTATCAAGACGTCTGAGAGACAGCTGTGAGACTACAACTGGCTAGCAAAGGGTAACTCGTACTTGTTAAGCCGCTACCACATTCCAGGTGCTCTAGTAGGAGCTTTATTTAGAAGATCTCACTTAATCCTGGGTACCATTTTGTATCCATAAAAATGATAACTCTGGGATGTTAAGTTACTTGCCCAATGCCCCACAACAGGTTAGTTAGAGCCAGGATTTTCTTCAAGCCCCAGCTTCCACATCATGTCAGTTTCCTGCACCATCTGAAGAGTATGAGATACAAACAGACTGCCAGTTTTGTCTCATGGGGCCAAGGATAATAAAGGATCAGTTTCTCAGTATCCTTGCTCCAGCTTCATCACTTCCACTTACAGCTCATTGGTCTGAATAAGCCATCAAGCCCCACCCAAGCACAATGGACTCAGGGAAGTGAAGTCATGCCATGGTCCAGAAAGAGAAAAGGGAGCAGAATAGTTGACAATCAGCACTGACAACTACCTCAGTGAGTAAAGCACCAGCAGATCAGCCAACTCTGGAGTGTGGGGATATCTCCTGTCCTGGCCAAGACTGAATTCCCCACTGACCTAGCGGGAAGAGAGCTCAGAGTTCAAAGCAAATAAAGGATGACATAATTTCTGCTTTCAGGCTTCTGTGAACTGAGGTTTACCCCTGCTAACTGTCTTTGAATTGTAGAAAATGCATCTGAATTTCATACCAGGGATTCAGGCTTAGTCAACATTCCACAAATGAATAATTATAATAAAGCACAGCCTGTGTTATAAGCTAACAAAAGGTCATTCTTCATAGGAAAAGAATGAGTCCTGTTCTATTCATTGTTCTTCCCAAGTGTCTCTATTTACTGGTAACACCAACGTCCAAAAATGAACAGGCAAGAGGCTTGGGACAGTCATCTGCTTTTGAGCTGATTAAAACCACACTGTTTAGGGTCAAGAGAGTCCCTGCTTCAGTTCTAAAGGCAATAATTGATTGCCTAAAATGAATGAAAGTGATCTGGCATGGGGCCACAGAATGGAGACTATGCGTAGATGCAAGTATCATGTATCAAATTTCTTCTGTAATAATTCAGCAAAGAATCATAGCAAATATGCTTTGTGTATTAATACTAGAAACACACAGCTCATAAGGACAAGAGACAGAGACAGAATGACAGGGAGAGACACAGACAGAGGCACTGGGGTTAGCCTCACAAGGCAGTATTCAACATTTATTGAGCACTCTGTCAGGTGCTGCCACATATGATCTCATTTAGTCCTCATCACAATTCTGTGGAATGAGCATATAATTATCTCTACATTAGAAGTGAGGAAACTGAGGGTCAAAAAGTCAAAGTGACTTTCCTAGGGTGTCGTCGTTAATAATAAGACAAAAGTGAGACTAGAATCCAAGTTCTTTTTTACTTCAAAGCATTCCCACCCACGCCCCCCAATCCGACTTTTTTTTTTTTTTTTTTTTTTTTTTTGAGACAAGGTCTTGCTGTGTCACCCAGGCTGGAGTGCAGTGGCATGATCATAGCTTACTGCAGCCTGGAGCTCCTGGGCTCAAGCAATCCTCCCACCTCAGCCTCCTGAGTAGCTGAGAATACAGGTGCGTGCTACCACGCCCAGCTAATTAAAAATATATATATAGAGAGACAGGGTCTTGCTACATTGTCAAGGCTGGTCTCCAACTCCTGGCCTCAAGTGATCCTTCCACCTCAGCTTCCTAAGTGGTTGGGAATCATGCTCAGCCAAAGTATGTAGGTTTAGGCTCAACTGTGGCAGCCTGCCTCTTGGCAGGTAAATCTACTCTTATTACTAGAGCCAAAAGTTGGAGACGGGCTGGCCAATTAAATAAAGGGAAGAGCCAACAAGATTAAAACAGGGCCTGGAGCCTGGCCTAACCCAGGACATACCTGGCCACATCTTTGGGCTCCCAGTTAGGGTGACACTCCTTCCCAATTTTGCATGTTACATCAGCATAATATAATGTCCCTTTGCATTATAAAAGCTGCTTTTGTTTGTACTTTGAATTCTATGGTCATTCTAACTTGGGTCCAGATTGGGATGGGACTCCTTGTTGGAGCTAACCCCTGCTCCTTGGTTTTCATTTGTGACTTAGCAGCTTGCTTTGGAGAAACAACTTTAAAGCAGAAGGATGTGACCAAGAAGCAGGGCTGGGGTCAGTAACACTCCCCAGGATATTGTGAGTGAGCAACTGTTTGTCCAGGGAGACTGGGTAGTTGAAAGGATTGCTGAGCAGCCCAGCCAGGAGAACCTGGTTGCTGGCTCATGGAAAGAAGGGCTAGGAGACCCCTCGCTTTCCTCATCCTAAGCTCCAGTTGGGCAGGAGCGGGGGCTGTTCTCACGTTCTCTCTGACATTTTGAGCATGAGCTCTGTTCCACACTGCTAGCCTGTGGCAACCAGGCAGCAAGATGAAACTCTGCTGCATCCCCCAGCCCATAAAGCCTGTCCCTGCTGCACAGTGAAAATTACAGGCTGATATTACAGGGTGTATGATAGGGAAGTAGCCGGAGGTTCCTGATACAATCAGAGTTCAGGTAGCTTTATTGAGAATTGTGAAATGAAACTGCATTACCCATGTGCCCGTATTTGAACAAGAAAACTCGCCATCCCACAAAAAAACAAAAACAATAACTGAAGCTATGTTTTTCTTCTTCTTCTTCTTTGTAGAATTATTGTAGCAAGCTATATCTAGGAGCCCAGAATCTTTTTCCCACTTAAAGAGAAAGCAGCTGGGTGCGGTGGATCACGCCTGTAATCCCAGCACTTTGGGAGACCAAGGCGGGTGGATCATGAGTTCAGGAGATCGAGACCATCCTGGCTAAAACGGTGAAACCCCATCTCTACTAAAAATACAAAATGAAATTTAGCTGGGTGTGGTGGCATGCACCTGTAGTCCCAGCTACGCAGGAGGCTGAGGCAGGAGAATCGCTTGAACCCGGCAGGCGGAGGCTGCAGTGAGTGGAGAGCACACCACTGCACTCCAGTCTGGGGGAAAGAGTGAGACTCTGTCTAAAAAAAAAAAAAAAAAGAGAGAGAGAGAGGAAGCAAGTTTCCCAAGAATAAAGCAACACTCTAAGGACCAAATAATATAAGACCATCTTTGCTGCAGTAGCCCCCAGGGCCACAGTTTCACATAGAGCTCCTTGGAGCACTAGGGGATAAAACAGACACCTAGAGGGATTTGGGGAACAACATGGAGACCCAGGGCCCAGGACTCTGAATTCACACACAGCCATAACTGCAGCATCTCCACATCAGTCATTGGAAATACTGATAATCTGGATATGAGTTTGCCAGAAAACCATTTTTCGTTTTACTGCTTTTTAAAGGTTGTTTTTATTAGGGCAAAACTCAACTATGGTGGAAAACATGAGAAAATTGGATTTGAGGGGTAGAGGCAGAGATAGTCTGGGAAGGGGTATGAGAGAACCTTCTGGAGTGAGTAAATGCTCTGTAGCTTAAGAGGGTTTGGGTATATGCATTTGTCAAAATTAGTTCAACGGTACACTTAAAATAGGTGCATTTTACTCTATATAAATTTAATCTCAGAAGAAAAATAAGTGTAAACCCGAAGACTGAACTCTAGTTAATAATATGCATGCTGCAGTATTTAGGGGAAAGTGTACTGATGCCTGCAATTTACACTAAAATGCCCCAAAACAAAGACATCCTGGTGGATCTGTACAGAGAGAAATGGATAGATGGATAGATATGTAATAAACAAGTACCTTCAAATGTCAGTGGTAGAACCTAGGCTGTGGAAATACTCATGTTCACTTTAAATGTTTTGCATTTTTCTGTATGTTTGAAATTTTTCGTAATAAAATATTGAGAGAAAATGTTACATTTATTAGATCAGTACTTCCCAAGCTTTGCCGATTAGAATCTCCTGCAATATTTGTTTTAAAAATACAAATTCTAGCACCTCTTCTTGCAGATTCAGGTTCAGTAGAGCTGGGGCAGACTATGTGCATTTTTATTGAGCCTTCCCCAGGGAATATGAGGATGAGGAAGGTCTGGAAACACTGGGTTATGTTAACCTGCCCCCAGAGAAACTGATGTTGGATGGAAGGAAGAAATACAACTCAGTGAACGCTGAGAGTGGGAACAGCTTCACATACAGATCAGACTCAGGCGTGGCACCAGGAACCTCAGGTTGAACAAACTCCTTGCATGACTATGAAGTACAGGAAGTTGTGAGAATCATCAATTTTGGAAACATCTGCCCCAAGAGAGAAAATCTCAGCCCAACTCTGGCTGGTCATGTTCCTAAAATTCCCCCAAATGTGTGAGTAAGCCATAAGTTAGGGGAGAGAATGCACCCGCGAGTCCACAGTCCTCTTTGTGCAGGTCTGGTGCTGGCTGTTGCAAAGCGGTGTCTTTTGCTTCCTCTTGGACCCTCCTAAGGCCTAGAACTTACAGTACAAATTACCCAAGACTGGGTGAGGGAGACAATTTACCCCTCATGCCTTCACTGCCCACAACCTACTGAATGAGATCACTTAGCAACTCCCACTCAAATCCGGTATTGTGCTGTGGGGTGGGGTAGGAGAGAGGAGTTGCAAAGACAGTTGAGTTTCAGTGGCTGCCCTCAGAGACAAATGAGCCCAGTGGCGGGTAGGGCAGGACAGCCAGTACCAAGTGGGTCCAGACAAGAGGGGAGTCGATAAGAGCTAGGGCACACCCATGGGACCTCCTGAAAGACTGCAGACTCCAAATGGGCTCAGAGAGTCGGGACAGATTTCTTTACAGTAGAGCAAAGAAAAGTAGCAATAATGCTAGCCACAAAGGGGCATGTGATGCTTGGTATCATTACACAAACCCAAGCACACATAAAACGGTAATCTATGTCAGCATTAATGAGTGAAGTATAAAAATATGCAAGGGAGAACAACGTCAACAAAAAGTGCCTCTGGGGAGGAAGGGGGCACTGGGAGGAAGGCCGCAAAGGAAAGGGCCCTTGGCTGTATCTGTGCCAATTTATTTCCCAGGAGATGGAAGACAAAGAGTAAAAGGGTCAGAGAGGTGATGTGACTCTGGTCTTTGCATTTTATTCTCCCCTTGAGACACTTGATGGGTAATTTCCACATCCCTGATTTTGGTAAACCCTGACAAAATAGAAAACTGAAGCACAACTCTGTAATCCCACAGCCAACCTCGTGGCCTGGTAAATGAATTCTCGGCTCCCAGTGCCCTAATGGAACCTCTGCTCCCTCCTTTCTGACTCAAGCATGCCTTTGCTATCACAAGGGATGCATGAGGCAGGGGTGCTACAGGTATGTTTGCATCAGCTCTAAATAATAATAATAATAATAAAAGAAGTCTAAACTTACCTTCTATTGAGCTTAGACAGGGTTGGGTTCTCTCACCAGATGTTGGGTTCTAGAGACTAAGGTAAAAATCAAGTTAAGTCCAAATAACTCTTGAATATAGCTTAAATCACCCATTAAATCCAAGGTTCAACGTCATGTGAGAATAGGCACAAAATAGAGAGTGGCACTTCTCAGCTGGTGTTTCAGACAATGTGTAGTTTGGAGGTGGAATCCCACTCCTAGTGGCAAGAGGCATTTTGAAATGCTGGTGACTGAGGAGCGCCCCAGACATGCCCCTCATTTCATGCTCATTCACTCCTGAGCAGAATCACAGAAACCACTCAAATTGCTCTTTTCTTCCTTCGTAACTTTTTCTGTATAAAGTGTAGATAGTTTCCTTACCACAGAGGGGATGCATGTGGAATGCAGCTCCACTGAACTCGGTGTAAATGGCTGGGAATCTACTGAAAATTATGGCAATACCCCCTCCCCCCAACCACCAGCATGATTTATTTTTATTTTTTTCTTTTTATTATTATTATTATTATTATTATTATTATACTTTAGGCTCTATGGTACATGTCCGCAACGTGCAGGTAAGTTACATATGTATACATGTGCCATGCTGGTGCGCTGCACCCACCAACTCGTCATCTAGCATTAGGTATATCTCCCAATGCTATCCCTCCCCCCTCCGCCCACCCCACAACAGTCCCCGAAGTGTGATGTTCCCCTTCCTGTGTCCATGTGTTCTCATTGTTCAATTCTCACCTACGAGTGAGAATATGCAGTGTTTGGTTTTTTGTTCTTGCGATAGTTTACTGAGAATGATGATTTCCAATTTCATCCATGTCCCTACAAAGGATGTGAACTCATCATTTTTTATGGCTGCATAGTATTCCATGGTGTATATGTGCCACATTTTCTTAATCCAGTCTATCATTGTTGGACATTTGGGTTGGTTCCAAGTCTTTGCTATTGTGAATAATGCCGCAATAAACATACATGTGCATGTGTCTTTATAGCAGCATGATTTATAGTCCGTTGGGTATATACCCAGTAATGGGATGGCTGGGTCGAATGGAATTTCTAGTTCTAGATCCCTGAGGAATTGCCACACTGACTTCCACAAGGGTTGAACTAGTTTACAGTCCCACCAACAGTGTAAAAATCTTCCTATTTCTCCACATCCTCTCCAGCACCTGTTGTTTCCGGACTTTTGAATGATTGCCATTCTAACTGGTGTGAGATGGTATCTCACTGTGGTTTTGATTTGCATTTCTCTGATGGCCAGTGATGGTGAGCATTTTTTCATGTGTTTTTTGGCTGCATAAATGTCTTCTTTTGAGAAGTGTCTGTTCATGTCCTTCACCCACTTTTTGATGGGGTTGTTTGTTTTTTTCTTATAAATTTGTTGGAGTTCGTTGTAGATTCTGGATATTAGCCCTTTGTCAGATGAGTAGGTTGCAAAAATTTTCTCCCATTTTATAGGTTGCCTGTTCACTCTGATGGTAGTTTCCTTTGCTGTGCAGAAGCTCTTTAGTTTAATTAGATCCCATTTGTCAATTTTGGCTTTTGTTGCCATTGCTTTTGGTGTTTTAGACATGAAGTCCTTGCCCATGCCTATGTCCTGAATGGTATTGCCTAGGTTTTCTTCTAGGGTTTTTATGGTTTTAGGTCTAACATTTAAGTCTTTAATCCATCTTGAATTGATTTTTGTATAAGGTGTAAGGAAGGGATCCAGTTTCAGCTTTCTCCATATGGCTAGCCAGTTTTCCCAGCACCATTTATTAAATAGGGAATCATTTCCTCATTTCTTGTTTTTCTCAGGTTTGTCAAAGATCAGATAGTTGTAGATATGTGGCATTATTTCTGATGGCTCTGTTCTGTTCCATTGATCTATATCTCTGTTTTGGTACCAGTACCATGCTGTTTTGGTTACTGTAGCCTTGTAGTATAGTTTGAAGTCAGGTAGTGTGATGCCTCCAGCTTTGTTCTTTTGGCTTAGGATTGACTTGGTGATGCGGGCTCTTTTTTGGTTCCATATGAACTTTAAAGTAGTTTTTTCCAATTCTGTGAAGAAAGTCATTGGTAGCTTGATGGGGATGGCATTGAATCTGTAAATTACCTTGGGAAGGATGGCCATTTTCACGATATTGATTCTTCCTACCCATGAGCATGGAATGTTCTTCCATTTGTTTGTATCCTCTTTTATTTCCTTGAGCAGTGGTTTGTAGTTCTCCTTGAAGAGGTCCTTCACATCCCTTGTAAGTTGGATTCCTAGGTATTTTATTCTCTTTGAAGCAATTGTGAATGGGAGTTCACTCATGATTTGGCTCTCTGTTTGTCTGTTATTGATGTATAAGAATGCTTGTGATTTTTGTACATTGATTTTGTATCCTGAGACTTTGCTGAAGTTGCTTATCAGCTTAAGGAGATTTTGGGCTGAGACAATGGGGTTTTCTAGATATACTATCATGTCATCTGCAAACAGGGACAATTTGACTTCCTCTTTTCCTAATTGAATACCCTTGATTTCCTTCTCTTGCCTAACTGCCCTGGCCAGAACTTCCAACACTATGTTGAATAGAAGTGGTGAGAGAGGGCATCCCTGTCTTGTGCCAGTTTTCAAAGGGAATGCTTCCAGTTTTTGCCCATTCAGTATGATATTGGCTGTGGGTTTGTCATAAATAGCTCTTATAATTTTGAGATACGACCCATCAATACCTAATTTATTGAGAGTTTTTAGCATGAAGGGTTGTTGAATTTTGTCAAAGGCCTTTTCTGCATCTATTGAGATAATCATGTGGTTTTTGACTTTGGTTCTGTTTATATGCTGGATTACATTTATTGATTTGCGTATATTGAACCAGCCTTGCATCCCAGGGATGAAGCCCACTTGATCATGGTGGATAAGCTTTTTGATGTGCTGCTGGATTCTGTTTGCCAGTATTTTATTGAGGATTTTTGCATCAATGTTCATCAAGGATATTGGTCTAAAATTCTCTTTTTTTTGTTGTGTCTCTGCCAGGCTTTGGTATCAGGATGATGCTGGCCTCATAAAATGAGTTAGGGAGGATTCCCTCTTTTTCTATTGATTGGAATAGTTTCAGAAGGAATGGTACCAGCTCTTCCTTGTACCTCTGGTAGAATTCGGCTGTGAACCCATCTGGTCCTGGAATTTTTTTGGTTGGTAAGCCATTGATTATTGCCACAATTTCAGCTCCTGTTATTGGTCTATTCAGAGATTCAACTTCTTCCTGGTTTAGTCTTGGGAGGGTGTATGTGTTGAGGAATTTATCCATTTCTTCTAGATTTTCTAGTTTATTTGTGTAGAGGTGTTTGTAGTATTCTCTGATGGTAGTTTGTATTTCTGTGGGATCGGTGGTGATATCCCCTTTATCATTTTTTATTGCATCTATTTGATTCTTCTCTCTTTTTTTCTTTATTAATCTTGCTAGCAGTCTATCAATTTTGTTGATTCTTTCAAAAAACCAGCTTCTGGATTCATTGGTTTTTTGAAGGGTTTTTTGTGTCTCTATTTCCTTCAGTTCTGCTCTGATTTTAGTTATTTCTTGCCTTCTGCTAGCTTTTGAATGTGTTTGCTCTTGCTTTTCTAGTTCTTTTAATTGTGATGTTAGGGTGTCAATTTTGGATCTTTCCTGCTTTCTCTTGTGGGCATTTAGTGCTATAAATTTCCCTCTACACACTGCTTTGAATGCATCCCAGAGATTCTGGTATGTTGTGTCTTGGTTCTCGTTGGTTTCAAAGAACATCTTTATTTCTGCCTTCATTTCGTTATGTACCTGGTAGTCATTCAGGAGCAGGTTGTTCAGTTTCCACGTAGTTGAGTGGTTTTGAGTGAGATTCTTAATCCTGAGTTCTAGCTTGATTGCACTGTGATCTGAGAGATAGTTTGTTATAATTTCTGTTCTTTTACATTTACTAAGGAGAGCTTTACTTCCAAGTATATGGTCAATTTTGGAATAGGTGTGGTGTGGTGCTGAAAAAAATGTATATTCTGTTGATTTGGGGTGGAGAGTTCTGTAGATGTCTATTAGGTCCACTTGGTGCAGAGCTGAGTTCAATTCCTGGGTATCCTTGTTGATTTTCTGTTTCGTTGATCTGTCTAATGTTGACAGTGGGGTGTTAAAGTCTCCCATTATTAATGTGTGGGAGTCTAAGTCTCTTTGTAGGTCACTCAGGACTTGCTTTATGAATCTGGGTGCTCCTGTATTGGGTGCATATATATTTAGGATAGTTAGCTCTTCTTGTTGAATTAATCCCTTTACCATTATGTAATGGCCTTCTTTGTCTCTTTTGATCTTTGCTGGTTTAAAGTCTGTTTTATCAGAGACTAGGATTGCAACCCCTGCCTTTTTTTGTTTTCCATTTGCTTGGTAGATCTTCCTCCATCCTTTTATTTTGAGCCTATGTGTGTCTCTGCACGTGAGATGGGTTTCCTGAATACAGCACACTGATGGGTCTTGAGTCTTTATCCAATTTGCCAGTCTGTGTCTTTTAATTGGAGCATTTAGTCCATTTACATTTAAAGTTAATATTGTTATGTGTGAATCTGATCCTGTCATTATGATGTTAGCTGGTTATTTTGCTCATTAGTTGATGCAGTCTCTTCCTAGTCCTGATGGTCTTTACATTTCGGTATGATTTTGCAGTGGCTGGTACTGGTTGTGCCTTTCCATGTTTAGCGCTTCCTTCAGGAGCTCTTTTAGGGCAGGCCTGGTGGTGACAAAATCTCTCAGCATTTGCTTGTCTGTAAAGTATTTTATTTCTCCTTCACTTATGAAGCTTAGTTTGGCAGGATATGAAATTCTGGGTTGAAAATTCTTTTCTTTAAGAATGTTGAATATTGGCCCCCACTCTCTTCTGGCTTGTAGAGTTTCTGCCGAGAGATCTGCTGTTAGTCTGATGGGCTTCCCTTTGATGGTAACCCGACCTTTCTCCCTGGCTGCCCTTAACATTTTTTCCTTCATTTCAACTTTGGCGAATCTGACAATTATGTGTCTTGGGGTTGCTCTTCTCGAGGAGTATCTTTGTGGCGTTCTCTGTATTTCCTGAATCTGAATGTTGGCCTGCCTTACTAGATTGGGGAAGTTCTCCTGAATAATATCCTGCAGAGTGTTTTCCAACTTGTTTCCATTCTCCCTGTCACTTTCAGGTACACCAATCAGACGTAGATTTGGTCTTTTCACATAGTCCCACATTTCTTGGAGGCTTTGCTCGTTTCTTTTTATTCTTTTTTCTCTAAACTTCCCTTCTCGCTTCATTTCATTCATTTCATCTTCCAGGGCTGATACCCTTTCTTCCATTTGATCGCATCGGCTCCTGAGGCTTCTGCATTCTTCACGTAGTTCTCGAGCCTTAGTTTTCAGCTCCATCAGCTCCTTTAAGCACTTCTCTGTATTGGTTATTCTAGTTATACATTCTTCTAAATTTTTTTCAAAGTTTTCAACTTCTTTGCCTTTGGTTTGAATATCCTCCCGTAGCTCGGAGTAATTTGATCGTCTGAAGCCTTCTTCTCTCAGCTCGTCAAAGTCATTCTCCGTCCAGCTTTGTTTCGTTGCTGGTGAGGAACTGCGTTCCTTTGGAGGAGGAGAGGTACTCTGCTTTTTAGAGTTTCCAGTTTTTCTGCTCTGTTTTTTCCCCATCTTTGTGGTTTCATCTACTTTTGGTCTTTGAGGATGGTGATGTACAGATGGGTTTTTGGTGTGGATGTCCTTTCTGTTAGTTTTCCTTCTAACAGACAGGATCCTCAGCTGCAGGTCTGTTGGAGTACCTGGCCGGCCCTGTGAGGTGTCAGTCTGCCCCTGCTGGGGGGTGCCTCCCAGTTAGGCTGCTCGGGGGTCAGGGGTCAGGGACCCACTTGAGGAGGCAGTCAGCCCGTTCTCAGATCTCCAGTTCCGTGCTGGGAGAACCACTGCTCTCCTCAAAGCTGTCAGACAGGGACATTTAAGTCTGCAGAGATTACTGCTGTCTTTTTGTTTGTCTGTGCCCTGCCCCCAGAGGTGGAGCCTACAGAGGCAGGCAGGCCTCCTTGAGCTGTGGTGGGCTCCACCCAGTTCAAGCTTCCTGGCTGCTTTGTTTACCTAAGCGAGCCTGGGCAATGGCGGGCGCCCCTCCCCCAGCCTCGCTGCCGACTTGCTGTTTGATCTCAGACTGCTGTGCTAGCAATCAGCGAGACTCCCTGGGCGTAGGACCCTCTGAGCCAGGTGCAGGCTATACTCTCCTGGGACACCGTTTCCTAAGCCCGTCGGAAAAGCACAGTATTCGGGTGGGAGTGGCCCGATTTTCCAGGTGCCGTCTGTCACCCCTGGAAAGGGAACTCCCTGACCCCTTGCGCTTCCCGAGTGAGGCAATGCCTCGCCCCTGCTTCGGCTGGCGCACGGTGCACTCACCCACTGACCTGCGCCCACTGTCTGGCACTCCCTAGTGAGATGAACATGGTACCTCAGATGGAAATGCAGAAATCACCCGTCTTCTGCGTCGCTCGCGCTGGGAGCTGTAGACCGGAGCTGTACCTATTCGGCCATCTTGGCTCCTCAGCATGATTTATAATGTGAGTTTCTGTGTTGCATTTAACATTCATGGTGGGGGCTTTGCCTGTATCCAGTGCCAGTGTAGGGGGCAACTGCTAGGCACAGATATTCTAGTTAAGGGTCCTGCTGTAAGAAGGGGTGTGAGTAGTTTCTGCTGCAATCAGAGAGACAGCCTGGGGAAGTAGGGAGAGCACTCTGATTTAGAGAAAATCCCACCCATCCAGATAGACTTGTTTTCATTATCAGCCTGTCTCTGATGGCCAGGTGAAAGGGACACTACCAGCAACCTTGATAGCAAAAAGTTAGTGAGCATGTGGGAAAAAAAAAGTGGTTCTGGATATCCACTTTGAAGTCTGCCCCCCGTAAAATACAGGGCCATTTCCTGAAGAGGACACCAGTGTTCTTGGTTGTGAAGTTTTCTTCTAATGAAATTTGAGCAGAAATCTCACTTCCAGCTGGCCAAGAAGTGATGCCCCCCGCTTGGCAGAGAAAACTGACAAGAGCTCACTCATATCCCAACTAGGCAAAGGAGGCAGGTGGCTCCCACCACCCATCTCTTGCCTTTCCTTCTAGTCCTACATCTTCCTGTGAGTGGGTTTTTTGTGGGGAGGGGAGTTTAGGACCTGAGGCAGAGGGAGGTGAAGATTAGTAAAAGGTAATTGTTGAGCAGGAGCATTTGTGAATAATTTAGCGACTACCTAGTTCTCCTTTCTTCCATATCTACCTATAATTTTTAACTTTCACAGTAATTAGTAAGTGAGAATTGCTCTGCAAACAGCACAGCTCCAGATTCATTTTTGTAGAGACAGACAATGAAGAAACAGAGATTTGAAAAAGCACTTGCTTATCTAGTTTCTATCATGGCCCACTCCTCACTCATAGAGCACTCTGCACCTTCCAAATCACTTTCACATCTGCTTTGTTTATTTCTCAGACAGGTGGTGAAGATGGGGAGCTTCTACAGAGCTGGGGAAACTGAGGCCCAGATAAGCTCAGTGCAGCCCAAAGGGCACACTGATGGTAAGCATCCCAGCTGAGACCTGGATTCAGGAAACTCTTTGTGGATGTCCTTTTTCCTTGAGGATTTCACGGCAAAAAAATTAACGAGGCTTGGTTGCCATGAGCCCTGGTGATGCCTTACTCACCTAGTGCCTGCACAGTGACAGGCTTTACCTGTGGCTGCAAACAGCCCCAGACAGGAATGAGTTCCAGCCCATAGGGGATGCCTAGAGAGTGCCTGAATGCGCTATCACCACCCTCCTCCCTTGCATGCTGAGAGGGACTCCTGGCCCCTCCCTGCTGTGACATTTCTCAGCACCAGAACTCAAGCAGACAAGCTCCGCTGGGCCAAGACAGTTTGGGCTATCAAAGTCTGCAGCTGTGATGGAGGCCTGGCATTTGAGTCTACTGATCAATGACAGAAGGAAAACACGAGGCGAAATATGCACCGGGAGATCTTGTTGTCAGAACCAAATAGAGGCTTCTCCTCTCTGTTTTGAAGGCAGCTGAAAAAGTGAGAGAGAGGGAGGAGGAAAAGACAACCACAAAGCCAGGAGAATGTGGCACCTGAAGGCTTTTGTTGGTGTTTAAAAGTTTAAGGTAGGGGCTGCTGAGAGCAAAGGGGCACTCGATGAGGCTCACAAGGGGACATGGCAGAAGGCAAGTTGGGTGAAGTTCTCAATTTTCAGATGGAGGCGAAGTCTGTTTGTGTTCCGCAGCTCAAATGCAAATGTTGTGGCTGTATGCTTGCAAGGTGAGAACTTTTTACCCTAGGTGCAAGACAGGCCTCGTGCCTTCTTGAACTCTACTGATGTGATCCAGTTGTGGGCATTCTTTTCTGTCTCTGTAAATGCCAGCCCCAAAGAAAAGCTTAGGCTCAGTCCATCTTGCTTGAATGAGAAAAATGCATCTGTCTGAAAAGGAGGGAAAAGAAGGGCCAGAGGAAGTGAAGGGACCCTCAGCATAGGGGAGAGCACATTGGATGGAGAAGCAAAGTACTTGGGCTGTTCTGTGATCTAGATCAAGTCGGTCATCTTTCCCGAGCCTCAGTTTCCTCTTCTAAAATATAAGCAGATGAAGGTGATGTTCTTGAAGATTCCTTTTGCTCCCATGAAATGACTTCAGTAATTCATCAGCTTGCAGAGCTGGACTGGAGTGGAGCAGAGAGCCAGGCTGACCCTTTCAAGTGCAAGAAGATGCTGTCTGGACAGAAGTAGTACCTTGGAGAAAGGAAGCCCAGGAGGCTGGGAGTCCTCAAACTTTAGTGAGCATCAAGGAATGCCCAATGAATCTTCAGAGATTCTGGTCCAGGGTGGAGCCTAAAAATCTGCATTTTTACAGTTTGGCTACTCCAGATAATTCAGATGCTGGGAACCTGTGGCCCGCACACTCTGAGTGAAACTGACATTACTGTTAAAGACATGAGCTTTGGACTCAGAAAGCTGGGTCTACCTCTGTCACCTTCCAGCTATGTGTCCTAGCCTGGTTGCTGAATCTTTCTGAGCCTCAGTTTCTTCATATTGTAGGATGGAGATGACCATACCTGCCTTACAGTGTTGAGGGAATTAAATGAGCTAATGTGTGTAAAGTACTTAGTCAAATCTAGCATGTTATAAATGGTCAGTAAATAGTAGTTGATGCTATTATCATTACTGTCATAATTATGATATTGGAGGGGTTTCTGTAGTGAACAGTTCAGCTAGGAGAATTAGTATGAAGATTTACTCCAAGAACAATAATTCCACAGCAGCCCATATTCATCTTTATCAACAAAAAAAGAGTGCTTGCTGATACTTAAATTTCATATGTAATATTTTAAGATCATTCACTTTTATCTTTGTAACCTCATTACTAGCTTCTTCCTGAAAGTGGCCACACATTCTGGTTTAAGGTAAGGAATTCCACCAGCCAGAGGTAAAAAATCTTTACCACTTTCATCAGCAATTGTGCCTACTCACCCCCTGCATTAGTCCATTTGTGTGATCATAACAGGGATTTATAAATACCTGAGTCTGGGTATTTATTAAGAACAGAAGATTGTTTTCTCACAGAGGCTGGGAAGTCCAAGATCAAGGTGTCAGCAGATTGGGTGTCTGGTGTGGGCTGCACTCTGCTTCCAAGATGATGCCTTCTTGCTGCACCCTCTTCACATGGGGGAAAAGTGGAAAGGCAAAAAGGATGAACATCATGTTCTCACATGGCAGAAAAGATGGGAGGGCCAGGCTAGCCTCTCTTGTAAGATCATGAATCCCATTCACAAGGGCCAAGTCCTTATGCCTTAGTCACCTCCCAATGGCCTTAGTTCTTAATACCATCACCTTGGGGTTAAAGTTCTAACACATGAATTTTAAAAGGACACAAACTATACACCTCCAGATGCCCTGGTCAAACGTTGTCCTTCAGCCTTGAGCCATAATTAGTTAACTCTCTTTCCTGGCATGAAACTGAGGGGTGGGGAGGAGAGAATATAAAGGAAACCCTGAGAACCACCATAGGCTTTAGAGGATCTCAAACTCTAAAACCTACAGGGGCCAGGTAGGAATTGCCAATGTATGAAGCAGCTCCAGTGGGTGGATACTAAGTGGCAAGCTGGAAAGTGGGTACCCCATTTAAAGGGAGGCACCCCTGCTGAGTGTAACCACTTCTCATGGTGTAGAAGGGGGATTCTGGATTCCCAGATGTGATTTAAAAAAAAAAAGATTGCTATGATCAGAATGTCTGTTTCATCCTCAAATTTTATGTTAAAATTCTAAGTGATGGTATTGGGAGGTGGTCCTTTGAGAGATGCTTAGGCCACAGAGGAAGATCCCTCATGAATGAGATTAGTGCCTTATAAAAGGGATCCCAGAGAGCTGCCTTGTAACTTTCCACCATGTGAGGACACAGCTAGAAAAACAGTGTCAGGAAGCAAATGCCCACTAGGCAGCACCAGTGGCTTAGTCTTGGACTTCCCAGCCCCCAGAACTGTGCAAAATAAACCTCTGTTGCTTATAAGTTACCCAGTGTAAAGTATTTTGTTATAGCCGCCTAAATGGACTAAGACAAAGACATAAATCCATTTTTCTTGGTGAAACCTTTTCGTAAATGTCGATTGAATTATTTCTTTTCCAACACACACACAAAAGATCCAGAAATCCTCTACCTCCTCCAGAAAGTCATCTCTTTTTCCCCTACCCCACCCTGTCTTTCTCTCTTCCTTATCCTCCCCATCCTCCCTCCCCGCCCAGTGTTCTGTGTCTGACCCACCCTAGTTACCCACAACATCCTTCTTGTTCAGGTTGTTCATGTGCTTACTAAGAAGCACGGAGTTTGCCTTCAGACAGTCCTGGGTTTGAGCTCTATTCATCTATTAGTCCCAGCTCTATTAGTCAGTAGTCACACAGATGTCTCTAAGCCTCAGTTACCTCACAATAAAATGGGGATCGTTGTAGTGTCTAGCCACAGTGCTGGCATAAAAGTTGAAGCACCAGGCCTGACTATAGTAAATGCTGCACAAATGATTGCTCTTTGAGTCCAAGAACTGCATCTCCTTCATCTCCCCGACATTGCAGAGGACTAGGCATAAGGTAACATCAGTTTCTTTATTCATTTTTTAAACACAGATATTTTTAACTGAGAAATGTTGATTTTAAAGATTTTATACATGTTACCATGCAGGTCATGCACAAAAAAGGAAGAAGCAC
Source organism: Pongo pygmaeus (assembly GCF_028885625.2). NCBI lineage: Eukaryota > Metazoa > Chordata > Mammalia > Primates > Hominidae > Pongo > Pongo pygmaeus. The sequence goes on from NC_072391.2 coordinate 46,205,327, forward strand.
TGCTTTCTAACCAGGAATACTAGGAGTACAGGGATTTTGGTTTCCTATGATATTGAAAACCTACAGCCACCAGCCCATCATGTGAGCTCAAGTTGACTTAGCATCTTTTGGAAAAAGTGAGAAGAGTCAAAAACGACCTCAAGATTATATATTTGCATATTGTCTGTGTTTTGCTCACAAAACAGGAGAAGTTGGAAATCGCAGTCCAACCAAGCTGAAAATGGATGCCCAGGACATTTCCTTCAAAGACAAATGTTGCTTCTACTTATGATTAGCTTATTCTGTGGCCTTTGATTCCAAAGGTATCAGAGACTCAGCTTCTTAAAGAAGTGTGTATGTGTGAAACATACAGGGAAAGTTTGTTCGTTAGAGAGTGAGAACAAATATTTGGGTAAAACAGACCAGAGAAGGCAAACATATTTGAGATTTTGAATTTTGCAAGACTCCTTCCTTTAATGACCTAATCAACGATGGGAAAAATAAGTGCCACTGGAAGAAAATAACCAGTGACTATTTTCGTCTAAGTGAAGTAGAGAATTACACCAAATAGAGTATATAGATAATTCATATCTGCTATCACAGGGCTGGATTGGCAGATGAGAGTGGGAAAGAAACATAGCTTTAGGGACAAAGACACCAAAGTTGTGAAATCTAATACTGGAAAATCATGTACTTTATCTGACAAGTGTTTACGCACTAGACTCCCACAGGCTAGAGCTACTATTAGATAAACAGCATATAAATGTGCTTTCCACGGGACACTATGGCTCAAACTAGAGTGTCTAGTCTGCTTTAATCCAAGCCTCGATTGTCACTCAAAATACAGAGTTCAATTCAACAGTCATTTAATACACATCTATTTGTTATTGCAAACTCTGCCAAATACTGTTGAGAATAGATAGACGAACAAAGCAGATGTTGTTCCCAAGTAGCCCTTAATAAAGGGGTGGAGATAAGCGAGGTTTACATATGAATGCCATATAATGTAGAATACATAAACACCTATAAACAAAACATGAGCAGAGTGGTGTGAGCATATGAGAAAAATACTATTTCAGACTGAGAAGTAAGAGGAAACTTTATGAAATGATTAGTCATGAAACAGAAATGGAAGATAGATAGAAATTTGATGAAAGGTGATTTAGAAGCACACTAAATAGAAAACCCCACGGGGAAGACTCAGAAGAGAAAAGGGCATTTTGGGGGAACCCAATAAGTTCTAAAAAAAGGTTGTTAAAGGATGTAATTATCTATCAAACCATAATATTAGATTAAATCGTTTTTAATTCTCCAGGATTAATTAAGTAGTTTTTTATTATATGGTCCTAAGAAGATTGTAAACATCTTGATTTCATGGAATTCTCCTCTTTTCAATTTAATAGTGCACCCTTAGTAGGAGTTTAGTAATGCACATTTGACAATGAGTTAATCGTACCCAACAGAGTGTAAGTTCCTCCACTGGGTTTTCAAATGTATTGAAAAAGGGATTGTAAATTCAATAAAAAGTTTATTCACATCATTATATCCAGTTTTTAGCTAAATTCTTTGTAATAGTTAGCCTGGAATAAGTGTAGTTTTATTGTCTTCAGATTATGCGGGGTTTGCGATCAACTGCCCTTCTTTAGATCTCATCAATATCTGGCTTCTGATGTTACTTGCTCACACCTGGTTCCCAGTAAGAGGTTTGCTTCTACAAAACATAACATGCTTCCTGGTCAGCAGAGCTTTTCTCTCTGTGTCCATTGTCCTTGGAAAAGGTGTTGGTCCAGTATGCTAGACCCATCCTCTTCTCTGAGAAATGCCCAACCTACTCCTGCCAGGATATGCCTCTGGCAGGTATGTTCCTAATTATATGACCCCGCCCCCCTTAGGTACAGCTATTTGGATCAAGGGGATGCCAAATGTGCCAAATTCTCTCTCCTGGAAGATTCTGATTGTGAGACATAGAATAAGGGTGGTAAGCTGACTCAAGTCAGTGGCAACTTTCTAGAGGGGTGGCCTATGTATTGATCAGGGTTCCTTTGTTGCCAGCAGAAGAGACTGACTTTGGTCGTTTATTGGAATGGGCATTTATGGTAATATAGGTACCTCATAGAATTGTTGGAAAAGCTGAAAAACTTGATAAGGCACAGAACCCAGGTGACCCTTTAATAAATGGTAACTTTGGGAATAGTTTTATGGTAAGAACAAGCTCTTCCAGGCACTACAGCCCAAATAGATAAATCCCAACTGTTTTGAGTCTCTTAAATTTCTGATTAGTGTTCAAATTTCAGGATTAAACAGCCAATTGGACTATCTTGTGTGATGAGGTTTTTTCTTAACTAGGGCCTCTGTTTATAATTCCACCAGGCTGTGTTCAAAAGGGAAATAATACTTTTTCAAAAGGAAGGTTGGAATGGTGTTAGAAAGAGGAATGAATGTTGGGTAGCCTAAAATAACAATACTCAGGGTCACCAAAGAGGTCCTGCTCCAGCCTTTTCTAGAGATGTGATTTTTCTGTCTTTCTAGGGTTCCTGAGAGGCCTCACTCTCCTTCCAGAAAATTCCCTTTTCTGTTTAAGCTGGCTTGAGTTGGTTTATGTTAATTTCAATCAAACATTTATTAACCAAGACACCATTCATCAATTTCTACAAGAAATTAACCTCAACCTTGGCCCTCCCTTGAAACAGACCCAAGTATCGATTGGGTTGCCCATAAGAAATTACTAACCTGTAAGATTAGAGTTGGTGTGCACCAAGTGAGCTGTGTGTGTTGGCCTTGGATCAGTGTCTCTAGTCTGTTCATTTCCATTCACAGAGACTCTTTATGTCCATCCATGCCCTCTTCTCCAGCTCCTGAGTGGATAATAGAATAATTTTTAAATACAATAAGGGGTCTAAGGTTGGAAATGCTCTCATAGCAAGCCAAACAAGCCCCTGGAGCCATGGTAACCATGCAGAAGTGTGCTCCATTACCTTGAATCCTAGAGGAGAGAGAGATGCTCACTGAATCCCAGGGCTGCAGGGCCAGTCAAAGATAATTTTAGAGCAAGGATATTCTGCAGTCCATTTTCCTTGGATTCTGAAACAAAAGGAAATTCTGTTTAAGTGAGGGAATGGGCTGGGGCAGCAGCCTGAACCACATAAATTGGGTAGGGTGTGTGTAAAGGCTTGGGAGTCTTTTTCCTTAGAAATATTCCTACTTGAAAGTGTAATATTATTATAACAGTAGCAATATGAGTAATAACAAGAGCTCAACTGCTTCAAGTAGTTGCTACATTTCTAGCTCTGTATTAAGTGCTTAAGATTAAGTAATTAAGATTAGTCATTTCTGTTAATGGATTGGTCTTTCATGCCCTTAAGAAGAACAATAGTCATGTAATAGAACTAGGTTCTCCCATGCATACACTTTTAAAGGCCCTTGTTTGAACCTCTTTTTGGACATGTAGCATTTCCTGTGTGTTTTGTGGTTTTCTAGCTCAATCAATCATCTCTTTACTAGCCATGCTGTTGTGTGGATTTTGGGAAGTTGAAATTGGGGAATGGCACAGAAGAGTAATTAGACATGTGCCTGCCCTCAGGGAGCTCACAGCTGAATGGAAAAGACCAAAAACAAAAGAAGCAAAAAAATACTAATAGCCAAATAATAATATCCTGTGGGTTCCCACTGATGTATTTTCCATTCCTATGGCAATGGAGAACAGAACAAAATGAGAGAATGTTTCCTTCTGGAGTAGGAAAGGGCACGGAAGAATAGAACACCAAATCCATCCCTGAAGGCTGAAAAGGTCTACAAGGCAAGTGAGATGCTTCTTATTTCCCCTGATATATCATGAATATTTGAAACATTTAATTCAACTTTGAACTCTCTTTCATGCTCACCAATTTCAGGTCCTGGGAGAGGACATCGCACCTAGTAGGTGCAATGATAAATGTTTCTCAAACTGGCTCAAAGGACATGAAGTCTCGAAGTCAGACTTGCTTGTTTTAAAAATAAAATTCAACAAGTTGTGTTTTGCTGTGAAAGGTATAGACTGGCATGTTTAAGTTGAAGTGTAAATAATTCTAAGTTTGGATTGTGTTAAAGACTCTTGAGATTCCTTCTTTTTTCGGAAGAGGAAGAAGGGGAGGATATATATAGATGGATGCAATTAATGACGGAATTTTCCAAAGCGAGGGTAAACTTAATATATTACAGACAGCCTCCCCTGCTCATACTGTAGGTGTGTGGGCTTCCAAAGGGAAAATCCTACATTTATTAGACATTCCAACTTGATATCAGCTCCTACCACTCTTTTTCTGCTCTCCATACAGCCACAGAGGCCTTGCAGATGCTCCTCACACAGGATACGCCTTCCCCATCTGTATTTGCTACCATCAACATGCAATGTCTCTGAAAAGCGAAGGACACTAGGAATCCTGATGCTTCCCATTACTGATTGAGTGATCTCGGACAATGACATCCTTGGACTAAGGCTCATTCTCCTCACTGGAAAAATAAAGAGGATGGGTCATGCCCACATCCTTTACAGAGCTGTCAAAAGGATTAACTGAGATACTATGGATGGGGGTGTTTTGAAATCATTTCCAAGGGCTATACATTTTAATGAATTTTGTTCTAACATTGTCTCATGTGAATTAATTGATAAGGTTACAAGTCCCTTAGGAGGTAAGGTGGAGGACTGGGAAGTTTCAACAGGGAAGCATGAGAAGAGAGATTCAAGAGGAGTTGGAAACAGACCATGAGTTCTGTACCTAGAACACTTAACCTGGGCAAAGGATTTCACAACTGGATCCCAGAGTCTTAAAACTGTACACAAAGCATACATAAATGTAGAGTTGTGCATTTTTCCTGAGGGACAAAGTCTTTGCTTTCCTCAGTTTCTCAAGGAGTTCCATTGTTTAGGATGCTGATGAGGCATTGACCTGTGATTGTGGGAGCCATGCAAGTTGCATAACTCCCTGCATGGGATCAGGAAGCCAGGAGCAACTTTGGGGTTAGTTTGGAGGGAGGAGTGCAGAAGAGCTGGAAGGGTGATCAAATCAAACTGACTCTGCCATCATTTTGCCTGGTGCCCAACTACTCAACCAATACACCTAGCACAACAAGCTTTGTATTTTATCGCTGGATTAATTTGCTCCTGCTGCATAACAACACATCCCAGAACCTAATGGTTTAAACAATAGCATTTATTTACTACATGATTCTATGGGTCAGCAATTTGGGCTAGACTAAGCTGAGTGATTCTTTGGTCCCAGCTGGGCTCACTAGTGAATCTACAGTTGGCTGTCAAGTTGTCTGTGGGCTGGCTGATCTGGGCTGGCCTCAAGTGGGGCAGCTCATTGCTTGTTCATAGGATAGCTGGGCAGGAATATAAGATAGCAAGAGAAAGCTTCTGGGGGCCTAGGCTCAGAATTGGCACACCATCACTTCTATGGCACTGTCACGGGCTATTCCATATTCAAGGGAAAGAGGAACCGACTCCACCTCTTGGGCTGGGTGTGGTGGTTCACTCCTGCAATCCCAGCAATTTGGGAGGCCCTGGCAGGAGGATCACTTAAGGTCAGGAGTTCAAAACAGCCTGGGCAAAAAAACAAGACTCTGTCTATACAAAAATAAAAATAGATTAGCTGGGTGTGGTAGCACCTGCCTGTAGTCCCAGCTCCTCAGGAAGCTGAGGTGGAAGGATTGTTTGAGCCAAAAAATTTGAGGCTGCAGTGAGCTGTGACTATGCCTCTATACTGTAGCCTGGGTGACAGAAGGAGACTCTATCTAAAAAAAAAAAATACACCTCTTGATGGAATGAGCTAGATAAAGTCATATTGCAAAGGACATGGATACAGGGAGTAATGAGGGATGGAGGCTATTTTTGCAATCAACCACATCTCCCAACCCCACGCCTAATTCATCAGCCAATTTGGGATTCCCTTCCATTTAACAGGAATTCTGTTCTCCTTGATCTTATACTGACATCTTTGGCAAAAAGAGAAACCCTCAGGTGGAGATCATGAATGGGCCTAGAGAGGAGAGTGGCTTTCCCAAGGTCACACAGCAAGGAAGCAGCATGGCCAGGACCAGCACTCCCTTCTGTCATTTCTTTTCCTTTATCAGCTACATCACAACACACCTCACTCGATTCTTAATGTTTGGGGACTCCTGAAAGCAGGAATCTACATCAGTGTTTCTCAAAGTATTTGTAAAGGAGAACAAGTTTTTGCAGTTGTTGTTTTGTTGGTTTTATTTCTTATCCATCCTGGACCACTGGCATGCAGCTCAGGCCAGGTATGACATATCTTGTGAATTTGGCAACACCCAAGCTGCCTCATGATCTATTCAATGAAGCATGTCCCTGGATCACAAACTTGGATGTCACCACAATATTAAATTGCTATGAAAGTTTCTAAACACTTACTCTTACTTTCTGCAATCATCCTCCTGCAGACTGGTAACACACACTTGGCAGGGTGCTATCACACCCTGAGTAGCTTTTGCTCTACATCCATTGTCTCATTCTATTTTCATCATATCCTGAGGAGGTAGGAAAACTGGGGCTTGGTGGCCCTTCTGAATCAGATAAGGAAAGTGGAAGCCTGGAAAAGTAAAGGGCTTATCTAAGATCACAAAGGGGTAGGCCAGGAGTAGGACACAGGGCTCCAGACACCCTGTTCAGTGCTCTTCTTAGCCTGCACCATGTCACTCTGCCTGCCTCAACTGAAATTCAAAAAAAATAACCAAATGTGTTTAGTCAAAGAAATCAGTTTTCTCTTCACATCTCAAGCCTAAAGCTCAACCTGAGTTACTGAGGCTGATGAAAGTTTACCTTGCATGTTTGGGATTTATGCATTATTTACATAATCAGATTGATCCCCCTATGCTCAGAGAAACCAATTCAAAATGTAGTTACACGATATTTCACGTTTAAGCATTTAATAGGCTCTTCATCACTTCCCCAGGAGCATGTGGGCCCCAGGGCAGTAATGAGAAGGTTTCTCCCGGGTGCTTCACAAAGCCAAGTTGCTGAGGCAGCAGAACCAGTCCCCACTTCCCTGCAACCTATGGCTGCATTCTCCTTGGCTGACACCAGCAAAGTCAGAGAACAGGAAGTGGTGGTGGTGAGAGGGCGGCAGGCCCACAGCTCGAAGAGGTCCCAGCCCTGCTTTCACTGTAGAAGGGATAAAGAATATTCACCTGCCATGTGCACCCTCCACACGGCCCAGGGAAGGGCCCATTCTTGCACCACATTGTCATATTCCATGACTTAATCCAGGAGCAAATGGCTCTGGGCTGAGGTTCTGCCCATCTGTGATGCTGGGCTGTGGAGATCATATGACTCTGGTCTTAGAAGAGGCAACACCCCCCTACCCCCAACCAAATTCTCTTCTGGGCCTGTGCTCTGTGATGCTTCAGAGTTGAGAGGAGCCCTTTTGTCTTGACTTAGCAGACCTTACACTCCCCAGACACTATACCAGCATATAGGCAAGACAGCCAGGACCTCCATGGGACAAGCTTTAGGGGTCATAGTTTGACATGAAGACATTGAAGAAACCAGCAGGGCCACTCTTGAATCTCAGAGTTCAGCAAAGAGGCCTGGATCTTTGGAATTCTGAAATTCCAGGCTGATGGAGGGAGGGTCTTTAAGCATTTCGTGCAGGATTTAACTGTGCTCCATATCCTCACTGTTTTATATATTAACTATCAGATGAAATTTCCCTTGGGGCCAGGTGCGGCCGCTCATGCCTGTAATCCCAGCACTTTGGAAGGCAGAGGCGGGTGGATCACTTGAGGTCAGGAGTTCCAGACCAGCCTGGCCAACATGACGAAACCCGTCTCTACTAATACGTTTTTGTATTTTGTAAAAAATAAAAAAATTAGCTGGGCGTGATGGCACATGCTTGTAATCCCAGTTACTCGGGACGCTGAGGCATGAGAATTGCTTAAAACCAGGAGGCAGAGGTTGCAGTAAGCCGAGATTGTGCCACTGCACCCCAGCCTGGGTGACAGAGGGAGACTGTGTCTTAAAAACAAAGGAAAAGAAAAAAATTTTTCTTTGAATAAAAGGCTCAATAGCTGGAAATGCAAAAGGAAACCACTGAAGTATTTCAACACCCTCATTTCTACTTGGGGATTGAGGAAACTGAGGTCTAGGTGGGGAAAGTGATGCCCAACAAGAGTGGCATGCTCAAGGCCACGCAGCTAACAGAGACCAGACAAACCACGAGGATCTAGTAGTTTTTCCCACTGGCCCAAGGATCTTTCCTCCACACTCACCTAACATTCCAGTTCCTCTCTATTCCAATGCCTTACCTGGCCTCAGGTGCAGGGGCATCATCTTAAAGGGGCAGAGGCCTCCAACACTTTGGGGGGCCTCACTGCTGTCTTGAGGTCTTACACATTCCCTCTAGCTGAAAGACTCTTCCTGCAGATGTTCATTTGGCTGGCTTCCTTTTGGCACTGACATCTTGATCCAATGTCATCTCAGAGAGGTTTGTCCTGCCTTTCCTTTAAAAGTGACTTCTCTACCATCCTTACAAACACATGCCAGGCACCTTCTTCCACATTTTATTTTCTTTATAGCCCTTATTAAAAACTGAACTTGTCTTGTTTGCTAGACTAATTAACATCTGTCTTTCCCAAAAGAATGTAAAGTCATGATCAGGGACCTTGTCTGTCTCATCTACTATTTTATCAGCTCCTAGCACGCTGTCTGTCACATAGTAGGCACTTTGTATGTCTTTGAATGAATGAGTGTTCACTTCCTTTTGTATATGAAACATAAGACTTTCAGAGTCATCACAATTTGCTCCAGTGTTCAGTGGGTTTGTCACCACAAATTGCTCCAATCAAACTCATCACACACATTTGTGAAAGAATCTGCATGAACCTTTCATCTTCAAGATGCTCACAGCTGAGCTGCTCTGGCAACATCTCAGCTGCTAAATACCAGGGCCATAGAAAAAGCATCCAGATCCACTTGGCCTTGGTTTCCTGGGTAACCAAGGTTGTGTGCTTAGATGCACATGACCAAACAGGACTCTCCCAGGGGACATGGGTATTGAAAACTCAAGCACCAGCTGCATGTTTTTTTTGTCTTGTTTTGTTTTTTGTTTTTTATTATTATTATACTTTAGGTTTTATGGTACATGTACGCAATGTGCAGGTTAGTTACATATGTATACATGTGCCATGCTGGTGCGCTGCACCCACTAACTCGTCATCAAGCATTAGGTATATCTCCCAATGCTATCCCTCCCCACTCCCCCCACCCCACAACAGTCCCCGAAGCGTGATGTTCCCCTTCCTGTGTCCATGTGTTCTCATTATTCAATTCCCACCTATGAGGGAGAATATGTGGTGTTTGGTTTTTTGTTCTTGCGATAGTTTACTGAGAATGATGATTTCCAATTTCATCCATGTCCCTACAAAGGACATGAACTCATCATTTTTTATGGCTGCATAGTATTCCATGGTGTATATGTGCCACATTTTCTTAATCCAGTCTATCATTGTTGGACATTTGGGTTGGTTCCAAGTCTTTGCTATTGTGAATAATGCAGCAATAAACATACGTGTGCATGTGTCTTTATAGCAGCATGATTTATAATTCTTTGGGTATATACCCAGTAATGGGATGGCTGGGTCAAATGGAATTTCTAGTTCTAGATCCCTGAGGAATCGCGACACTGACTTCCACAAGGGTTGAACTAGTTTACAGTCCCACCAACAGTGTAAAAGTGTTCCTATTTCTCCACATCCTCTCCAGCACCTGTTGTTTCCTGACTTTTTAATGATTGCCATTCTAACTGGTGTGAGATGGTATCTCATTGTAGTTTTGATTTGCATTTCTCTGATGGCCAGTGATGGTGAGCATCTTTTCATGTGTTTTTTGGCTGCATAAATGTCTTCTTTTGAGAAGTGTCTGTTCATGTCCTTCGCCCACTTTTTGATGGGGTTGTTTGCTTTTTTCTTGTAAATTTGTTGGAGTTCATTGTAAATTCTGGATATTAGCCCTTTGTCAGATGAGTAGGTTGCAAAAATTTTCTCCCATTTTGTAGGTTGCCTGTTCACTCTGATGGTAGTTTCTCTTGCTGTGCAGAAGCTCTTTAGTTTAATTAGATCCCATTTGTCAATTTTGGCTTTTGTTGCCATTGCTTTTGGTGTTTTAGACATGAAGTCCTTGCCCATGCCTATGTCCTGAATGGTAATGCCTAGGTTTTCTTCTAGGGTTTTTATGGTTTTAGGTCTAACGTTTAAGTCTTTAATCCATCTTGAATTGATTTTTGTATAAGGTGTAAGGAAGGGATCCAGTTTCAGCTTTCTCCATATGGCTAGCCAGTTTTCCCAGCACCATTTATTAAATAGGGAATCATTTCCCCATTTCTTGTTTTTCTCAGGTTTGTCAAAGTTCAGATAGTTGTAGATATGTAGTGTTATTTCTGACGGCTCTGTTCTGTTCCATTGATCTATATCTCTGTTTTGATACCAGTACCATGCTGTTTTGGTTACTGTAGCCTTGTAGTATAGTTTGAAGTCAGGTAGTGTGATGCCTCCAGCTTTGTTCTTTTGGCTTAGGATTGACTTGGCGATGCAGGCTCTTTTTTGGTTCCATATGAACTTTAAAGTAATTTTTTCCAATTCTGTGAAGAAAGTCATTGGTAGCTTGATGGGGATGGCATTGAATCTGTAAATTACCTTGGGAAGGATGGCCATTTTCACGATATTGATTCTTCCTACCCATGAGCATGGAATGTTCTTCCATTTGTTTGTATCCTCTTTTATTTCCTTGAGCAGTGGTTTGTAGTTCTCCTTGAAGAGGTCCTTCACATCCCTTGTAAGTTGGATTCCTAGGTATTTTATTCTCTTTGAAGCAATTGTGAATGGGAGTTCACTCATGATTTGGCTCTCTGTTTGTCTGTTATTGGTGTATAAGAATGCTTGTGATTTTTGTACATTGATTTTGTATCCTGAGACTTTGCTGAAGTTGCTTATCAGCTTAAGGAGATTTTGGGCTGAGACAATGGGGTTTTCTAGATATACAATCATGTCATCTGCAAACAGGGACAATTTGACTTCCTCTTTTCCTAATTGAATACCCTTCATTTCCTTCTCCTGCCTAACTGCCCTGGCCAGAACTTTCAACACTATGTTGAATAGAAGTGGTGAGAGAGGGCATCCCTGTCTTGTGCCAGTTTTCAAAGGGAATGCTTCCAGTTTTTGCCCATTCAGTATGATATTGGCTGTGGGTTTGTCATAGATAGCTCTTATTATTTTGAGATACATCCCATCAATACCTAATTTATTGAGAGTTTTTAGCATGAAGGGTTGTTGAATTTTGTCAAAGGCCTTTTCTGCATCTATTGAGATAATCATGTGGTTTTTGTCTTTGGTTCTGTTTATATCATGGATTACATTTATTGATTTGCATATATTGAACCAGCCTTGCATCCCAGGGATGAAGCCCACTTGATCATGGTGGATAAGCTTTTTGATGTGCTGCTGGATTCTGTTTGCCAGTATTTTATTGAGGATTTTTGCATCAATGTTCATCAAGGATATTGGTCTAAAATTCTCTTTTTTGGTTGTGTCTCTGCCCGGCTTTGGTATCAGGATGATGCTGGCCTCATAAAATGAGTTAGGGAGGATTCCCTCTTTTTCTATTGATTGGAATAGTTTCAGAAGGAATGGTACCAGCTCCTACTTGTACCTCTGGTAGAATTCAGCTGTGAACCCATCTGGTCCTGGACTCTTTTTGGTTGGTAAGCTATTGATTATTGCCACAATTTCAGCTCCTGTTATTGGTCTATTCAGAGATTCAACTTCTTCCTGGTTTAGTCTTGGGAGGGTGTATGTGTTGAGGAATTTATCCATTTCTTCTAGATTTTCTAGTTTATTTGCGTAGAGGTGTTTGTAGTATTCTCTGATGGTAGTTTGTATTTCTGTGGGATTGGTGGTGATATCCCCTTTATCATTTTTTATTGCATCTATTTGATTCTTCTCTCTTTTTTTCTTTATTAATCTTGCTAGCAGTCTATCAATTTTGTTGATCCTTTCAAAAAACCAGCTCCTGGATTCATTAATTTTTTGAAGGGTTTTTTGTGTCTCTATTTCCTTCAGTTCTGCTCTGATTTTAGTTATTTCTTGCCTTCTGCTAGCTTTTGAATGTGTTTGCTCTTGCTTTTCTAGTTCTTTTAATTGTGATGTTAGGGTGTCAATTTTGGATCTTTCCTGCTTTCTCTTGTGGGCATTTAGTGCTATAAATTTCCCTCTACACACTGCTTTGAATGCATCCCAGAGATTCTGGTATGTTGTGTCTTGGTTCTCGTTGGTTTCAAAGAACATCTTTATTTCTGCCTTCATTTCGTTATGTACCCAGTAGTCATTCAGGAGCAGGTTGTTCAGTTTCCAGGTAGCTGAGCAGTTCTGAGTGAGATTCTTAATCCTGAGTTCTAGCTTGATTGCACTGTGATCTGAGAGATAGTTTGTTATAGTTTCTGTTCTTTTACATTTACTAAGGAGAGCTTTACTTCCAACTATGTGGTCAATTTTGGAATAGGTGTGGTGTGGTGCTGAAAAAAATGTATATTCTGTTGATTTGGGGTGGAGAGTTCTGTAGATGTCTATTAGGTCCACTTGGTGCAGAGCTGAGTTCAATTCCTGGGTATCCTTGTTGATTTTCTGTTTCGTTGATCTGTCTAATGTTGACAGTGGGGTGTTAAAGTCTCCCATTATTAATGTGTGGGAGTCTAAGTCTCTTTGTAGGTCACTGAGGACTTGCTTTATGAATCTGGATGCTCCTGTATTGGGTGCATATATATTTAGGATAGTTAGCTCTTCTTGTTGAATTAATCCCTTTACCATTATGTAATGGCCTTCTTTGTCTCTTTTGATCTTTTTGGTTTAAAGTCTGTTTTATCAGAGACTAGGATTGCAACCCCTGCCTTTTTTTGTTTTCCATTTGCTTGGTAGATCTTCCTCCATCCTTTTATTTTGAGCCTATATGTGTCTCTGCATGTGAGATGGGTTTCCTGAATACAGCACACTGATGGGTCTTGAGTCTTTATCCAATTTGCCAGTCTGTGTCTTTTAATTGGAGCATTTAGTCCATTTACATTTGAAGTTAATATTATTATGTGTGAATTTGATCCTGTCATTGTGATGTTAGCTGGTTATTTTGCTCGTTAGTTGATGCAGTGTCTTCCTAGTCTCGATGGTCTTTACATTTTGGCATGATTTTGCAGTGGCTGGTACCAGTTGTGCCTTTCCATGTTTAGCGCTTCCTTCAGGAGCTCTTTTAGGGCAGGCCTGGTGGTGACAAAATCTCTCAGCATTTGCTTGTCTGTAAAGTATTTTATTTCTCCTTCACTTATGAAGCTTAGTTTGGCAGGATATGAAATTCTGGGTTGAAAATTCTTTTCTTTAAGAATGTTGAATATTGGCCCCCACTCTCTTCTGGCTTGTAGGGTTTCTGCCGAGAGATCCGCTGTTAGTCTGATGGGCTTCCCTTTGAGGGTAACCCGACCTTTCTCTCTGGCTGCCCTTAACATTTTTCCCTTCATTTCAACTTTGGTGAATCTGACAATTATGTGTCTTGGAGTTGCTCTTCTCGAGGAGTATCTTTGTGGCATTCTCTGTATTTCCTGAATCTGAATGTTGGCCTGCCTTGCTAGATTGGGGAAGTTCTCCTGGATAATATCCTGAAGAGTGTTTTCCAACTTGGTTCCATTCTCCCAGTCACTTTCAGGTACACCAATCAGACGTAGATTTGGTCTTTTCACATAGTCCCACATTTCTTGGAGGCTTTGCTCATTTCTTTTTATTCTTTTTTCTCTAAACTTCTGTTCTCACTTCATTTCATTCATTTCATCTTCCATGGCTGACATCCTTTCTTCCATTTGATCGCATCGGCTCCTGAGGCTTCTGCATTCTTCACGTAGTTCTCGAGCCTTGGTTTTCAGCTCCATCAGCTCCTTTAAGCACTTGTCTGTATTGGTTAGTCTAGTTATATATTCTTCTAAATTTTTTTCAAAGTTTTCAACTTCTTTGCCTTTGGTTTGAATATCCTCCCGTAGCTTGGAGTAATTTGATCGTCTGAAGCCTTCTTCTCTCAGCTCGTCAAAGTCATTCTCTGTCCAGCTTTGTTCCGTTGCTGGTGAGGAACTGCGTTCCTTTGGAGGAGGAGAGGCACTCTGGTTTTTAGAGTTTCCGGTTTTTCTGCTCTGTTTTTTCCCCATCTTTGTGGTTTTATCTACTTTTGGTCTTTGAGGATGGTGATGTACAGATGGGTTTTTGGTGTGGATGTCCTTTCTGTTAGTTTTCCTTCTAACAGACAGGATCCTCAGCTGCAGGTCTGTTGGAGTACCTGGCCGGCCCTGTGAGGTGTCAGTCTGCCCCTGCTGGGGGGTGCCTCCCAGTTAGGCTGCTCGGGGGTCAGGTGTCAGGGACCCACTTGAGGAGGCAGTCTGCCTGTTCTCAGATCTCTAGCTGCGTGCTGGGAGAACCACTGCTCTCCTCAAAGCTGTCAGACAGGGACATTTAAGTCTGCAGAGATTGCTGCTGTCTTTTTGTTTGTCTGTGCCCTGCCCCCAGAGGTGGAGCCTACAGAGGCAGGCAGGCCTCCTTGAGCTGTGGTGGGCTCCACCCAGTTCAAGCTTCCCGGCTGCTTTGTTTACCTAAGCGAGCCTGGGCAATGGCGGGCGCCCCTCCCCAAGACTTGCTGCCGCCTTGCTGTTTGATCTCAGACTGCTGTGCTAGCAATCAGCAAGACTCCTTGGGCGTAGGACCCTCTGAGCCAGGTGCGGGCTATAATCTCCTGGTGCACCGTTTCCTAAGCCCATCGGAAAAGCATAGTATTTGGGTGGGAGTGGCCCGATTTTCCAGGTGCCGTCTGTCACCCCTGGAAAGGGAACTCCCTGACCCCTTGTGCTTCCCGAGTGAGGCAATGCCTCGCCCCTGCTTTGGCTGGCCCATGGTGCGCTCACCCACTGACCTGCGCCCACTGTCTGGCACTCCCTAGTGAGATGAACATGGTACCTCAGATGGAAATGCAGAAATCACCCGTCTTCTGCGTCGCTCACGCTGGGAGCTGTAGACTGGAGCTGTTCCTATTTGGCCATCTTGGCTCCTCCCCACCAGCTGCATGTTTTTTACCTGCTCAAGTAGCCATGGCGTGAGGCTCTGACAATTAGCTCAGTGGCTTGATCTCCAGGGCCAGACCCAAAATATCAGTGGACAAGATGCCCAACCCCAATACCAAATGTTTACATCCAAGCCCAGGGAATGCGTGGGCTCCAGGCTGTTGAAGATGTAATTGTATATTAATTCACATTTTGTTGTATGTGTACTGTTATAATCAGACAAAAATTGAATACCCTATTCTTCTATGCATGGAACCAAGTCACACCTAATATGCTAATCTAAAAGTATTCCCTTTCATGTCAATTCATCAAGAAGATTGGGCAATTGTAAATATTTATTTACTCAACATTGAAGCACCCAAGTATATAAAACAACTACTAACAGAACCGGAAAAAAATAAACAGCAATACAATAATGGAGGGGACTTCAGTATTGATCCTCAGCAATGAGAGATTATCCAGACAGAATAATCTGTCAAGGAAGAAATGGCAAATTTGAACATTACTCCAGATCAAACAGACCTAGCAGACGTATACAGAATGTTTCATTCAACAACATTAGAATACACATTCTTCTCAAGTATGCATGGACATCCTCCAGGACAGACCATATGTTAGGCCACAAAACAAGTCTTAACAGATTTAGAAAGATCGAAATTGCATCAAGCATCTTGTCCATTACAAGGATATCAAACTAAAAATCAATAAGAATAAAAGTTGAAGACTTTACAAATAAGAAGAAATTAAACAACACCCTCCTGAAAAACCAATGGATCAAAGAAAACATCAAAAGGGAAAGTGGAAAGATATCTTGAAATATATGAAACTGGAAATGCAACATGTCAACACCTATGGGTTGCTGCAAAAGTAGTTCTAAGAAGAAAGTGTATAGCTATATATGACCTCATTAAAAAAATGAAAAATCTCAAAAAAAAGCCCTAACTGTACACTTGAAAGTTCAAAAAACTAAGTCCAAAGGTAGCAGAAGAAAGGAAGTTACAAAGATTAGAACAGGAATAATGAAAGACTAGAAAAGATCAACACCACCAAAAGATTTGGTTTTTTGAAAAGGTAAGCAAAATTGACAAACCTTTAGCTAGATTAACCAAGAAAAAAAGAGAGAGAACTCAAATAAATGAAATTACAAATGAAAAAAGGATATATTAACCCCTACCACAGAAATGTAAAGGATCAAAACAGATTTGAAAAATTGTATGCCAATGAATTTCATAACATAGCAGAAATGGATAAATTCCTCAAAATATACAACCTACAAAGCCTAAATCATGAAGACATAGGAAATATGAATAGACTAATAATGAGTAAAGAGATTGAATCAGGAATCAAAAATCTCCCAACAGAGAAAAGTCCAGGACCTGACGGCTTCAATGGTAAATAATATAAAACATTAAAGAAAAACTAATACCAATCTTTCTCGAACTCTTCCAAAAAATTGAATAGAGGGGACCATTTCCAAACTCATTTTATAAGGCCAGCATTACCCTAATACTGAATCCAGATAAGGACACCACCAAAAAACAATACTGCAGGCCAATATCCCTAATAAACTGTATTAGTCTGTTCTCATACTGCTATAAAGAAATGCCTGAAACTGGGTAATTTATAAAGAAATGAGGTTTAATTGGCTCACAGTTCTTCAGGTTGCACAGGAAGCATGGATGGGGAGGCCTCAAGAAACTTTTGATCATGGAGGAAAGGGAAACAAGCACATCTTGCATGGCCGGAGCAGCAGGAAGACAGTAAGGGGGGAATTGCTACACACCTTTAAACAACCAGTTCTCATGAGAACTCACGTGCTATCACGAGAACAGCAAGGTGAAAATCCATCCCCATGATCCAGTAACCTCTCGTCAGGCCTCTCCTCCAACATTGGGGATTACAATTTGACATGAGATTTGGGTGGAGGCAAAAATCCAAACCATATTATAAATATATATGCAAAAATTCTCACAAAATGCTAACAAACCAAATTCAACAACACATCAAACTGTCATTTGCCATGATTAAGTGGGATTTATCCCTGGGATGCAAGAATGGTTCAACATAAACAAATCAATAAATGTGATATACCACATTAACAGAAGGAAGGATAAAATCATATAGTCCAAATAGATGCAGAAAAATCATTTGACAAAATTCAGTGTTCCTTCATGAGAAAAACTCCCAGCACATTGAATATAGAAGGAATAAACTTCAATATTGTATGGCCATATATTACAAGCCCAACAAACATCATACTCAATGGTGAAAAGCTGAGAGCTTTTCCTCTAAGATCAGGAAGAAGACAAGTGTGCCCACTCTTACTACTTCTATTCAATGTAGCACTGGAAGTTCTAGTCAGAGCAAGTAGGCAAGAGAAAGAAATAAAATACATCCAAATTTGAAGGAATAAGTAAAATTGTCTCTGCAGATGGCATGACCTTATATATAGAAAATCCCAAGGACTCCACCCAAAACCTGTCGGAACAAATAAGGGAATTCAATAAAGATGCAGGATACAAAAGCAACATACAAAAATTAGTTGCATTTCTAATCAAAACCACAATGAGATACCATCTCACACCAGTTAGAATGGCAATCATTAAAAAGTCAGGAAACAATAGGTGCTGGAGAGGATGTGGAGAAATAGGAACACTTTTACACTGTTGGTGAGACTGTAAACTACTTCAACCACTGTGGAAGACAGTGTGGTGATTCCTCAAGGATCTTGAACTAGAAATACCATTTAGCCCAGCCATCCCATTACTGGTATATACCCAAAGAATGATAAATTTTGGTGCTATAAAGACACATGCACACGTATGTTTATTGCAGCACTATTCACAATAGCAAAGACTTGGAACCAACCCAAATGTCCATCAATAATAGACTGGATTAAGAAAATGTGGCACATATACACCTTGGAATACTATGCAGCCATAAAAAAGGACGAGTTCATGTCCTTCGTAGGGACATGGATGAAGCTGGAAATCATCATTCTCAGCAAACTATCACAAGGACAAAAAACCAAACACCGCATGTTCTCACTCATATGTGGGAATTGAACAGTGAGAACACTTGGACACAGAATGGAGAACATCACGCACCGGGGCCTGTCGTGGGGGTGGGGGGGAGAGAGGGGAGGGATAGCATTAGGAGATATATCTAATGTAAATGATGAGTTAATGGGTGCAGCACACCAATATAGCACATGTATACATATGTAACAAACCTGCACGTTGTGCACATGTACCCTAGAACTTAAAGTATAATAATAATAATTAAAAAACAAAACAAAAATATTAGTTGCAATTCTAACAATGAACTATCTGAAAAATAAATAAAGAAAACTTCATTTACAGCAGCATCAAAAACAATCAAATACTTACGAATGAATTTAACCAAGGAAGTGAAAGATCTGTACACTGAAAACTATAAAACACTGATAAAAGAAATTGAAGAACATACAAATAAATGAAAGGATTTCCCTTGTCAGTGGATTAGAATAATTAATATTGTTAAAATGTCCATACTATCCAAGTGATACACAGATT
The DNA here is from genome assembly GCF_028885625.2 of Pongo pygmaeus. Classification (NCBI taxonomy): domain Eukaryota; kingdom Metazoa; phylum Chordata; class Mammalia; order Primates; family Hominidae; genus Pongo; species Pongo pygmaeus. The sequence continues at coordinate 46,223,991 of NC_072391.2, forward strand.
CAGTGTAATTTCTGTCTAAATTCCAATGGCATTTTTTACAGAAATAGAAAACAATTCTAAAATTTACATGGAAACACACAAAAAAATAGCTGAAACAGTCTTGAGAAAGAAGAACAAAGGTGGAGGAATCATGTCCTGATTTCAAAATATATTACAAAGCTACAGTAATCAAAATAGTATGGCATTGGCATGAAAGCAGACATGTGGACACATGGAACTATATTGGTACCCCAGAAATAAATCCATACATAAGTACAACTAACATTTGACAAGAGCCTCAAAGATAGTCTCTTCAATAAATAGTGCGGGGAAAACTGGATATTCACATGCAAAAGAATAAATTGCACCTATCTGATGCCACTCACAAAAATTAACTTGAAATAGATTAAAGACTTAAACATAAGGCCCAGACTAAAATTCTTAGAAGAAAAAATCGGAAAAAGACTCTTGGACAATGAGTTTTTGGATATAACACCAAAAGCACAGTAACAAAAGCAACAATAAATAAGTGGGACTACATCAAACTAAAAAGCTTCTGCACAGCGAAGGAAACAATCAACAAAATGAAAAGGCAACCTATAGAAGGGGGAAAATATTTGTAAATCATAGATCTGATAAGGGGTTAATATCCAAAATATATAAGGAACTCATACAACGCAATAGCAAACAACTAATTAATTAGTTAATCAATTAATTAAAAAATGAACGGAGGACCTGAAAAAGGCAGCTTAAAAAAAAAAAGACATGCAAACGGCCAACAGGTACATGAAAAGGTGCACGACATCACTAATCATTTGGAAAATGCAGAAAAAATCACAAGATATCACTTCACACCTGTTAGAATAGCTGTTGTCAAAAAGACAAGAGATAAAAGTGTTGGCTAGAATGTGGAGAAAAGGGACCTCCTGTGTACTGTTGGTAGAAATGTGGATTAGTACAGACATTATAAAAAACAGTGTGAAGTTTTCTTTTAAAAATTAAAAATAGAACTGCCATAAGATGCAGCAATCTTGCTTCTGAGTATATAGCCAAAGGAAACAAAATCAGTATCTCAAAGAGATACTCCCATGTTCATTGCATCATTATTCACCATAGGCAAGATGTGTAAACAACCCAGGTGTCCATTGATGAGTGAATTATTGTATAAATACATATATGTATCTACATATACACACATAATGGAATACTATCCAGCCATAAAAAAGGAAATCCTGCCATTGTGAAAATATGGATGAACCGAAGAACATTATGCTAAGTAAAATAAGCCAGGTACAGAAAGACAAATACTGCACAATCTCACTTGTATGCAGACTCCAGAAAAGTCAAACTCATAGAGGTAGAGAGTAGAATGGTGATTGCATGAGACCAGTGGATGGCAAGGTGATGAGGAGCTCCCTGTCAGAGGGTAAAAATTTTCAGTAATAAGATAAATTCTGGGCATCTTATGTACTATATTGTATACTTGAAGTTTGTTAATAAAATAGATCTTAAATGTTTTAATAAAAAAAGAGATAACTGTGTGAGGTTATGGATAGGTTAATTAGCTGGTTTGCGGTAACCATTTCACTATGTGTGTGTATATATATATATGTGTGTGTCTATATATATATATATAGCTTAATAGGACCAGCTCCTGATATTTTTACCAGGATGCTAAATTCTAGATTACAAGAGTGTGCTTTCATGTCATTAAACCCACCCTTACACATCTTTGTGTTCTGTCTTCCCTGATCTACCTCCATCAGCTTCTTCTCTTCTGCACATTTTTTGGGTTTCTGCTGGCACCAATACCTAGGTCACACACTCTTTTAGTGAATAAGTTTTTTTCTCTGTAAAGGGATTATATTTACTCACTTTACCTATGCTTAAGACTGTTATTGGTCTAGTTATTATTATGAAAGCAATGAGGGGAGGCAGAGGTGGATATTTTGGAAGAAAGTATCATTTGGAGAAACACCCACCCCAGGAAAGGACTCTTGGAGAGAGGAGGCTATTCTCCTCTACCAAGAGAAAGAGGCTGCATCTACTACCTAACAGGGCCCAGGAAAATCTAGGAGTTCAGGTTTTATAGACATCTACCCAAATGTCTTGAGTCCATGTCTCAGGGACCCACTCCTTCCCTAACTTGGTCCTGACTTCAGCACAGAGCATCAGTTGAGGTTGTGCGTTCCATCTGCAGCCATAAAAAACAAGTGTCCTTTTAAAATTGTCATGGAGACTTTCTACATTTCACAATAGAAGGGTGAATTATCAAATTTCTGCTAAAGGCAGTGAGGGCTCAGTTCTACTCTAACCTCTAGAACGCATAAGGAATGACTCCTAGAATTAACTCCCAGAAAGATAAGAGGCCAGAGCATTTGTTCATGGGCTCCCATCCTGGTTGGGTGGGAGTGGCCCTCCAGGGTGTTAACTTGCCCACATTTCTAGATTTCACTTGTATGCAAGTCAGTACACGTTGTCATCACAAGATGACTTAGAGCTCACGTGGATCTGTGAACTGAACTAAGGACTAGGCCAAGAGGACTCAACATGCCATCCTCATTTACCTCCAAAGATCTTCTAATGTCTAGAGTTTCACGTGGCAATGGTTACCTGGAGACAAGGAGTAGGTGACCACCTTACGTGACACATAACTCTTCAAATTTCCACAGCCTCTTCCTGGCCAACTTGGCTAACTTAGAAAAATTTACTTTGCCTCTGTAGATGTTAGACTTCTAAATTGGGAGTTAGAATAGCCAGGTATCATAAAATTTGGAATGAACAAAAAGATAACCTGAACTAATATTTTCATTCTATGACTGAGAAAAAAAGTCTACCTGTCAAGATATAATTGACTTGATATTTAGATATCCTAGTTTTGTGATTCTTTTTCATTTGCCTCTCTCACTCCTCAAGCCCCAGCTGGTTGTCTTATGAGAGGAAGTAAATGACTCCATGGAGCCCATAACTACAGAATGTTTCTAGAAACATATCTATCCACATATATGTTGCTAGAAATGTATCTATGTTCACCAACCAGACTTCTGGATGGCCACCAGGACAATTGTCCCCTGCTTACCTTCACTGTGATACTTCACAACCACTTCAAACACAAAGCTATCCCAGACAGAACCCTCTTTTCCACAAATCTACATCTCTTCCTAAATTCCTGTTAATTCTATATTTTTCCTTTTCTCATACACTGTTGCTCACATCTATTTTGAGTCTGAAATTTTTCATTTTTCACTTCAACCACCGCAATCATCTTTTAACTGGTTTTCCTGTCATTAGTTTCCCTCCGCTCTAATCTGTCTTCCAAAGCACTGCCACAATGTTGCTTATAAAAATGCAAAAAGGAACAAGCTACTACACTTTCCAAAATCCAGTGGTTCACTATCACACATAACACACAATTATCTCTTCTTTTAACAAATAAGTACTGAGTACCTGCCCATTTTCTTGCTAGGTGCTGTGTTTATAGTGGCAAACAACACAAACATGCACCGCTAGTCATGGATCTTTAATTGCCATGGACTTTTAAAAAGCTTTATTCCTTTAAATGTGTTCTACTAGTACAGTCATGTTATATTTCCTGCTCACGTCCTAAAATTATTTCTTGAAACACTTCCACCTCTGCAAAATTATTTCAGTCATATTGACTTGGAGATCCTTTAAGAAACAAATCCCCGTGAAAGAAAAGTTTTATTAGCTGGCCAGCATGTTTGCTGAATGGACAAATGTACAATAAACTGCTACAGGGTAAAACTGGGATGAGCCAAACAAGGCACCCAGGGCACAAAATGTAAGGAGGCATTCACTCTCAGGGTGTGCCCTCCGTGCTCTGCTGCCCCACTCTAGTTTGGGTCCTGGACAGCCATTAGAAGCCAAGGATGACTGGGGGTGAAGAAGAAAAAGGTGTTTGTGTGAGCTGTCCATGGTGCTGATTAGGCAATTGCCGTTGTGCACTGTCCAGGGTTCTGTTTAGAAGCCGCACATCTATGGTTTCCTTTGCCTATGTGCAGCCTTGGCTTTCCATAGATCTTTGTTTGAGGATCAAAGTGGCTAAGGTATGTGGCACACCACAGGTTCCAGGCTTCATTCCAAAATGCACCAAGAAAACCAGACAGAATATGTCTCTGCCATTTGGTTTCTGGAAAAAACAGGTGCTGTGCATTCTCTGGTGCCTAGGGAAGCCAAAATACCCACCCCTTAACTCTGCAGGGCCATTATAAAAACGTGCTCTCCAAATTGTCTCTATAAATAATATCCAGGAATTTTCAAATGTCTCTGGGATGTCTTTCAATCCTGAGAACTAGAGGTGCTTTAAAGAGTTATTCTGAGTCTACTCAAAAGTACTGGCCTCATTAACAAATCAAAATCCCCATAAACAACCTGAATAGTCTCTACTCACACTGGGAAAAATCTAGGTAGATTAAGATTTTTTTCACTAAATTTTACCCTCTACGACACAAAGTTTTTCCAGAATGAAGATAAAAATAAAGTTAAAGGAAGAAGGAGAAGAATGGATTCCTCTATGGCAGCCTGCATTAAGCAGAAATTTGGCTTGCTTTTATCTATTTGTGTAGTTTTGTGATTCTTTGAGTGAAAAAAAATCTGTTAAATTGTGCATTGGTTTTGATTGGTCTTGTCTTCTGCAATATATACACAGACTCAATTTTGTGGGAAATTTCATATAGTAGGTGAATAGAATCCTAAAATGACAGACCTTGAAGATACCTAGTCTAACTTCTACATTAAACAAATGAAGAAACTGAGGTTAAATGGGGATCATTTCTCTATCAAGGTCATAAAATGAGCTGGTGGCAGAGCTAGAATCAGAGTTTAGATTTTCCAACTGCAAAACAAACATTCTCTTCTCACATGAAAATTCATCTTTCCCATAAGTTCTGGTCACCTGACATTGGAACTATGAAGAATATATAAGGGAAATAAGATTGCAATAAATCATAATAGTACTATGTCCTAGACACTGTGCTTTAATCGATGACTCTATAAAGTAGATATGATGACTACTGTTGTTTTATTATTTGTTGTCGTTTCTTATTGCTGTTATTCTTATTATCATCATCATCACACTTCCTTTGCAATGAAGAAATTCAGGTTTAGGGAGGTTCAGTAACTTACCTAAGGTCACAGAGATAGTAAGCTGCTGAACAGGGATTTATACTTAGATTTGTCTCCAAAATGTGTGGCTCCTTCACTAACACACTGTTCTACCTTCCTATTTTCTTCTTTGCTTGCTTTGAAAACATTTGGCTTTATGTTCACCTACATGAAATGCACTAAATCTCTGGTGATGGCAGTGTTTTACCTTTCTAACCAGATGCAGTTGAGCAGATCAATGCATGAAGTAAATCACAAAACTTAACAGGTAAGTTGCCCTATTGTCTATAATTATATAAGCTCAGTATAATTCAAATAATGGTGCTTATATCATGCTGTTTGGCCACACATGGCTAAATAATGCCTATTTTTTTATATTATTAAAAAAATAAACAAGTATCAAATTTATATCATATGCCAGTTAATTTATAGATCAGACTTCACATAATCTGTAAAACAACCTTGCATTATAGGTACAATTAACCCTGTTTTATGGATGCAGAAACTGAGGTCCAGCGAATTTAGATCACTTCTCCATCTTTTAATGTCATTTTGGCTGATTTTGGTGTTTTCAGGACTTGGCCTGCTTCAAATGACAAACCATTCTCCAGTGGGGCTGTGTCCCACATTTTGCTAATTTTGCCAGGGCAGCGAGTGCCTGGCTTATTTCGTTTTATTTTTGTTCCAATGTATTTCGGTGTATATTGTGATAGTTGCTCAGCAGAACTGGACAGCTTACACATGGCCAAGCACATCTCATTATCTCACTGTCGAGTGTGTGCTCATGTTCCCTTGTCCTGGAAAGCCCTTCCTTTCAACTCTAGATACTCAAATCTCAACGGTTGAGGCTCAAATGGCAACTCCTCCATGTCATTCTTCTTGATGTCTGCCCCAGAAAAATAATTTCTACTTCCTTTTAATTCCCATAGAAGCTCATTTAAGTTACTCGTTACATATTCACTTATTAATTTATTAATTGAGCAAGAGAGGATTTATTGCTTACCAGACATTATGCTTAAAAGTTAAGTTGGTTTTAAAAAGCCACTTATTAAAACATCTTATGGGCCAGGCGCGTTGGCTCACGCCTGTAATCCCAGCACTTTGGGAGGTGAATCACCTGAGGTCAGGAGTTCGAGACCAGCCTGGTCAACATGGTGAAACCCTTTCTCTACTAAAAATACAAATGTATTTTTGTATTGTACAAATGCTGGGTGTGGTGGTGCATGCCTGTAATCCCAGCTACTCAGGAGGCTGAAGCAGGAGAATTGCTTGAACCCAGGAGGTGGAGGTTGCAGTGAGCTGAGATCACACCACTGCACTCCAGCCTGGGCGACAGAGTGAGACTTCATCTCAAAAAAAAAAAAAAAAAAATCCTATGGCATTTATTGCATTCTACTTTTTGAGCTGCTTATTCACTTTAATTTTACTTCCATACTAATACACACCAAACTCTTTCAGGACAAAAATCACGTCTCATTTATATTCATATTAGGACATATGATACCAAACAAATTTCCAATAAATAGTTATTAGGAAAAATGTATTATTTGAAAAAATGAAGATATTGGTTAATTTTAAAATTTACATGAATTACTAAATCATTACTTCTAAAACAATTGGTCTAATCACATACAAAGTAACCCAGCAAGGATGTCATTAAAAAAAGAAAAAAGACCTAGAAATGAAGGGAGAGCAACACTCCTCGTTTCATTTGGTTTTGGTTTTGTTTTTCCAAAAATGTTTTATGTTTATCTACATGACCTGTCCCAAATCTCTGGAGAAAGCTTATGTTATGCAAATTGGTGCCAGAGGTAAATTACAAAACAGAAGTGAGCCTTAAGAACAATTGAGGTCCATCATATTGCTGGGGCCCATTAAAATTCTTCTTCCTCTCTGAGGCTTTGCTCTGCAAGGAAGTCAACAGTTGAACCTATTGCTAACTTGACTTTCGTTCTTAGTACCTGGGACACCTGGCTTGGTGTGAGTCTTTGTTTTTGTTTCTTTTAATATGACTGTGTGGTTCTCTGGCACCAGGCAGGCTCTTCTCCTCTGTTGGTGACTTTACTTTCTGCCATCTGTGAGCTCACCACCTGCAACTAGAATCTATAAAACTCAGTGGGATAAAGTTCTGGTTTTTGTAATTGTTGCTGAAGCATATTTTTTCTCTCTTTAAAAAAAATCCCTTTGTAATTTTAAAAGAGTCTTTAGCCATATGCAAGGTAAATAGCATCTATGGAATCAACTTCAAAACCTCCAAGTCGGCATAATGTTGTCTTAGGGAAATGTTAGGTTGACTCTTGATGGACATTGAGTCTAGATCTTTTTCCTGTCTTTTCCTATCTAAATCCTATTTTTTGTTGCTATCCTAGGAGCACACTGGAATCTACAATCTCAAGGTATTAGGGAAAAAATCTTTCTGACCATACCACCTATCCAAAGGATGAAAATCTAGCTCACTTCCAGCCTTTTCTGTTGTTATTTCCATACCTGCTTTACAAAATTCTGTACTTTTTCTCCTGCAATTGGCAACAGTCGTGCATGTGTGTATGGAGATGGCATCCTCTTTAGGGAACATATTAAATTGACTATGCACATCTGAATATCCTCTGTGATCACTAAATGAAAACCTCCAAAGGAAAGGGATAAAAGAAAGAGCTCAGAGAAGGGGGCAGAACATTACTGAGGCACCAAGGAAGTCTTCTAAAGAGTTCCATTTCAGTGAAGTATGTCCTGTTTTGATGGTACAAGTCTCTCTATATGTTTTTTAAATTACTGGCAAAAGAGTTTGAGAATCAACTGGTGCAAAGATTTCCAAAGGCTTATCAGTTTGTTGAATTCATCTTCCATCAATGACCTAGGAAAATACACCTGATAGAAGCCCTCCCCATTCCTGGACACTGAAAAATCTGCATATAAATAAAACATCTGTTAATCTCCTGGCTGATTTCCTGCCCCAATGGAGGCATAAAGCTGTGTTGTTATGGAAATGCAGCGAGATGGGGGTCACAATACACTTTCTGTCTTTATTATCATCTTCTCTGCTATAGAAAGTGTTCCGATGCAAGGCCACTAAATTTAGTCTCATTTTATAGACATTACAGAAACACATTTATTCCACCTGAAGCACTCAAAGGCCATGGTGAATGGGTTCCTATCTAGGAAGAAAGTCAGCCTCATTGAATGGAATCTTGTGAAATTCTAGATGTGATTATCTCCTCCATTCTGATGAGAGCAACCACATGGCTCAGGTTTACAGCAATGCTATCTGTACTTGTGGAAACAGGAGACAACTGTATGGAGAAGAAATCTTGTTGGCTCTTTCATTTGCTTTTGCAGGGAAAATATGGAGAATGCAGGAAAACACCCAGATTGAAATTTGGCTGCCCAAGCTGCAAATACTTAGGAAACCAAACAACTGGTATGATGTAATTGATGAAATAAGGAGAAGGGGGAAATGCACTTTTAAAGAGATGGAAGAATACACTGTGTGAGTTAATAAGCAATGCTGCAGAGACCTAAAACATGAGCCACATTTCACCATTTTAATAAAATAATTCCATTGGTTTGAGGCACATTTTTTTCCTTTAAAAAATCCTCATTTTACAATAAATATTTGTTGATCCCTTTTTGCATGTCTAGCCATATAAATTTTCCATGAAGTAGTTAGCTTTTGATTCTGTGGTTTGAAACCTGACTTGCCATGTTGCCTCAATGAGCCCTTTTCTTTCTTTATAATAAGGAACTAATAATAATGCTGAAGTTGAACATTATTATGAGGAGTTCATCCCTAGGATGAGCAAAGTATCTATAGACCTGAGTTAGAATCCTTGCACATCTGTTATGACCTTGAATGTTATTTTATTTTTTTGAAACTTGCTTCTTGGTCTATAAAATGAAAGTAATGAGGTCTACCTCTTAAAAGTGCTCTGGAGATGAAATTATATAATGCAGTAAAGGTCATATCCTGGTGTGCCACACATAGTTTAGGAAATGTGAGGACTACTGAAAAGGTGACACAAAGCCACTTCTTTCCAGATGCTAACGTTTAATTAGAACAGACAAGAAGTGGAAGCAGAAGGGTTCCAGTTCTGTTCACCAAACGCAACTGAAAACCTGGATAGAATGCATGGAACTAAGTGAGGACTCCAAAAAGTAAACAGTAGTTAGCACATTGGAGGAGGAAAAAGAACTTGAACTATATGTTTTCTAATGTAACACTTCCTGAATTTTCTTCCTTCTGATTCTCCAGGCCTGACCTCAAACACAGCCCAAATTCTCGAACCTCATATAAAGTGTGAACTTAAGATACTTAAGAGAAGCCACTAATTTCTGGTTCAGAGTGAAAATAAGGGCACCTACAAAACAAGGAGAGTGAGGTAAATTCCCGAATTTTTTGTTTTATGGTTTTCTCTTCCTGTCCCATTCCAGTTCCCAGGCAATCCCCAGTCCCAAAGCTGTAATCCCACAGCTGTTGAGAGGCAGCAGGACAGGGGCAAGGCAGAAATGTTGGTGGTTGCCAGTAAATATCTAAAGTTCTGAGGGAGGGTAAGTACCACCTGAACAAGATAGAGGGGCTTACTGTTGCATTCAGCCTTTCTCTATCTTCCTTCCATTTGACCACAGAGACAGAACCCTTTGTTGGAACTGTGCAACAGAGCAGGGAGACTAAAATCTCAACTTTTTAGCCAGAGGACCAAGATGCAAAAATCTGGGGAGCCAGACAGCTTCAGAAAGATTGAAGAGAGGAGGCAGCTTGAGAAATGAATCCATAGTCATGTGTGAATTTTGGACTCACCCACAAGCTGTGCATGGATGGATATGACTCTGAATAGCATATCTGAGGCTTTCAGAATTGAACCACAGAGCAAATGTTTCCCAGAGTTATGCACATTGGAAGAAATCTAGGCAGCACTGGAAAAGCTTTGAAACCAAACTGACATGGGAACCACAGCCCATTAAAGATTGGCTATAGCCTGAATGCAACTGAGTTGATTGTCTTGTTTTTTTTTTTTTAAAAAAATCATAATATTAAAACAAGAGCAAAAGTTATAACATAATACTCAAAATTCTTAGGCTATAATCCAAAATTATTTCCCATAGGAAAAAAAATCTCAACAGCTTGTAAAGCAAAAGAAAATCAACAGACAGCATACAAGATAACAAAGATGTTGAAATTACCAAAGACTTTAAAGCAGTTGTTATAATCATACTCAGGAAGTAAGGGCAAATGCTCTTGAAACAAGGGAAATATAGAAAGTCTCAGCAGAAAAATAAAAGCTATAAAAATAATGGAGAGGAATATTATAAATAAAAACAATAATAACCAAAACAAAAATTTCACTTGATGCGTACAAAGTAATTTCCAGAGGAAAGAGTCAGTAAACTTGAAGATAGATCAGTACAGAGTACCTAACCTGAAAAATGGAGAAGAAAAATGAAGAAAAAACCAGAATAGAGCCTAAGGAAACTATGAGAAAAGACCCCAAAATTTAACTTCTGCATTGCCGGAGTATCAGATGGAGAGGAGAAGGAGTGTGGTACAGAAAAAATATTTGAATAAATAATATCTAAAAATTTTCTAATTTGGCAAATGATATAAATTTGCATATTCAAAAAACCCCAGTCCAGTGAACTCAAAACAGAAAAAAAAAGAAATCCATGCAAAAACACATTATAATCAAACTGATGAGAACAAAAGACAATAGAAAAAAATATTGAAAGCAGCCAAAAATAAATAAATAAATAAATAAAATAAAGATGAATGTTACCTATAGGATAACAGCAATTCAAATTACTGCTGACTTGTCATAATGAACCATGGAGGCTTTAAAGTAGTGGAACATTTTTTAAATGCTGAAAGCAAAACAGATTCTGCCAACAACAGCAACATACCCTGCCAACCCAAAGTTCTGTATACAGCAACTATCTTTCAGGAATGAAGTTGAAATGAAAATATTCTCAGATAAAAGAAAACAAATAGGATCTATGACCAGCATTAGGAGTGAAAGAAGACTAACAGAAATGGTAAACATCTGGGTAAATTTAACAGTTTATTTTTCTCATCTTAAGTTCTTTAAAATACATATGATGGTGTAAAGGTATCTATATCTTCTTGGGTATGTTTTGTTTGTTTGTGGCTTTAGAGGAATTGGTTCATTTTATTTAAGATATTAAATTTACATGCATAAATATCCATTTAATGTTTGTGGGGCTTATTGTGACATCTTTTTTCTCATTCTTCTTACTGGTAATTTGTGTCTTCTTGGGTTTTCATTTGCTAGTCTGGTTAGATGTTTTTCAACAAATAGTGATGAAATACTTGCATATTTCTATGTCCCCAAAAGTGAGCCTCAATCCATACCTCATGCCTTATACAAAAATTAAGTCATATCTAAATGCAAAACTATAAAACTTCTAGAAAAATAGAGGAAATGTGTATAATATTATGTTAGGTAAAAATATTCTTAATGATTCCGAGTAAATGATTCTTAGAAGAAAATACTGATAAATTGGACTTCGTCAAAAATTCTTTAATTTTTTAATTTTTAATTTTTGTGGGTACACAGTAAGCATACATATTTTTTAAAAGATTACTTTCCAAAAGACACTCTTAAGAGAATAGAAACTCAAGCTACAGATTGAGAGAAAATATTTGCAAGTAATATATTCAACAAAGGACTTATATCCAGAATATACAAAGAATTCTTAAAACTCAACATTAAGAAAAATAACTCAATTAAAAATATAAATGGGCAAGAAATTTGAAAAAAATATGCTTCATGAAAGAAGACATTGAGGACAAAAAAGCACAAGAAAAGATATACATCATCAAGCTTACATCATGAAGTAAGCTGACTATCAAGTGCTACCTACAATACAGAACAATTGGAATTCTTGCACATTGTTGGTGGGAATGCAGAATGGTACAGGTTCAGTCACTCTGTAAATAGACAATTTCTTATAAAGTTTGACATACGCTTACCTTGAACCAAACATTCCACTTTGGCCAGGCGCACTGGCTCACACCTGGAATGCCAGCACTTTGGGAGGCCGAGGCAGGTCGATCTTCAGTCCAGGAGTTTGAGACAAGCCTGGCCAACATGGTGAAACCCCATCTCTACTAAAAATGCAAAAATTAGCCAGGCGTCGTGGCGTGTGCCTCTAATTCCAGCTGCTCGGGAGGCTGAGGTAGGAGAATTGCTTGAACCTGGGAGGCGTAGTTTGCAGTGAGCCGAGATCGCACCACTGCACTCCAGCCTGGGGGACAGAGCAAGACTCTGTCTCAAAAATAAATAAATACACAAACATTCCACTTTTAGGTAATTACTCAAGAGAAATGAAAACATACGTATGCAAAAGACTTGCACACAAATGTTTATGGCAGGCTTATTTATAATAGCTAAAAACCAGATATATCCCAAATGCCCATTCGCAGGTGAGTAGATACATTATGGTACGTTCATACAATGAATTACTCCTTGCAATAAAAAGAAATAAACCACTGATATGCAACACAACATGAATGAATCTCAAAGGCAGTTTGCTGAATGAAAAAAAGCCAGTCTCAAAGATGACATGTTGTGCGATTCCGTTCATATGACATTCTATGAAAGAAAAATGATAGGAACAGAGAATCCCAGTGGTTTCCAGGGATTTGGGGTGAGAGGGGCTTTGGCTACAAAGGCGCAGTACAAGAGAATTTGGGGGCTCGTTAGTACTGTTCTGTGTCATGATTTTAGTGGGAGTTACATGAATCTGCACATATGTTAAAACTCCTAGAGCCATACACCAAAAAGAATTAATTTTGTTATTTGTATATGTTTAAAAATGTAAACAATTCTTTAAAGTAGAGGTGAATATCATCTAGGTTGGGGGACTAGTGATTGGCTTTATGTCAGAGATGACATTTGCCTATAAATTAAACAAGGATGCCCAGGATTGGAATATTTGAGGAGAACAAAGAGTTTTTGGTTGATTGACTAACACAAAAGGTGTTAAGACAAGGCATAATATATTTGGATAAGGGGAAATAAAATTGCCTCCATTATTATAGGAAATAGTAGCAAGGAAAAAAAAAAGTAGTGGATCATAATTTTGAAGTAAGTTAGAAGCCAGATTAAAGCACAGAACAGAAGGTACCACAGTAGGTCCTGGTTCCCAAGAATGTTTCCCCCATGGCCCCCCAAATGGATAACAATACATGACCTTCTCCAGTTTACATCACCATATTGGATTGAATGCGCCGCCCCCCCCCAATCACTAAAATAATTATAATTTCCACAAACATAAAATGTAACTCAGTAAGGGAGACTCACTGCAGGCTGCTACATGGTTTAAAGGCTCTTGTGCTGTTCATAATGCCCCCACACCCTTTTAGTTTCATTCAGAAAAGCATCTTGGAATTTTAGTGACAGTGATGCTATAAGGATAACCTTCAGTCTATCATAGGTTATTAAAAATTAATAATTTACCCAAAATTGCAAACTTTAGCACTTTAGTTAATTTGACTATTTTTTCATAATAAATTACTTGCAACACTATATTAGGTTATTGAAACCTTAGAACGAATTTTTACAGTCATTTCAGTAGGCCCTGAAGAAACGTAGCATCATCTCCTGTGTTATTGTGGAGCTTATTTCATCACTCAACTCTGTTGGTATTAAGTGGTGAATAAAGTAGACAAGATACTAATCCTTACAGAGCTCTGTGTCTAGTGAACATGAGAAAGATATATGAATGAAATATGGTTAAGGAAAGACAAGGTTAGAGGAGATTGAAGGAAAGATAGAAACCCATGCTGCCAGGAGGTAATTTGTATGTGGATGGAAAAATTGGTCAAGACTCTTTTTGGTTGCAAATTATAGAAACAGAACTCAAATTGGCTTATTCATGAGAGGGCTATCATTGGGTCATGCGACTGAAAATCCAGAGCTGCTAAGCAGGGCTAAGTACGTCTCATCAGCAATCCAGCTCCACCTGTGCACTTTGCTTTCTCCAAGTGACTATTCTCAGACTGCCTTACTCCACACAGTGTCAGGTTGGCCACTAGCTGTCTTATACTTACCCCATAATCCCAGAAGAAAGAGAGTTTACCTTTTTCACCTTTTCCAGAAATCACAGGGCACACTTTTATTGTCTCAGATTGGCCCATAAATCACATAACCATCTCTGGATCAATTTCAGAAACACAGAAATGATGATGGGTTGAGTGGCCAAAGCCAGGCCATATATTCATCAATGGAGCCAGAATCTAGGGTCATTCAAATTTGAACTGATAGTTGGGAGTGGGAGATTTTTCAACCCAAATGTAGCTACTGTATTTGGATGGAGAGGGAATAGCTGATGACAGGAAAAGCAATGAAAATAGAGTTTTCCTGAATGGGATTAATATGGGAAGTAAGCTCAGCCCACTCTAGATCCATTAATAAGATTCCAGAAAGACTCTAAAATGGGAGCACTCTAATTCAAAAGTCTGCCCTCCACAGGTACTCATATTATGAAATCTGTTCCTTCTTCTCACACTTATTTCACTTACGAGTTGGGATCTTTTCTGTTGTGTCTCAGAACTTCAGGGTTAAGACCCTTCCTGGGTGATGGATAAAGGAAGTCGTTGTCCAGATGAAAGACTCATGAACTTGGAGACAGGTGATTTGCACATGAATCCTGAATATCCCTACTTTCCTGGCTCTCACCGCCTCATCATGACAATGCAATTGGTGTGGGAATCAAATGAGCCCTGTGTTTCACGTCAGATTCTAGAGGAAGACATTATTATTGTTGGCTTCTCATAAGTTAGTCTTGCATTATCAGCTTTACTGCATACTCCTTAAGGGAGGAGAATGATTTCTCACCCTGTTTGGTATCCCAAAAGGCCTATCACAAGCCTTTGTAGGTTCTTTGTATTCACACAGTAAGTTCTTCCTAATTGCTTATGAAGTGAGTAAAACAATGAGTTGGTGAAGGAAAGAGGGAATGACTTTGGGCTTAGATGCCAATACAAATTTCTCAAATGATTTATTTTATCATGATCACATTTTTAACATCAATGAGCGAAGATAAAAGCCTAATTCTCTGATCTCTGGAAATATTATGTGTAGTTCTGGGCATACCTTTAAAAGACATAAAGAAGCTAGGGGAAGTGAGGGGGAGGACATCGAAAATGATCAAGGAGGTGGGGACAGAGATGCCATTCAAGGATAGATCAAAATGAGCCACTTTGTTCTGGAAATATAAAGGCTAAGAAAGAAATGATCAAAGTCTCTGAGCTCCTGGAGGGGATAGATGGGGTGGGGAAGATTTCCTCTGCCTCTCCCTCCACCCGGTGTCCCTTAATGCTCACATCACAGGCAGAATTTGGGGATTAACTCAATGGGGTCTTTCTCATGACTTTCTCATGCAAATTGAGAGCCATTTTTGAATGAGCCATTTTCAAATTCACCTTAGGAATGAAGCCATTGAAGCAACTTGGACGTCGGGAATTCACTGAAAACCAGACTAAAGAGGGGTTTGTTCTAATAGAAATTCATCTAAAAAGTTGGAGATTCTGTAGAAGATCTGATGAAGGGGGCCAATCACTGAGGAAAAATGGATAGCATCCTAAAACAGTGGGTAGTAAGGGAACCAGTATGTCTGATCTTTTAAAGGAAAGAGCAATTAAAGAAATGCTTACAGATTCCTCCTGGCTGAATTTTAGGCTCAATTCTTTAGAGTATCTTCTGCTCCCATCAAGCTTGCTGACACCTGTCTCTCTGAATCATATTATTGTACAAGAACAGAGATTCAACATCATATTAGAGTTTAAATACTGGTTTCTGCAATAGTTAGGAGTCATTGTGTCACAAGTGATAGATAATCTAATTCAAATTGGCTTAAGCATAAAAAGAATTTTTGATTCAAGTTCATGCAATTGTAAAGATGAAACAGGACTCTAACAAATATCATCAAATCAAAATATCTCTTTATCCTTTCTCTCTCTGTGACTGTCTGTCTCTAACTTCCACCCTAAGATAAACTCTGATTCCTTCTTTGTTTAGCCCACAGAAGCTCTTGGATTACTCCTGTGTTGCCTAACAACTCCAAGGAAATTAGAACTCCTTTCCAGGAACTCTCATGCAAGTCCTGGGATTCAGTATCATGGGATCAACTATGTCACATGTCCCTCACTGTGGTTAGCAGGAAGAAAAAACCCAGCTGGCCAGACCTGAGCCACAAGCTCATTCTTGAAGCTGAGGGAGTGTGGACACCCCCATTTGAATCATATGGACTGATGGGGAGATCCCCAAAGAAAACTTAAAGAACAATTAGCAGAAGAGAAAAACAAAAGTAGGCCAGCTAAAATAGCAAAGGTACATTTCAGTTGATGAACATGCCCAGCATCTCTGAAAAGCATTTTGCCAAGTACCTGTACAACTCCTATGCATCTTTGTAAGCCTCGCTCAAGAGTCCTTCCCCCAAAAACCCCCCCACCATCACCCTTCAGCTCTTTCTCCTTGCTCTGAATTCCAATGGCACACAATTTGGCAGCCTGTCTTCTCTCTCCCAGAGAGGTCTTCAGAGATGGGGACCATATATTACCCTCCTTTTATACTGTCTGTCCAAAGCAATGTCAGCTGGAACAAATCAGAACACATAATGTGCACCTGGAAAACAAGCCTCTTTCTAAACAGAGAGGTGAATTTCAACTCAAACTGAGGACAGGCTTTCCAATACGCAGAGCTTCCCAGCAAATGTGAGACAAGGACTGGACCTCCCTGATTAGGGAGGCACCAGAGGAGGCTTATGCTCCTTCAGGAGAGTACCTGAGCAAGAGGAATTTAAAGTTTTGTCTTAAACCTGGTCCTACTGAAACAGAGGCAGATTTGGAGAGTGCTCTTGGGAGATACACCTATAGAGACATAAGGAAGATTAGATTAAACAGAAGCTGACCCACAAGGAGGCTTCAGCTGAGGATGCAGCCAATCCTAAAGGCAGTTCTGGAACTAGGATGGCTCTTCAGAGTTGTTACAAATTGAGACAAGATGCTGGTATCTTGCATCAGCCAGTAATTGGCTATGAGCTCTCCTATGGGTGGGTAAGGCAGTTCCCCACTCCCAAGGGCAACTTCCAGGGAGGGATGCAGCTCTCAGCCCATGCACCTGACATTCCCAGCAATGGGGAATGGATATGTTGCTCTTGAGGAGTGGATGTGGATGGAGCATCCAGTAGCCATTACCTGTTCCATCTAGCCTAAGATATTTTGAGATGCCCACTTGTTTTTGAGACTTAATGAGAATTATTTGGCATTCTCTATCTCTGACCTGCTCATGCCAAATCTTAGTACCAGATATAAGTAGAGTCTGATTGCATGATCAGTTGCTCAGATCAAAGTGGGAAAAATAAGGAAATAAATAGAAAATTTGGATTTGATCACTTTCCCTAGAAGTTATTTCCATTAACAATAAATCCTTTCTATATGGCTTAACTTCATGCTAACGGCTCTCCCAGCCTCCCTAGCAACCCCACCTCCCATTTAACTAGCAAGACATAACCATGAGAACAACTTTTTAGATACTGAGAGGCTTTGGTACAAACATCTTGATCACTACTAGAGGCCCTGCCCAGCCAGAAAACCCACACTGTCCTCTGAGACCCAGTTGTGTGACATGCAAGTAAATGTTCCACAGCGGGCTCTGGCCAGGGGAGGGCATTATTTGTAGCATTCACCTATTTCTGTGGTGTAAATACTCCCACTGTGGCCAGTTTCCAGCTACCAAAGTGTCATTACTGAATACAGAGTTAGCAAAATGTGCACACAATCATTTCTTACAGGTCTAGACTTGGATTCGATTAACTCCAAGATAAGATTTCCCAGAAAAAATGATTAAAATGCTGTGGTATGATTTTTGAAATTTGCCCAAATCTATGGCCAAGAAAAGCATTAGAAAAGATTTCCGTTGGGTAAAGATAAAACTGAGAGCTAACTTCACCCCGCCCTAGCCATATCTTCAAGTATTACAGTGATAGGTATATATGCAGGTTAACTTCCTGAAAATGCCTGTCGAAGCTAATTTATTTTCTCTAGGGCTTCAGTCCCATCCTTGGGTGAAGTCACATAGGCTTATAGAAAGCTCTTATGACTCTGTCAGCTCTCTGCCTCCCGCTCTCCTCCCTGAACTTGAGTTCTTCTTCTAATCTCTCTTTTTTATTTTTTTTATTTTTAGTAGAGACGGGGTTTCACCATGTTGGCCAGGCTGGTCTCGAACCCCTGACCTCAGGCGATCCGCCCACCTTGGCATCCCAAAGTGCTGGGATTGCAGATGTGAGCCACTGCACCCAGGCTTCTAACCTCTTATCTCCCTGATTTCCATCCTATTTTCTCATATCTCTTTTAGCATGTCTTTGCATTAATGATCAAACTTGACTATCTGCTAGATTCTCAATCACATTATTTTCTCCTGGGTCTTTCAGGTCTTTTGTGGTTCTACACCCTGCCATTCTTAGGACCAGCCGGTGACTTGGTCCTTCATTTATTCATTTAAAGGACCACTGAAAAATACCAGGAGAAGGCCTGATTCAGCCCTCTCTTCTGGGGCATGTTTGAGAAGCTTTGGAAAGGGGCAGTATGGATATCTTCCGTGAAGTCATTTCCAGAAGGCTGAGCTGTGGCACGAAGACATTCCTTTCACTCTCTCTCCCCTGATTTATTTTAATACCCTCTGATGGGAAATCCTTCTACACTTCCCAGGTCAGGTTGGTCTCACCTTCCTCAAGCCCCTGGGCATAGACCAGAAGAGGCATGTCTCTGCCTACATGTCTCTTCTACCCTTTGAGAAGGAAGGGCAGCTGTACTTCCTCCTCACTTCACATGTCCAGCAGCCCTCACCACAAGGCTGAGAATGTGTCCTGGAGTGGAGCTCTTCCTCCCAGATTCAGGACCCTTGTGATCAGAAATAATGCAGGCTCCTGGGAGAAAGTCCACTTTCACTCATCCTCAAACCTGGCTGGACACTCAGCAACAGCCAGACAGTGACCCTCGTGCTGGGACATGAGAACATCTTAGGATTGCTCACTGCCATCTTCCCCTTCAGCACAGCCAGACATCTCTGCCTCTGGGTATTGGCTGAGTTCTTCCTGAGGCCCAGGGGAATAGCCAGAGACCCCCAAAGGCTTTTTTCCTTTATTCTATGATTACCGTAAAACAGAGCCATTTGGTGCAGATGGTGGTGAATTTATGTTTCTTCTTTTCACCTTTGTTCATTATGACCTGAACATGACTTGAACGTGGAGCACCCAGGAAACTTGTCATCTTAGTCGCAAGCAGTTACTGGCATAAGCACAGCCATGCTGGAGACATGGAGAGAGTATCCAGAGGAGGGGCTTGGGCCGCACATGGCGGGGCTGCAAGGGAGTCATTCAGGAGGGATTGGAGAGAGGACACCAAGGTTTCAAATTTGCAGGACTTCATAGGTGAGAGACTGCAAACCATTGGCCTATAGGCTAGATCCAGCCCTTACATACATTCAATTGATTCATCCCGTGTTTCTCTTTTGATTGAAATTCTTGCCAAATTTTAAAAATCAAAGGATTGCATATAAATATCCAATTTCCTCTTTCTCTTGAAAAGTCATATCTGGTAATGCTGCAAGTATATTCCCTCACAGCAACAATGGTTAAAACTAGGAAACTACTGCCTGCTTTATACAGAGCGAGAGCTCCTGGCTTCACCATGCCCAATCAGGCCCACCTTATCCATTTGTAAGTGCTGTGTTTTACGTTTGCCACCCTCACACTGGGTCTTAAAGTCAGTTTTTTTTGTTTTGTTTTGTCTTGTTGTTATTGTTGTTTTGTTTTTTCTTCCATAGCTTGTGTCTCCTCTTCACTCCATACCTCTACATTTTTCCCCTTTGTCCTTTCTGAGATCTCTTCCTGCCTATCTCACTGCTATCCAAGGTCAAAGCATCCAAGTTCTGGGCTGGGCACAGTCAATCAGACCTTCTCTCCCTGGTGGCTGATGGCTACAAGTGGCAATCAGAAAGAACACAATCTATGGAACCAAACTGGGTTTTAAATTCCAGCTCCCCCCCATCAACTTCTCAGTCCCGATCTATAAAATGGGAGTACAAGTCTCTAAGTCTATGGCCCTTCACTTTATCACTTCCTCTTAGAATCCTACCCATCTTCAAGACCCAGATCAGAGCCCATATTGTGTTGAAAGGTTTTCTCTTTGGGCCTTATTCTTCATATCCAGTCTTTTGTTGGAACAAAATATGTCTCTTTAGAGCAGAGGTCATCAAACTCATTCTATAAAGTATTTTAGGAGTTGTGAGCCATTTGGTCTCCATCCCAGCTGCTCAGTTTTACTGTTGAAACACAAAAGCAGCCATAGACAGTATGTAAACAAATCACAGGGGCTGTGTGCCAATAAAACTTTATGGACACTGAAATTTGAATTTCATATCATTTTCACTTATCACAAAATAACATTCTCTTTTTATTATTTTTCAACCATTTAAAAATATGAAAACCATTCTTAGTTCATAGGCTATACAAAAACAGGAAGGCAGTAGGCCAGATTTGGTTCATGGGCCTTAATTGGCCAACCCCTGTCCCAGAGAGTAATTGCTTGTAATTGCTCCTTCTCATCTCCCTGCTCCCCATCCATCCCTCCCTCTCTTCCTTCCTCTTTCTCTCCTTTTTTCTT